>NC_090278.1:51740138-52054960 GCF_040414725.1 Anabrus simplex | reverse complement strand
ACAGGCATGTAACTGGGTCAAAGTAACTGCTACGTTATTTTTCAGCCATCTCCATTGTGACGTCATCACTCGGCTGTAACGAGTCAGGCCGAGTCAGGCAGTGACCGAGTGAATGCAATGTGGCGGCACGTTTAAATAAGTTATTGGTATGGCAACGTAAATTCATTGCCCTTTTCTCACAACATGACTGTTCTGCTGAATACAGCAATGTTGTTTTCTGCTGGAGAAGATGACCTACTCATTTCATTTTTGTGATGCCTCTTGATATGATCCCACAAATTTGATACGCCACAACCCGACGCGTAAATGTGGCCGAAAAATTTGTTTTGCTGATTTTTATCATCAGTAATTTCAAAGAACTGCCATGCATCAGACGGTTTTCGTGGCATTTGTGGTACAAATATCTGTAAAAATTTATTCAGTTCCTTAAATATTCTAAAATATGAATACCATGTAAAATGGGATTAAATATCAAACTAATACCACAATTGTTATCTAATATACTTTGCATTATCTACAAAACACAACAAGCGGAGGAAATATAGACACAAATTAAGAAGCACAGACTGAATACACGTGCAATAATCTTACACGGGCAGGTCACAACGTTCGGATCACGGAGCATCTTTTTCAAACATTGTACGCATTTTGAAGTCCATTAGGACGAGATAATGTGCAAGTAGTATGTTGTACTACTAAGGCGTTCTCGAGAAAATCGCAGAGAAGTTATCGCGTCGAATCTGTAACGGTGCGTTGCGATCATGAGCACGAAACGGTGGTGGTCGAGTGGTTAGCTTTCAAACTCCGTAATCGCTGGATCGAGTCCCGCTTGTTTCGGTTTTTTTCTTTCATGAATATTACAATCCATCATCATCATCATCACAGGTTGTTCTGCCATCCGGCAGGTCCGGTCATGGCTGTGACCTCCATATCTCTCGATCTTGTGCCCTTTTCTTCACTTCTGCATGATCTTCCTTTCTTTTTCTAATGCTGTCTAATAACTGGTATCGTCTCCTTCCCCTTCCTCGTTTTCCTTTTACCATCCCTTCAATTGCTACTCGTAGTAAAGTGTTGTGTCTTAGATTATGCCCTATCCAATTTTTCTTCCTTCTTCTCTTCAGAACTTCCTCATTTGATATTTTATCTTCCCACTTTACTCCTTCAATTCTTTGCCAAATCCACATCTCAAATGCCTCTATTCTTCTCTGTTCTTCCTTAATGTCCATGTTTCAGCGCCATACAGAGCTATACTCCATACGTAACACCTTGCAAGTCTCTTCCTCAGATCTTTCTCTAGCGGGCCACAAAGCAGTTTTTTCTTCTTGTTGAAGCTTTCCTTGGCTAAGGCAATTCGAGCTTTTATGTCTGTTATAGAGTGAAGGTCTTCAGTCACAATACTTCCAAGATACTTAAACGTATTCACCTGTTCAATAATTTCTCCCCCTATCTTGATTGTCGCTTTTTCACCTTTACCTCCAAGTATCATGAATTTGGTTTTCTTTTTGTTTATGCTCATTCCATACTCTTCACACTTTTTGTTTAATTCTCTCAGCATTTTGCGGAGGTCCTTCACATTTTCAGCTAATACTGCCATATCATCAGAAAATCTTATACATTCAATTCTCTTACCTCCAACGTTGACACCTCTTTTACCATCCAAGCATTCACAAATAATTTCCTCCAAGTAAATATTAAACAAAGTTGGTGATAAGCAGCAGCCCTGTCTAACACCTTTTCCCAGTCTGATTTCTTCTGTCAATTCTCCTCTTATTCTCACTCTTGCTGTTTGGTTGTAATATAATTCCTTGATCAGTCTTCTCTCGCTCTCCATTCCACTCCATGTTTTTTAAGTATCTCCAAGAGCTTATCCCACCTCACTTTGTCAAATGCCTTCAAAAGGTACATCAAATGAGGAAAGCCTTCAGGCATTGATAAAGTGTGTGGTGAAATGATCAGGTCTATGGGAGATGCAGGAAAGCAGTGGATGTATAGACTTTTTCACAAGATATGGAAGGATGAGCAGATACCAGCAGATCGGAAAAGAAGGTATCGTCATTCCACTCTTTAAGAAAGGTAACAGGAAAAATGTTCCAATTAGAGACGAAGAACATTAACTTCCCAAGTGGGAAAGCTGTATGAAAGGATTTTAGAAAGATAAATAAGACCATTGATAGAATTAAAGTTATCAGAGCAACAATATGGATTCCGGAAAGGCAGATCAACAGTTGATCTAATATTTGGACTGCGTCAGCAAATGGAGAAGTATTATGAACATAATAAGGTCCTTTGGCTGGCCTTCCTGGATATCAAGAAGGCCTTTGATGCTGTAAGCAGAGACAAAATTATGACTCTGCTCTTCACTTTAGACCTCATGTGAGGTGTGATATTAGTTACAACTATATCTATGAGACGACAGCACTTCCTTGCAGCTGCGAAGTTGTAGACAGTTGTGGCGCTCTTGTTATTTGTGTGTGTCATACGGAGACTACATTACTGAAATTGATACGTCCTTTACAAATATGTGCAATTGGTAAGAAAAATGTTTTATATAGTAGAAAAGCATGCTCTTTCCAATGGTATTAGTATTTTTATTGTACATGCAAATTATTACCATTATTTTGTGTAATAATATAGGGGCCTCATACAAGGTCTAAATGTACGAGAAGTTATGGTTCACAGTCATTTTCTCAATTAGAACCACACCATATTGGAGTGTTTTGATGGAATTTTTGATGCAAAACAAGACAGGCTGCTGATGTTTCATGGCACATTTGTCATATATTCTCATTTCTATGTTTTAGAACAAAATGGATGAAGAACCAGAGCCGTCTGTAGAAAATGTACAGTGTTCACAACGAATGTCACAATATACTCTGCGCCCTGTCAATAATAGCTGATAATATGACATACAATCGCTTTTGCGAGATACGGAAATATTTGCACTTCATTGACAATCAGAACATTCCAGCAGACATCAATGATCGGCTTATGCGTTTACGTCCTATGAGTGACCATTTCAAGCACATCTTTAGATGTTCTTCCCAGCCAGAAGAATTTTCATCAGCTGATGAGATGGTCCCTTTCAAAGGCCGATCAAAGCTGAAACTATATATATAGAGAGTAAACCCTAAAAATGAGGCTTCAAAATTTGGGTCTTAACCAGTTCCTCAGGATACATCCATAACTTTGAGATATATCAAGGAAAAGTGCAAACTGGTGAAGGTCATTCTGAATTTGGAGCAGTTGGTGATGTTCTTAGACTGTGTGAAGACGTGAAGTTCAAAAGCCATAAGCTTTTGATAATATGTTTACGTCGATTATCTTCTAGAGAAACTTATGCTTCCAGGGCTATCAGAGCTAACAGGCTTTGTGGTACTGATCTCTAGATGTGGTCTGTGAAAACCATGAAGAAGGAACCAAGAGGGTTGTACGAGGTACTCTGTTACGTCGCAGTCCAACATCACAATAACCTGCTGGCATGATCATTCATTTGTACACGTAGCATCTACATATTTGCTGGAGCAGAACCTGTAGGTGTTGCTAAGAGAGGGTGTCGAAAACTGCGCGCAATCATTGAAATTCCACGACCATATTCCATCAGCATTTACAATTCCCACATGGGCGGCGTACATCTAATAGACTCGCTCATAGGTCTTTATCGGTACACCATAAGGCACAAAAGGGGGTACTTCAGAGTATCCCATTATCTACTGTATGCAATCATTGTAAACTGTTGGATCCTCTGGAGGATGAACCCAGATTGTGAGAAGCTGGATCTGTTAGAATTCAAGTCCTCAGTAGCTACTTCTCTCATTTACATGGGAAGCAATTATCAACCCAAGAAAAGAAGACCCGCTTCACAGACGCCACCAGCAACCAAAAAATGGTTGAAAGTGAAGGCTACAGATAAGGTGAGAAAGGATAGAAGTGCCACCTTCAAGGTTGTTCAAGGAAAACCAAGTATGTATGCCTTCGCTGCCAAGATGCCCTTTGTCCACAGTGTTTTGAGGAATTCCATAGCAGGAAATAACAACAACAGCCACTTCTTATTGCAACATTTGGTTTGGTAAAACGTGCGTGTAAAACTGACATCCAGTGCACAGTATCTCCCGAGAAAAGTATTCCTCAGTTCAGTTGTGTTGTGGTGTGTGTAGACTCCCTTCGTGCACATAGGCCTCATATGAGGTCCGTATAATTTTCAATTAAAATGAACTATTATTTCTTTTTCTTTAATGTGATTGTATTTTGTAACCTTCCAATGAATAAAAAGTCGAGACAATTTTTTTTCACTTCAAACTGAAAATGCGTGCACGAGAGGGTTAAAATAACTACGGGCCTAAAACAAAGTGGTGTTCTGTCACCTCTTCTCTTCATTACTCTGATGAATGAGATTCAACAACAAGTATGCCAAAATGTTGGTGACAACAAAATGGATGTCATGCTATTTGCGGATGACAACTGTATATGGGGAGATTCCAAGGAGGAACTTCAGGATCAGATCAATGCATGGGCAGTAACAGCTAAAGGGTATGGCCTAAGAATCAGTCAGGAAAAAAGTAAAGTTTTGGTTATGCAGAGAAATTGTCAACCTTAGGGTAGGAGGGGGGGGGGGGGTTTATACAACTCAATATGTCCAACAAATTCAAATATCTGCGAAGCATGATATCAGCAACAGGCTCCACTGAAGGGGAACTTACCAGCAGGATTCAAGCTGGAGGAACATTCTATAGAGTTGTCCAGATCTAATTTGGAACCCAAAAGCACCATTGAAATGCAAGCGGGCAATTTATCTGACTTATTACATGCCAGTTTTGACATATGGGAGTGAGGCCTTGATCATGACGAGATAAAACAAGACGAGATAAAATTCACAATGAGAACATCAGGGACATGGCTCAGGTTGGCAGAATGCAGGATAACATAACTCTGCATATACTCAAATGGTATGGTCTCATGTGTCCCCTTTTCCGGAGTTGCTCAGTCGGCGGAGCTAGAGTCCCAACGGGTGGAACGTTAGCAGGGCCGTCTTACTATTTCGGGACAGAGCTTATGAAATTTATATTTGCAGGGCTATAGGTGATTGGATAGGTGACATAGCATAATGACACTTAGAAAAAACAACAATAACATTTATTAATAAAACGACAGTCTGTACATGCAAATAAAGAAAAAAATAACTATTTACTAATACTTAATGTGAACTTACATACACTGCATGCTTATGGGTTCCATTCGTTACAATCCATCTTCACTTAAACTCCTTGTCTGAAACCATGCTTTCGGTCTAAACCGTTGGCTTACGAACTGTAACATTGAACATGACACAATGTTAGCGAAAATGTTGTTATAACCAATATTGCAACAATTGATAATTTTAATTATACAATATTTCCTTGATGAATACCTTCTTTACCAATTCTTTCAACTCCTTTTACAAATTCTTGGCTAATTCCTATAAACCAATTAAAAAATTATTTATGAACTCTTTAGAAATTCTTCAATTAATTCTCTAGAAAATTTCCTTTACAAACACTTTGGAAAATTCTTGGAAAAATATTTTACAAATTCATTGATACGTTTCTTTGGAAAATTCTTTGAACATTTTCCTTAACAAGTTTCTTTGGAAAATTCATTTACAAATTCTTGGAAAAATTTGTTTACAAATTCTTGGAAAATTCTTTGGCAAGTTTCCCCTCCTCAGATTACATCCGACTGCATTCCTATATTCAAACTTGCAAACAATCATCCACTTTCTAAGTTACTATAGCAGGATAGTAGAGTATCACATAAATAAACGCGCAACAAACTGAATCAAAAATCCACATGACAAGAGTACATGAAAAATCACCAAAGGAAATTCTATGGTTTGAAATACACTGATAAACTGTCACAGAATCGCACAATCTCCTCCAATTATTTATCAGCAAATTTTATCATAGCATCAAGATTGTTATTATTATTATTATTATTATTATTATTATTATTATTATTATTATTATTATTATTATTATTATTATTATTATTATTATTATTATTATTATGTCTCCCTTCTGGTTTAGGTTGAAGACCCTTGCATCATATTCACAGATCATAGCAAAGAATAACACCGTGACATGCAATAAATGACCAAAATTATATGAATAAAAATCATCACTACCATCAGTTACGGATACTTCGAAGAATGCACTCATTTGGCCTCATAGAAAAATTACTAAGTCTCTACTTTACATAATACAAGTTGATGAGCCATATTTTATTTTTATTTCCTGAGTGACTAATCATATTACAATAATCACAAATACCTTCATGACTAACATGTACCCTAGCAGTCATCATGTTGTCAATTATATTCATAAAAGAGAAACATCATACAATCGTCACTCACATTTGTCTCTCAACAACAACTTTAAATTGTTCCGACTCATTATTATTATTTCCATGATTATTATGCCTAAGTGCATCATCTCGATGAACTGCCTACTGACCACAACTATCACCTTCCCTTCTAAGGTCAGAATTATTTCACAAGTCATTTTCTACCAATGCTTCGGTTAAATCATCGTTTCAATATTGACCGATAAATTATTATTATTATTATTATTATTATTATTATTATTATTATTATTATTATTATTATTATTATTATTATTATTATTATTATAGCCTTCGTTTCCCCGTAATCCATTGTGGAGATCTAAGATCTTAATTACACTCGTACCCTCACGGAATTCACCAACAAATGGGGATTAATCAATGAATCAACACAACAACATTCCAAGAAATCAATAAAATGAGATCAATGAATCAATAAATCAATGTCTACTCTACCATCACCACAATTGAAATTCTACTTCTTTAACTAAATTCAACGTTTCTTTATATAAGAATACAATTCAAGTAGCAATCTACAGGAAGAAGGGAAAATGTTACAAGAGTAGGTACTTATTATTCCGATGTTTGTCTCCGACGTCTTGAATACAGGTGTAGATGTAGGTCCTTCCTCCGGATTATGGCGGATTATAGATGAACAAGTTCACCGTGCTGGCTCACACACGTTAACAACTCATGATTACTGTGCAGCCAGATATTATGGAATCATTCCAGCAAATTCTTAGAGATCCCCAGGATTTCCTTCTTGGTCGGTCCATGATGACAACTGGCTCTCGTATATTTTACTGAAACTAAAATGTTATATTAGAATTGGATCCTCACTCGTTGTATTCCAATATTTTGCCTTACAATACTTAACTGGCGCAATGATGTACAATATGATTCAACACTTATTAAAGCTTCAAATCTTGACCCTATTATCAGTTTACAGTACTTCATTAAGTCATCATAATTTCGAATACTACACTACAGTACTTTTGAAACTATGTTCCTCGGCAAGGTTTACTCTCGAAGCTTCCAGTTCGATGATTAATTTGTCTCGTGGTGCCTACTAAAACATTCCATAAGTCACTGCGATAAAAATTCGGCGTAACGTCTTGCTGTGACTAGCCGTGGTTTGTAATATTACACCCAGTTGAATGCACTGCGATGAGATGTCGTACTTGGCTGATCCGTCTGTACGAAAAATTGATACAAGCATACTCGAATACTATAACACCATGCAATACTGACACATAGTTAACTAAATTCTTCAAGAGCATTAGCAGTGCCGATCGTATTCCATCCGTCGCTCAGTCTCACGCTAAAGACACCGTTACTCTTCCTGACCGTAGAGCGGCTTCTCTCCTTCTCATTGGTCAACAGCTATTCTGCGACGTGATTCGTTATTCCATATTTGGTGTAGATATTTCTGGAATCCTTCTCCTCTTCGTCTCCGGCGCTCGCTGTATGATGTAAGCCGTGTGACGTATCTATGTCCTTGACCGCCTGACACAGTTTAGCTCGCCCGCAGCGGAACGGCCTGGTAACCAGGTGATGCTTGTTCGCGCGTATACCCATGTTACTTTACGAGAACTGAGCCAACCTCTCTAAATCCAATAGAATATCATTTGGACAGGTACACACGCGAAGGATGGATCCTAATCGCATACCGAGAAAAATGTTGGATCTGCAGTTAAAATATTCAAGACCAAGAGGGTGGCCAAGAATGCGATATACAGACATGGAGAAAAACGACATTCAGCAACGAGGAGGGGGCTGGGACAGCATTGAAGAAGGAGAAAAGTACAAAGACAGAAGCTGGTGGATGGGCTTCATTCGCCAACCCATGATATAGATGGAACAACATGGGATATGTATGTATATGCATGTACCTACCATAGGGTAAAACCCTCCCGTACCGGGCGAGTTGGCCGTGCTCGTAGAGGCGCGCGGCTGTGAGCTTGCATCCGGGAGATAGTAGGTTTGAATCCCACTGTCGGCAGCCCTGAAAATGGTTTTCCCATTTTCACACCAGGCAAATGCTGGGGCTGTACCTTAATTAAGGCCACGGCCGATTCCTTCCAACTCCTAGGCCTATCCTATCCCATCGTCGCCATAAGACCTATCTGTGTCGGTGCGACGTAAAGCCCCTAGCAAAAAAAACCCCTCCTGTGCCCCCACTCCCCAACCTATTCGATGCAAGCGCTGCCTATCTTATAACAAACAGGATACTGCGCACAGCACCGCCGAACATCCGGTGTGCAGCCATTGCTCGCAGTCCCACGCCACCTCCCGATGCCCCAACGTCCAACTCCCCCAAATGCAACACCTGCGGAGAATCCCACCCCACCTATTCCTTTAAGTGCAAAGCCCGCTCCCAACCACCCGAGAACCGTCCTAAACTGGTTGCCCCAACACAATCCTCCCAAACACTCTTTCCATCTCCTACCCATGAAGATATCATCCTATTCGAAACTATCTCCCTCCTCAGCATTCATGACTAGTCCTATCCCAACTGCAGCTTGCCGCCACCAGACCCTAAACGTCCACTTCCAGACCTCCCACTCCGGCCTTAACACCCACTTTCATGTCACCCGCCTTGAGACCTTCGTTTAACCACGGACCCTATCCCTTCAAGATGATCCCGGCCTCCGGAACCTATCTCCATCATCTTCCTTAATATCCAGTCCTTCCAGTCCAAACACCTACACCTCAAAGCCCTCACCACCCAATACCCCTCTCAGGTAATCCTCCTCAACGAAACCATGCTACACCTCCACCAGTCCACCCACCTTCCCGGCTTCACTATTCAGAGAGCAGACCACCCCCTTGACATGGGACTAGGAGGAGCTGCAATAGCCACCCGCACATCGCTTCCCATCCTCACCCATATTCCACCCCACCCGCTCTCTTTCTCCAAATTCCTAGCCATCACAGTCTACTTCCGTTCCCGGGTCCTACACCTAGCCACCATATACCACCAGTCTTATGTCCCCTTTCCCCTAGACTTCATAGACTACCTGAGCGATAACTTTCTCCACTTCCTATTACTAGCTGACCAGATCCTTTAGAACCTTTAGAACCGGCAATGAAATGAGTAATCTCCGAAACCTCCTAAGTGATAGAGACTGCTCCCTAATCCCTATACCCCGCCACACACGCCCCGCCTCCAATACCACCCCAGATGCTATAATAGCCCACATCCAAATACTCCCTAGCATAGGAAGCGACCATCATCCAGTCCTCCTCTAGATCCCATCCTCAAACCCCCAGCCAACACCCGCTCCTCCAATTCCCATATCCGATTTCTCCAAAGCCGACTGGTTTTCCTACCAAACTGATCTAAACAAAGCCCTAGAGAACCCTCCTCTCCCTCTTACCGATCAAACATCTGTCGATACCCTCAACATGTCTATCCTCTACGCCATAACCTCCACCTCAATATCCAGCATCCCCAACACCCCACATTTCCCTTCAGGGCCCCGACTGTCCCCCCTCCGCTTCCTCCACCTACCTTCGAGAATTCACCAATACCCGGGACTGCTACATCCTTCGTCTACACCTGAAAATCCTTAGAACCATCAGAAACTAACTAAAAGCCGACTCCAGCTGCACCTGGGCCCAAACCTGCAATAACCTGAACTCCCTCCACGCCTATCCCAATACCCCATAATCCATTTCGGAGTAGCTCCAGCCAACACCCAGGAGAAACTGGAAATCTTTGCTCAGCATTTCTCCCACCACTTTAATACCCACCTCGACTCCAACTTCGACAACATCGATACACCACTATATCTTTCCTTAGTCACCTTCCCAACACTCACCCCTCAAACAACCACACCCTCTCCTACAATCCCTTGACACCCCAACCACACCTACTGAAATCCAATCAGTCCTGTCCAAATCCCGTCACACAGCTCCCGGACCTGACAAAACCCGCTGCCTCCAAATCCGACATGCCCCGCTATCCCTCCTCACTCTACTGGCCGACCTCTACACCTTCATCCTTCGCACAGGATTCTATACCACTTCCTGGAAACACAACACAATGCTTCTGTTCCCCAAATCTGGTAAACCCCCATCCGAACTCGATTCCTACCACCCCATTACTTTGATCACAGTCCTAGCCAAAATCCTCAATAATATCCTGGTCCGCCGGCTTCACTCCCATGTATGTATGTATGTATGTATGTATGTATGCATGTATGTATGTATGTATGTATGTATGTATGTATGTATGTATGTATGTATCAGCCCAAATCAATGTTTCCTTTTTCCTTTCTAAAGTGTTTGAAATCGTCTGACCTCTTAAAATTACTTAACCTAACCTTACATCAATCTTGGCCCCCCCCCCCAAATATATTCTATATTCGCCACTGGTGTACGTGTTGAACATTCGCAATTCAGAAGCTATTTGGATATCCTGGCGAAGGGATTACAGTAACCACAACGGGACCAGAATACCACCCCCGATAGTGGAACCCTACTCTGTTAGCAGCTTACTCGCTTTAAATATTGAAACGTTACGTAATATATTGGAAGATTTGCGTGGTGGGCAAAAAAAAAAAATGTAGATGTAGAGACACGGTGATAACGACTGGTTCGTCCGTGGCTCTACGCCTCGTTATTAGAGAGAAGGGTAGGGGCCAGACCACACCGTCGACTGTCATGAATTTGGTTTACCGTTGTTTTCCATTCTCCTGCACTAACGTGAATGCCGGGAAATTTCCTAGTATAGACCACGACTGAAAAACCTTAACATTAAGGTCTGGACACACCAACGCGGGGCATGGGAAGCGGGAGCGAAACCTACAATTCCGCGGTCGTTGCGAAATTCGTCCTTGTCTTCACACCGGAGTGGGAACAGTAGCGTCTGATGAAGAAGTGTTTCTGCTTCTAGCAGTTGCTGAGGATGATGACCTCAGGTTCGTTTATTATTATTAATTACTACTACTTTCTTTAGCTTATTCCAGTTATTTCTGCGACACTGGGTTGTCCAGCAATAAAACTGCTTTAATAGGCAGACTTTTCTTTCTCAAAAACGTTTTAGTTTCAGGCACGAAAACAAACGGGCGTGATCTCAGGAGAGGGGAGCCACAGTACAATGGCATGTCGGGAATAAGCTAGGAATGAAGTGCTGTAGACAAATTTTAAATTTTAAAAAGAAAAATTCAAATAACGCTCGGATTCCCGACACTCTACTGCACGTATTTTTCTTTCAGATTTATGGCTACTGGAGATGCCTATTCTACAATTGGTCACTGTTTCCGAGTCGGATTGACAACAGGCTTTTTTTTTTACAAGTTGCTTTACGTCGCACTGACACAGATAGGTCTTATGGCGACGATGGGACAGAAAAGGGCTAGGAGCGGTCTTGGCCTTAATTAAGGTACAACCCCAGCATTAGCCTGGTGTGAAAATGGGAAACCACCGTCTTCAAGGCTGCGGACAGTGGGATTCGAACCCACTAACTCCGGAATACTGGATACTGGCCGCACGTAAGCGACTGCGGCTATCGAGCTCGGTAAACTATTTGTGACAGAATGCAAGGAATATACTGTACATGCCAGAAGCAAAAGGAGACAAACCCAAAGAAAATTACAACTTACCGTATCGAGTGTGTAGAGCGAGAAGAGTCGTAGAAAATTACTTCGACATACTAGCACAGAAATGGAGAATGTATTGCAAACCCATGGATGATAATGTGGACACAACTAACCTAATCAACAGAACAACGTTCATTCTGCACAACTACTTGACAGAAAATTCAGCATATTACGAAGATTTAGATCCACCGGAATCGGAACTCAGAGCTTTAGAAAATGTAGACAATATGTACGACGAGCACCCGCTGTAGCTTTTGCTGATCGTGAGACATTTGTGGGGTTCTTTGGCATGCATACCAGTGTATAGATAGTTTTGGCATACATCTTGCATGTATCTGGATGCTTATGCTTACGAACGGAGAAATGTGTGCAAAGGAGGGGGGGGGGGGGAAGACACAACAGACAGTGATAATTAAAGAATTGATACGTACCAGATATATGCAGTTCTTTTCCTATTTCGTCGCACAACATAATTATCTTTCTCATCCCCTCTCCAAACTCCGAAAGTGGACGGTTTTCCCCTATAAACACCCTCTAATATTCTTCTTCAGCCGGGTGGCGCCACACCTTTAATTACGCACCCAGCCGACGCAACAAAGCAGATAGGCCTGACACCAAGAGGAAGTCGGCGTCCCCTATAATGTACACTTGTATTGCCCATGATGTCGACCCAGCGTTCCCGGAAGAAGACATCCTCAAGGAACTTCGTCCGACCGGCGTCTTGTGTGCCGCCAGACTGTACAAAGGGGGCGCATCTACAAGGAATGTACTCTTATATTACCCATCGCTGGAGGACTATTTCAACGTTTTGGATAATGGTGTATATATTCGAAGACAGCTGCATCAAATAGGAGACACCCCAGCAAAACTATTCACCCAGCTAATGAACAAAGACTTAAATACTTATCTAGACTCACAGCGCGCTGATGCTATGCGGAATATTGAACACTTTCGCGCATCGCCATGTTACGGGCGCTTCAGCTACGAATGCATGGGTAGCACGTCATAATGCTTACAGTCCCGTGCATGTTTTCGATTTTAATCATGTCTGTTAGTGGATCTGTTGTAGTATTATATGTGACGGAATGATAATATATTGTCAAATATTTTCAAGAAATGTGGGAGCTGATACATTATGGTAGTTAAATTGATCGGCGTCCGCCTCTGTGGTGTAGTGGTTAGCGTGATTAGCTGCCACCCCCCGGAGGCCCGGGTTCGATTCCCGGCTCTGCCACGAAATTTGAAAAGTGGTATGAGGGCTGGAACGGGGTCCACTCAGCCTCGGGAGGTCAACTGAGTAGAGGTGGGTTCGATTCCGTGGTTTCCCACTTCTCCTCCTAACATAAGGCCACGGCCGCTTCCTTCCCTCTTCCTTGCCTATCCCTTCCAATCTTCCCATCCCTCCACAAGGCCCCTGTTCAGCATAGCAGGTGAGGCCGCCTGGGCGAGGTACTGGTCATTCTCCCCAGTTGTATCCCCGACCAAGAGTCTGAAGCTCCAGGACACTGCCCTTGAGGCGGTAGAGGTGGGATCCCTCGCTGTGTCCGAGGGAAAAGCCGACCCTGGGGGGTAAACAGATGTTGATGATGATGATGATGAAATTGATCGGCAATACTAGGCATAATGCCGGGAAGGTACCTAACTTACGGCCGATTCCTTCCCACTTCCTTGTCTCTCCCATCCAATCTTCCCATACCCCCACAAGACCCCTGTTCAGCATAGCAGGCGAGGCCGCCTGGGCGAGACACTGGTCATCCTCCACAGTTGTATCCTCTATAATGGGATTCCTCGCTGAGTCCGAGGGAATAATCTACCCTGGAGGGTAAACAGATTAAGTAAGAAAGAATGAAAGAGCTGTACGATCAGCTGATCTGCCTAGCCTAGCTTTCTTCCGGACTTGCGGTATTACATGTGCCGTCGCATGTGCTGAAAATATAATTCTAGTCCGAGCAGTAAACTCTTGCCATCTAGCGGCAAGCTTTTGTAAGAACTACTTTCGCTTCACCTTGCAGCCACCACGCTGCACACCGTTGCAGCCAATTCGAACATTCACCGCTAGATACCAGCACAATCATGCGTCAAGTGCGAGCCTCCTTGTTGAATTTCTCTGTATTAAACTAATGTTGATTTTATAGAAGTAAATATTCCTCCAACGTTAAGCCGTATCTTAACACTGCCGTCTCTTAGAAACCTTTGACAAATTCTGAAAGAAAACAACGTACCAGGAGAAACTTACACTTCGAAGGCAATTACTTACATTGAACAGTGCGAAAGGTTCTGTATATATTGCAAATTCTATTCTTCAGTGCTGGATCATTTACTCATTCACTCGTAAGTCATTCAATGTGTTTGGTGAATATTAATATTTTCATTCCTATGGTGTACATCTAGTTACAAGTTATCTCTCAGGAAAACCTGATTATATTAATTTATTAAAAGTACTCGTAGATGATAAACAGTCCGTTCTCAATTTATAGCTATTTATACCTATAACTCTAAGATTCGACGATCAAAGCTGACCGTCCAACGGATTGCGCTACACAGCAAGCAGTCACGGGAGTTTATGGCTCCTTGAAAACGTGGTCTCGCCAGGTGGACATAGTAATTCGTGAGGTTTCACCTCGGGACGTGCCATCGACGTCGAGGAATTCTATTACTGTAAGGGTTTCCCCAGGCAATCTGCATTCATCATTGCATTCTTCTCTGCTACATAGTTGTGGACTCGGTAATCTCTGGGGTCCCCTCTCCACATCAGGGGGTTTTTACCCCCTAGGGAATATTCTGTCTTTACGACAGCCATATTATCATAATGGATCTCATCGCCACCAGCACCATCGCCGCTACCACATCGACAGCCACCACCACCACTGCCGTACTGTCACCTTCATCTGTGACACTAGCACAAGCCCATGCCACGGGCCTCATGTCTTCCGAGGAGCATCCCATTCCCTCTTCTACATATGGAAGTCACCTCTTAGTACCACCAGCGCCGCAACGAGAGCCATCCCAGGGAGTTAAACGACGTCTCGCCACACCAAAGGAATCAGTACCACCTAAAGTCGTCGCCATCGAGACACCGCCACCGCCACCGCTTCCTCCACCTTCACAGCACACTGACTTCATGGAAACAGCCAATATTCCACCAATAAATACATCATCCACCACCGAATTTCCTCCTCTCTCTGGCAGTCATCGTCCTATAACCAACCCCCGTCTCCTGCAAAAACCACCCCAATCTACCCATACTTTCCTCCTTCAGAACCCATCCCCTGATTTCCGTTCATCGCAGAAGATCTTCCGAACACTTCTCCGCTTCAATCTTCGTCGTGAAGACATCGCCGACATCAGGCCTACCAACCATGGATACCTCATCAAAGTCACCAGTGCAGAAGCCGCCAGTCATCTTTCCAATTTAGTAGGTGCTCATCAACTGGGCTCCAGCTCACCATTTAAAATTCTTTCACAACCCAAACAAAAGACCCCTCCCCCTCCACCCCGCCACAGTCTCTTCAGCTGTGTGATCAGGGGGGTCGACCCGGATATTCCAGACTCCGAGATCCTTGCGGAGCTTAACGCCGAGGGCGTTCCCGCAAGAAAAGTCTTTCGAATTAAGAACGTATCCGGGCCGACCTTCATGGTGCGGGTGCTGGTCCCCACCACCGAAGATCTTGATAGACTACTTTCCACAGGTGTCTCAATATATCGCCAGCACCACCGAGTGGAGCCTTCCAAAGCCCCTCCTCCGCAACCCCTACGCTGCGAACGGTGTCTACAGTACAACGTCCACAAAACGGCCGACTGCAAAGCACCAACACCTATTTGCGGACACTGTTCCCAGCAACATCCTACTCCAAAATGCCCCAACACCACACAACCCCCTCACTGCAACACGTGTGGTGACTCACATCCCACCTACTCCCGTCTCTGTAAGGCCCGTCCTCCTCCCCCTGACAACCGACCCGAACTTATCGCCCCGGTCCGGACCGTTGACCCACCTACAGATCTCAACCGTTCCCAGTTCTCTCCTCCTACCATCGAAGATATCATTCGCTTCACCACTCTCACTCTCCTCAACCTATTCCCATATCACCGACCATTAGTCCTCTCTCACCTGCAAGCAGCGGCCAATCAGACTTTCAACCTACATTTTGTCACCTCCCACTCAGGCCTAAACTCCCATTTTCAATTCACCCGCTTGGAGACTCTTGTTTGATGGCTTGTCGATCCAAACGTGTGAATTCCTCCCCTCCCATCTCCATTCTCTTCATCAATATCCAATCATTTTCCACCAAGCGTCTCCACCTCCTGACTCTCATCCAACAGTACCCCGTTCACACCATCTTACTGAACGAAACCATGCTCCGTCCACGAACCCCAGCTCATCTTCCTGGATACATCCTTCATCGAGCAGATCACCCCGACGACCGCGGACGAGGGGGATCAGCAATAGCTATAAAAGGTTCCCTTCCCACTCGCCTTCATGTTCCACCTCATCCCCTTCACTTTCCAGAATCCATCGCCGCCACAATCTACTTTCGCTCCCGCATCCTACATCTCGCTACAATTTACACGCGTTCCACTCAACCCCTCCCACTAGATTACATCACTCACCTCAGCAGAACCTTTCCGCA
Organism: Anabrus simplex; assembly: GCF_040414725.1. Taxonomy (NCBI): domain Eukaryota; kingdom Metazoa; phylum Arthropoda; class Insecta; order Orthoptera; family Tettigoniidae; genus Anabrus; species Anabrus simplex. The sequence continues at coordinate 52,038,351 of NC_090278.1, read as the reverse complement.
CTACATTCTTCTTGCCGACCTGAATCTCACCGACAGATCCGTTCGAGAAATGCACAGCCTCCACTCCCTCCTCAGTGCCATCGATTCCTCCCTTCTCCCCCTTCCTGGCCCAACACGCCCCTCCTCCCAGACCACACCTGATGCCATCATCACACATAATTCTCTTACACATCTCACCACTATTACACTTCTTCCCAGCATTGGCAGTGATCATATCCCTGTTCTATTACAAATCCCCACTCACCACCACTCCTCAAATACATCACCTCCCCAACCAGTACCCAATTTTGCTCAAGCCAATTGGAATTCATATCGCTCCGCCCTTTCCAACATGCTCCCACACTCTTCTCCACCTCTGACCGACCAGACCTCAGTTGATTCACTTCAGGATCTCCTGCACTCTTCTATCTCCTCTGCTTCCCAAGCACACATCCCCACCACTTTACATTCACCCTCCAAACCGCGCCTTCCGCCTAAATTTCTCCGTCTCCAGAAACTTTCTCAATCCTATCTCCAGGATTTTACCCGCACCCGTGACACCTATTTTCTCCGTCGGCACCGCCAACTAATCCGCACAGTACGTAACTACCTTATCTCTTATAAACGTCGTTCATGGTCTCAAACCTGTACAACACTTAACTCCTTACATGCTCATCCCTCCCAATAGTGGCGTCGTCTTTCCAGCCTCCTCGGCCAACACAGCACCCCTACCTATCCTATCATTCACCAAGGAAAGTCTCCAGCTAACACCACGGAAAAGTTGGAGATCTTCTCTGAACATTTCGCCTGGCGCTTCAACAACCAAATCTCCCACCACTTCTGCTTTGCTGACACACCGCTCTATCATGATATTCAAGCTTCTCCTAAACTCATTCCCTCTGCTACACACACACCCTCCCCTCATCCTCTCAATTCTCCCATCACCCCCACCGATATTCATATCGCTCTCTCCAAAACTCGCAACACCGCACCCGGCCCCGATAATATCCGTTACCGCCATATACGTGAAGCCCCTCCCATCCTCTTCACTCTTCTAGCCACCCTTTTCACTTTTATCCTCCATACCGGTTTCTATCCAACCGCCTGGAAGAAATCCATCATGCTTCTGTTCCCCAAATCCGGAAAACCCTTGTCCGACTTAGACTCATACCGACCAATATGTCTCATTTCTGTCCTAGCTAAACTTCTAGATAAAATCCTGGTCCGCCGCCTCCACTCCCACCTGTCGTCCCATCACCTTCTCCCGCTTTCCCAAGGAGGTTTCCGTCCCGGCTTATCCTCACACGACCAACTCCTTAAGCTCATCCAAATAGCCTCCAATCACCTCAACCATGGAAAACCTTCCCTTCTCATAACTTTCGATTTCAACCAGGCCTTCGACTCTGTTTGGCACGCAGCCCTCATCTTTAAACTTCACTTTTTTGCCCTACCTACTACCTACATTCGCCTCATCGCCTCTTATCTCTCCCACCGATCTGCTAGGATATCCATTAATCGTGAACTCTCCTCTTCATTTTCTATGTCCTATGGTGTTCCTCAAGGCTCCCCGCTATCCCCAATACTCTTCATCTTGTTCGTAGCAGATATTCCTCAACCACCCGCCCCCATTCAGTTACTTCAGTTCGCGGACGATACTGCACTTCTAGCACCCCTTCCCTCCGTCTCTAGCATGAATAACCTCGTACAGCCTTACCTTGACTCTTTTCTCTCCTGGTGTGACAAGTGGCATCTCCGTATAAACCCCTCCAAAACCCAATCAATCTTAATCCGTCGTAGCCGCCGTCGCTTTTCAGTGACCCGTGACCCTGGCCTCCTCCGACTCACCATCCGCGACACCCCACTTACCGTTCAACCCTCCCTCAAGTACCTTGGTGTAACCATAGACGAATTCCTCACTTTCCGCCCGCATTTCCGGACCCTTCAAACCAAATCTTCCCGTCGAGCCCGGTTGGTTCGCCGGCTTGCCGGGACTACCTGGGGCCTTAACTCCCACCTTCTCCTACTCACCTACACCGCCTTCATTCGTTCTGCCATCGTCTATGGTTTCACCGCCTGGCTGGCTGTTGCAGACTCTCACCCTACCCTCCTTAAACCTTTCCTATCCATGGAACGCCGCCTAGTTCGCATCGCCCTCCGCCTTCATCCACTCTTTCACACCTCTGACTTGTACAACATCTTCCCAATTCCCAAACTAGATACCTTCGTCTCCATTCTTGCTGCCCGCTATTTCCAACGTTCCCTTGACCGCAACAATCCTATACTCTCCCTTCTCCTGCACTCCCCTCTCAAAACCCCTCTCTTTATCCCCACCCCACTCCATATCTTCAAATCTCTCCACCAGACCCCTCCACTCGGACAGCGTGTGGAGACTGTCTAGGGGCAACTTTTTTCATTTACATTGCTACCAAGTCCCCTACTTTTTCACTTAGTACCTATTTTCTTTAATCTCTTTATACAATTCATACTTAATGTACTGATAATTAATCACCTATTCCTTACTTTATATATCTCCAGATAGACCATATATACATACTTCGCTTCTGCCTCCTCCTGTATAATTTACGTATATTAACTGGGGTGTACATGTCCGATATTTTGCATTAGGCTCTGCTAAGGAAGGCTATGTCACTAAGTATGCTTGTTATTTTTCCCAAACTTTGTAACATGTATTTATGATATTCATCACCTTATGTGTTTTTTCTTTTCTCTGTCAATTTATGTTACCCACGAAGTCTGTTGTATCCATTTTTGCATCATGTCTGTATTGAAAAAAAAAAAAAAAAAAAAAAAAAAAAACCCCGCTCACAGAATGTCCCGCCTCCCCCCCTATGCCCGTCATATATAATAAAGTGTAATCCTACGCCCACCTCCAGTCACTCTTGCACTTCAACATCTCCTCCAACGCCTTAATCCTTTTTTTCCCCCCATCTCCCTTTTCCTTCAATCCCACACAACCCCGTCCAATCCCCTGGCCAGGGAGAGGGCGACACCCTCTAGGTGGCCCGCCCCACCCCCTCAGGGTGGGGAATGAAAGCGTCCGAGCGAGCGAGCGATAACTCTATCCCTCATGAACATCCACCCATACCACAGACCACTGGTCATAGCCCAACTCCAGGCAGCAGCCAATCAAACCCTTAACGCCCACTTCCAACCCACCCACTCCGGACTGAATACCCACTTCCACTTCACCCGGCTTGAAACATTAGTATAAGAAGCACCCACAAACTACCCGAGTAAAAATCTTCCCACTACACCAACCCTAGGCTAGCACTCCCACCCATCATCGCTCCCACACCCCCACCCGATGGCGGCAACACGTAACGAAGATAAGCTGTGACAACCCACCCGCCACAGAATTACCGCCACCCCAACCCTTGTAACCCCTAATCCTACCCAAACCACAACCCAACCAACCTCTCCCCAATTAAAAGCCCCACGAGCCCTCGTCGGACCCCCCCCCCCTCATAGCAGAAGTATGCAATACATGTACTAATACTTTTCTCATATGTTTCAGAAGGAGAGCACCCCCAACAAAAAGCAAGAAGAAATTATTGTAAAATTTAAATTAAAACCAGAAAATGTAATTAAGACAAAACATGTAAATATCTATGTCAACAACCATGTAAATATCCATGTAAATATCCATGTAAATATCAAGAATCTGTAAATAATGTAAATCATGTAAAATAAGTAAAGCATCCATTGTAAATATCCTAACAGCCCCCCAATAAACTGAAACAATCAAACCGGGGGCAAGGGATATATTTCCATTTTTAACTGTAAAAACAATACGCTGGAAACAAATCTTTTACCCAACAGCAAGAAGACCGGAAACATCCAAACAAGACTTACAATGTTCAAAAAGCTAATGTAAAAACACCAAAATTGTAATTTATAAATTGTAATTATACTGTACAAAATGAAAAATCAATAAATACTTAGCCAAGAGGTCGAAACCCCCTCCCAACTCCTTCACAGAATCAAACCTATCCCCCCCGCCCACAAACCTAATCAATCCTCCAAACCCGCCAAATCTCCTGGCCAGAGAGAAGGCGTTACCTTCTAGGTGGCCCGCCCCTCCCCTTCGGGGAGGGGAATGAAAACTTTCCCCTAGTCCTATAACTATAAATGCTTACATGTAAGAACCATTATTCGGTTCATAAATTTTTGGATGCCCTAGTTTCATTAACTACGGGCGAATTATTAAAAATGCGTAAATAACGGGTCAGTCCGCTACAGTGATGTAGTGGTTAGCCTGATTAGCTGCCATCCCCGGAGGTCCGGGTTTGAATCCCGGCTCTGCCACGAAATTTGAAAAGTGGTACGAGGGCTGGAACGGGGTCCACTCAGCCTCAGCCATCCTGGAAGTGGTTTCCCACTTCTCCTCCAGGCAAATGCTGGGATGGTACCTAACTTAAGGCCACGGCCGCTTCCTTCCCTCCTAATTGCCGTCCCATCCCTACACAAGGCCCCTGCTCAGCATAGCGGGTGAGGCCGCCTGGGCGAGGTACTGTTCATTTTCCCCAGTTGTATCCCCCGACTGCCATTGAGGCGGTAGATGTGGGATCCCTCGCTGAGTCCGAGGGAAAAGGCGACCGTGGAGGGTAAACAGATTAAGATAGAAGAAGAAATTATGGGTCAGATTAGAGGTGGGGATGGAGCGGAGCAGCTATGTTGTGATGTAGAGGTGTGACAAACGGTTATTGTTGTATAACTGCTACAATAAAGTAACTATGAAAAATAACGTCCAACGTTACTCACCTTTTATCCGTTACAGCCTGGTCACGGCTTCAAGCATGTCTCCGTATAACGTCCATAGTGGTGTGACTAGCAGTGATTTTACACTCACAGGTCAAACTGTGATTGCTATTTTGAAGTAGCTGTGACTTTTAACTGTGATTAACTGTGATTCAGCCAAGGCCACTCGAAATATGACCATCATCACTCTGCGGCCTACAGGAGTACCGAGGAGTACGATGTCGTGCAGCATTCAGTACACGGGCGAATTCGCGCTAACGCTGAAAACAAATACTCATTTTCAGAATCATATTTTAAAAAGTTATATATATATTACCTTTTTTCAAAAAGTACGCCACCGTACGAATCAACTATTTTTTTATAACTGCTATTTGATGTACCCGTGTTTCCCTACGGGATTTTAAGAAAGACTGAATTTGTGATTTTCCTAACAGGAGTAAACATAGGTCATTACAAAACAGTCAGTAGGAATGTAGCGATTAAAAGCAACGTTATCATATAAAATACTCGATCAAATGAAAAACTGCAGATTTTCTCACTTTTAACGAACAGTACTACGGTGCCGATCTAACAGTCCAAAGGTCCAGAGCTGGCATGACCAGGCCGTAGACATCCGTGAAGATGCTATTATGAACCAGTGTGTTACTTCCCGCCAATATTCAGGTAGGCTGTTACACTCGGTATGACCGGGCGAGTTGGCCGTGTGGTTAAGGGTGCGCAGCTGTGAGTTTGCATCTGGGAGATAGTGGATTCGAACCCTACTATCGGCAGCCCTGAATATGGTATTCCGTGGTTTCCCATTTTCACACCAGACAAATGCTGGGGCTGTACCTTAATTAAGGCCGAGAACGCTTCCTTCACACTCCTAGCTCTTTCATATCCCATCGTCGCCGCAGATTCTATTCACTTTCCCTTCCTGTGATCGTATGACAATGTCGACAATAGGTGTTTACAATCACAGCGCAGCCGCATCTGCGACTGTGGTGTGGGTCACAGTTAGACTTGGACTTGTGAGTGTGATGCTGTGACTACTGATTAGATCTGATTTTGTTTTAATAGACATACATAATCTTATTGATTATTTTTGAAGTGTTAAATTTATATATTTTTGTCAATGTATATTAGACATTCTTTTGTGATATACACCAGGATCAGGGCCCTGACCCACCAATGATTTATGTTAACTATTGCTGATGATGCTCACAAGGTTGAGTGAAACATGTCCAATTTGTGATTAAATGGTTTCATCCTAAATATAAGGATTTTGTGTATTGGAAAGGTGGTTCATTAATGATAATAATTTGATACTCTGAACTCCAATACGGTTGGAAAATGAGATTTATAACTTGTAATGAATGATCAGTGTTGAGGCCATCTGTTCAGACGGTCCCGGGTTCGATTCCCGGCTGGGTCGGAGATTTTTATAGCATCTGATTACTTCTTCTGAATGGGGACTGGGTGTTTGTCCCAATATATTCATATTCAGACAACATACTACACTATCAACCACCAAAGAAACACACAACACTGATTTTTTTTTTGCTAGGGGCTTTACGTCGCACCGACACAGATAGGTCTTATGGCGGCGATGGGATAGGAAAGGCCTAGGAGTTGGAAGGAAGCGGCCGTGGCATTAAATAAGGTACAGCCCCAGCATTTGCCTGGTGTGAAAATGGGAAACCACGGAAAACCATCTTCAGGGCTGCCGATAGTGTGATTCGAACCTACTATCTCCCGGATGCAAGCTCACAGCCGCGCGCCTCTACGTGCACGGCCAACTCGCCCGGTACAACACTGATTACATCCCTCTATATAATGTTGGCGTCGGGAAGGTCTTCCGGCCGTAAAACAGGGCCAAATCCACTTGTGCGACACAGTTCGCACCCGCGACCCCACAGATGTGGGGGACACTCATTTCCATTTTCGATATTCTACGCCACCTAAATATGTAAGTTTGGACACTTACCAAAATAAAATTCTGGATGAATGCCCCCCCCCCCAAACTGAAATCCTGGCTACGCTACTGCTGGCCGCCAATACTGTCCCCGTCTGCAGGGGGCTTTAACTGCTAACTGCTACTCTGCTACTGGCTGCTACTATTGGACATGCTGTGCGTTTCACGCTGTTTGATCACGTTAGTTTAAGCGTGCCGCATGCGACACATCACAATCGCAGTTAAGACTTGCTAGTCTGGCCAACCCGCTAGCAGGTTGAACTGTGATTTCACACTAGCAGTGATTTAGTAGCAGGTTTGCAAATCACTTCCCATCACTACATAGTGGTGTGACTAGCAGTGATTTTTACACTCACAGGTCAAACTGTGATTGCTATTTTGAAGTAGCAGTGATTTTAAACTGTGATTAACTATGATTTAGCCTACGCCACCTAGGATACAAGGCCACTCGAAATATGACCATCATCACTCTGCGGCCTTCAGGAGTACCGAGGAGTACGATGTCGTGCAGCATTCAGTACACGGGCGAACTCGCGCTAACGCTGAAAACAAATACTCATTTTCAGAATCATATTTTAAAAACTTATATACATTACCTTTTCTCAAAAAGTACGCCACCGTACGAATCAACAAGGACTATTTTTTTATAACTGCTAGTTGATGTACCCGTGTTTCCCTACGGGATATTTAGAAAGACTGAATTTGTGGTTTTCCTAACCGGAGTCAACATAGGTCATTACAAAAAAAGTCAGTAGGAATATAGCGATTAAAAGCAACGTTATCATATAAAATACACGATCTAATGAAAAACTGCAGATTTTCTCACTTTTAACGAACAGTACTACGGTGCCGATCTAACAGTCCAAAGTTCCAGAACTGGAATGACCAGGCCGTAGACATCCGTGGAGATGCTATGATGAACCAGTGTGTTATGTACCAGTAGCATCAGAAAATTTATGAACCAGAGGAATAGCATGCTAAAGAAGAAAGTTATATAACCCCCAGCTATTTCCCGCCAATATTCAGGTAGGCTGTTACACTCTGTATGACCGGGGGAGTTGGCCTTGTGGTTAGGGGTGCGCAGCTGTGAGTTTGCATCTCGGAGATAGTGGATTCGAACCCTACTATCGGCAGCCCTGAATATGGTATTCCGTGGTTTCCCATTTTCACACCAGACAAATGCTGGGGCTGTACCTCAATTAAGGCCGAGAACGCTTCCTTCACACTCCTAGCTCTTTCATATCCCATCGTCGCCATAAGACCTATCTGTTTCGTTTCGACGTAAAACAAATTTTAAAAAAATACTCGGTACGCAGCAGCAATCCTATCTATCGGAGATGGGTGGCAACAGAAGACACAACGCACGTCACGACAAACAATGGTCAATTGTTGATCAATTTTATGAGCTTTCTATATTGTAGCCCTTCACATTTAGTTTTTTTTCGACTCTGCTATATTAGGGCGTCTTATAAAATTATTTATAGCGTAGACTGTAGTCCCTTATTCTCCGACTTTCCATACCGATTTTCATTAAATTCTGTTTACCTATTTTTCTCGTGACTCGGCGCTGATATGGACAAAAATCCAAATTCATGAATATATCGGTACGGTAACAATATATAAGACATAAATGATCGGAAATTTAACACTATATAACTTTAGTTATGCAGTATTTATCGATACGACCACTATTAACATAAATATTTGAGAATTAAATTGTAGGCCTTCCCCTAAACTACCATTTCACTCAGCGTGAGTAAAATTATTTATGGCCTAGATTCTAGCGACTTATTCCCCGATTTTGCATACCGATTTTCATTAAGATAGGACCACTAATAAATATTTGAGAATTGAATTTTAAGCCTTCCCCTAAACTACCATTATTCTCAGCATGAATACAATTATTTATAGCCTAGATTGTAGCGACTTATTCCTCGACTTTCCTTACCGATTTCCATTAAGATACGACCACTAATAACATAAATATTTGAGAATTAAATGTTAGGCCTTCCCTCAAACTACCATTTCACTCAGCGTGAATAAATTATTTATGGCCTAGATTGTAGATACTTATTCCCCGACTTGGCATACCGATTTTCATTAAATTCTCCTCAGCGGTTTTCTCGTGATGCGTGTATATACATGCAACTGCGACTTTGGTGTGGGTCGCAGTTAGACCTTTGAGTGTGATGCTGTGATACAGACAGATATTACGGAAAATTAAAAAGTGCATTTCCTTGTTACTGTGGACATGACTGATACAGAAATACCATCCTTTTTAAATTCTGAGCAATGTATAGAAAAACCTCTTAGAATTGAGGGTTAACCAGTTGTCTTTTTATCAAAATCATTGGCATAATTATATTGGAATTATAGAGCTGCTCATTAAGGAAGAAAATCAGGGAGTGAGGAGGAGGAAATGACTTCTTCTTCTTCTCCTTCTGACACTTTTCCCAGACCTGTGGGGTCGTGGGTGCGAACTGCATCGCACATGCAGATTTGGCCCTGTTTTACGGCCGAATGCCCTTCCTCTCGCCAACCCTATATGGAGGGATGTAATTTGCGTGTTTCTGTGGTGGTTGGTAGTGTAGCGTGTTGTGTGAATATGAAGTGGAAAGTGTTGGGACAAACACAAACACTCAGTCCCCGAGCCAGAAGAATTTTTTTTTTTTGCTATTTGCTTTACGTCGCACCGACACAGATAGGTCTTATGGCGACGATGGGACAGGAAAGGCCTAGGAGTGGGAATGAAGCGGTCGTGGCTTTAATTGAGGTACAGCCCCAGCATTTGCCTGGTGTGTAAATGGGGAAACCACGGAAAAGCATCTTCAGGGCTGCCGACAGTGGGGTTCGAACCCACTATCTCCCGGATATAAGAAGAATTAATATGACGCGATTAAAATCCTCGACCGGCCGGGAATCGAACCCGGGACCCCTCTAAACCGAAGGCCTCAACGCTGACCACTCAGCCAAGGAGACGGACAGGAGGACGAAAAGACTATTGCCCAAAACTCACCCAGAGTTCGCCTGCTGCCACTTCTCTTGTTAACAATACCAGTAATTTTAGTATCGAATACTTATACTACCGGTACTGTACAATAGTGTAAAACAAAAACAGTAGGCAAAATATTATGTCTATAACGTCACAAATCACTGATTAAAATACTTAGTCAACTCAACTGCTACCATCACATTTTTTCACTTTTAGACCTACATCCACAGTCTAATATATACAGTCGCGAAGCTCGAATGCGAGGAAGGTTCATCCACTTGACAGATGCAAGGTCTGGTCACGCTACCACAATCCTTTAAGGTGGCGGCCATATTGGGTCTCAAATATCGTTGTTATGTGGGCGTGCCCGATGTAATGATGTGTGTTATTACTTGTATTTTGAAGGAAAATGGGATACTGCGCCGCACTAAATTGTCAAAATAAGACCTCTGACGGAATTAGAGTGTTTCGCTTCCCGAGAGATAAGCAAAGGAGAGCTCAGTGGGTACAAAACTCTAGGCGTGACAAATGCCAACCTACAGATAATTCCGTCTTGTGCGAGGTTAGTGAAGTTATACATTCGTATTATTTCTGAAGAATAGTATGTTTATATGAACGATGTTTTATATTTCTTATTATGTATTTTCTTCTAGCATCATTTTGAAGAATCGCAATTTGAAGTAAAGAGGGCGGATGGACGGAAACTACTCAAGTGGAATTCCATCCTAACAATTTTCAACGTCCCTAATCCACCCAAGTCTTTGACATTTAATAGGAAACCTCCCAAAGAAAGAGAATTGTCTTTCAAAACAAGCAAGAAAAGTAACAGGAAATGCGTAATAGTAGTACTGATGTTTATGAACATTATCTTTTCATGTGTCCGGCTCCATGGCTAAATGGTTAGCGTGCTGACCTTTGGATAAAAGGGTCTCGGATTCGATTCCCGGCAGGTTCAAGAATTTTAACCATAATTGGTCAATTTCGCTGGCACGGGGGCTGGGTGTATGTGTCGTCTTCATATTCATTTCATCCTCATTACGCCTACGGGTGTCAAATCAAAAGTCCTGCACCTGGCGAGCCGAACTTGTCCTCAGACGCTCCCGGCACTAAAAGCCATACGCCATTTCATTCCATTTCATTCCATTCCATTCCCTTTCCTTTTCCTTTTCCTTTTCCTTTTCCTTTTCCTTTTCCTTTTCCTTTTCCTTTTCTTAACCCTGCATGCAACGTAGAAATGTTTCACAGATATTTGAAATGCTTGTTCCTGTTCATTTACCAATTATAATCACAACAAACAATAGGCCTATCATTTCAAACCAACAATTTATGTCCAGCTTGTCATCATTACAAAAAATTTATTGATAATTGCAGTCTTATACTGTACTGTAGTTATTAATTACAGCTAAATTACTGTACTGTAGTTATTAATTACAGCTAAATTTCATTCATCTTAAATGCTCTATAGAGTACATTATATGGCTGGACAAATACTTAAAGATCACTACACTCGCACTAACCAACTACCGGAACTGTAATTTAACGTACCGTAGCCTAAGATAAAATCCTAATGCAATCCCTAAAATAGCCTAACATATGTTAACTCAACTTAATAGTGACTGAATTTCTATTTCTTATGGAATCGTGTCTACCAATGAGTTAATTTCCTTAACCATGATTATTATTATTATTATTATTATTATTATTATTATTATTATTATTATTATTATATGCATGAATATTAGGACTCAGCTAAGAGCCCCGTGGTCGCCAACCCACGCTCCCTAGTTAGGAGCTCCTGACGCCCCTTTCAGTCGCCTCTTATGACAGGCAGGGGATACCGTGGGTGTTGTTCTATTGCCCCCACCAACGGGCGGAAATCTATTTTGGGCTGTGACCACGAGGCCCTTAGCTGAGTCTTGACATTGCTTTCACTATTCTAGCCCATCCGACCCCTGTTCAACACTTGTTCTTTTCCGACCGCGACGGCATTAGCGCATTCGAGGCCTAGGAAGTTTTTCATTTCCACGCACTTTGTGGTCTTCATCTTTCTTTTGACGATACCTTCATTTTTCGAAGTGTTGGACTCCTTCCATTTGTTTTCTTCTGATTAGTGTTTATAGAGGATGGTTGTCCAGTTGTACTTTCTCTTAAAACAATAATCACCACCACCACCACCACTTTGTACTATATAACTGCATGGGTTATCAATAAACAAGTTAAGAGTAGCTAAGAACATCCGCATCCGTGCAGAATATTTTTGCCTTAGAACCCAAGAATACCATATGAATGAATAACAAGAGTTACCGGTACCACACATAATCTAATGTACTCAACTCAAGAGGCATTAAGTGTTTGTCAACGTATTGGGGTAACCTTTTAGAAACGCAGTATCAGTAATTACTTTCTCAATAAAGAAAACGCTGAAGGTGGTTTATTACAACTGTCTTTTAGTACTTGCTTTCTTGGCTTACGCTGCGTGAACCGTCAGCGATAGACCCCACGTGTAAGCATACGAATTGTAGAGCATAGAAACCTCTACAAAACACATTAACTGAATTGCTACGATATGATACAATGTTAATTTTTTGCCTGCTGCTGCTGGAGAGCTTTCATTCCCCGCCCGAAGGACGGGGCGGGCCCCCTAGATCGTGTCGCGATCTCTCGGGCCAAGGGAAGCGAAGAGAACTGTGAGGAACAAGGAATGAGTGAGATGGGAAGAGTGATGTGACGAATTTAATGAGGTGGGCTACGGATATGCGAATTTTAGGGGATTTTTGCTAGGATTGAAATTTAGAGAGGATTGCTAGGATAGCATTGAAAGGTGAGGAGATGCAAGGACGTAGTGAGATTATGAAGGGAACTGGATGAGATAGAGTGGCGGAGGTGGGTAAGGAAAGCTATATGGGTGAGGAGGTGGACTGACAGATTGACGAGGTGAGAAGTTGGCTGCCTGGGGGCGGCGGGGAGAATTGTTGGTGGGATGTCTGACAGAATTGGGGGAGAGATGGACGGTTCTACTCTATGACGTTGGCCATTTATGTAAGCTCCGTGGTCGATGAGGTTCCCACTTCTCCTCCAGGCAAATGTCGGGATGGTACTTAACTAACGGTCTCGGCTCTTCCTCTTCCTTGTCTATCCTTCTGATCTTCCCACCCCCTACAAGGCCCCTGTTCAGCATATCTGGTGAGGCCGCCTGGGTGAGGTACAGATCCTCCTCCCAGTTTTATCGCCCCTGGCCCAAAGTCTTACGCTCCAATGTGCTGTGATACCCCACACCCACTTTGTATACCCCCGGCACTTCATATAACACTACATTCTGCCGTCCTTGTTTTCACTTACTGACCACCATCTGGGACAATCATCTGATTCCCCCCGCTCCCCTGACGACAACTCTATGTCTTGCAACTTCTAGAATGAACTCTAAAATCATATAAATACTTGTCACGCGGCCTAACTCGTCAGGTTGAACGAGAGGCCATTCCCCGCTGGATGTGCGAGTGCATAATATAGGACCGAGCTGGTTCTCTGCTCCCATCGACCCCTGGTGTTCTTCAGGTGAGACACAGAGATCACATTATGTAACATATATTTTCATTCATCTTTCTCCGGATGGTGAGGGAGCTGGTAGATTCACCAAGTTCCAGAACACAAAATTCCATTGTGTGTTAATGGGGCTACGGATCTTTGAAGCACTCTAGGGCATACACTTTTCTGTCCAATCTCAATGCTCCTACCTTTAAAGCATAATTCAAATCTTCACGTGTTTGCAGTTGCTCCTTGCGCATCTAATGGGAACTTTTTCTTTTACTGGTCGTGTCCCTCGGTTTCCCTCACCAACCCCCCCACCCCTCGGTCTTTCACCCTACAACATATCTCATTCAAATTTTTTATGATTCATTGTACATAGATTTAAGACATATTTGTTTAAGAATTTAGCAACTTTTGTCTAACAATGTTGATTAATGTCGTAGTCGATCTCGTTGAATAGGGTTATTTGCTCACCTAAACTTACAAATATATATATATATATAGATATGTATTGAAGTAAAGGTATGTTGTTACCATTGAAACTATCTTTCCTTTAAATTCACACATCACTACCACTCTTTACATCCCGGATGCCTCTGGGTTGTTTTCCACTGCATACCCCTCTCACAATAAGTGTTTTATTATTATTATTATTATTATTATTATTATTATTATTATTATTATTATTATTATTATTAATTTTGAACTTAAACCTGTTGTCTGTTATCAAACTCAGTTTCGCCCCAAAATACAGCAACACGAAGACACTGCCCTTGAGGCAGTAAAGGTGGGATCTCTCGCTGAGTCCGAGGGGAAAAAACCAACCCTTTGCGGTTTTCGGAGACGAAGAGATGCCAGGATTTGATCCTACAGGAGCTCTTTTACGTGACAGTAAATCTACCGACGAGACTGACACATTTGAGTACCTTCAAGTTACCACCGCACTGAGCCAGGATCGAACCTGCCTAGTTGGGGCCAGAAGACCTGTGCCTGAACCGTCTGAGCCACTTAGCCAGGTAACAACAACAATAACAACAACAATAACAAAGAGCACTCGATGTAGATGGCAAACAGAATGCATTAATATTGGAAATATAAATATTGTCTTTAATAAGTACAGTATTTTGTTAATTGTTGCTGCCATAAGTAGTCTACATTCATTTCTATATTATAGAATTATTATGATCGTTATTACTGTTATTTAAGGCTGGTTGGATCCTCAACAGCTCCACCATCAGCTGTAATAGATTGCCTAGGCATCACTGAAGAGGCGTACTAGGGAAATGAAGAGTGAGGTAGTTTCCCGTTGCTTTCCTCACCGAGCCAGAAGTGCTATTACATATCAGTCTGCCAAGCCCACTGAAATGCATGCATCAACTGACCCTATGAGCAACATTTTCACACCATTCATAGCAGGGACTGGCTACATAAGGAATGGCATTACTAGCATCACTCATACTTCAGTCACTTTCATATTGTCAAAGCCAAGGATAAGACTGAGGCAGGTCAATGAAAGTTCATATATTATTATTTACTGTATTTGTTAATATTATGATCTTTACTTGTTTTTGTTACCATAATGTAGGGGGAGAGCACAAGAAAAACATTTGTTTTCCCTACTACTACTACTACTGTTATGTTTTCATTCCTCCCCTGAAGAGGGGAGGCGGGCCTCCTAGACGGTGAGGCTCTCTCAGGCCGGGAGATTTTCAGTGGAGAAGGAAGGGGACGCGGAAGTGGTAGCGATCCCGTCGCGAACTATTACGAGTACAGCGGGATATGAATCCACTCACACCGGAGCGTCACTCTCCCGCCTACATGGCGGGATTGCAGTGAACCATTTTCAGTTCGCTGCATGCAGCGTTTTCCCGCGTCCTGCGTTCATTGTGAACAATCACAACGGCGACTGAACTGTTCATATAGTGCATTAAGAAATATCCAATGTTTTACGACATCAGTAATGAAGATCATCAGAATGTGAGGAAGAAAGATAACCTATGATAACCATCCTCAACGTGAAGAACACTTTGCAGCATATTCGCTCTCGGAATGAAGACGCAAAACATTTCTTCACACTTGATGAGGAAAGACTGAAATGTCTGGAGAACGACTTCATTTCCTATCTGGAACTCTGGGAGAAAGCATCAGCAGGTCCGGTGGAATTCATAAGTAAAGAATATTATCATGCAGCCTGTCTGACAACAAAATCTGTCATCCTGTGTTTCAAGTACCTGCTTGAGAATGGCTTCCATTTTGTGCTAGTCAGAAAATTATCTTCTTATGAAGTAGAAAGCTTATTTAGTTGCATCAGACAACTTGGAGGTAGCAACGACCAAACAAACGCTGCAAGTGTTACACAGGCCCTACATAAAATTTTAACAACTGGACTCGTTAGTGCATCTCTCACGGGGAATGTAGCACATGAGTCCGCCTTCAGTGACTGGATGGCAACATCTAACTCAACAGGGAAACGTACAAGCTCAACAATTCACGCGGATGAACCGGCATCAACGAATCCTCAGTTAGCAAGAAATTTTCAGACACAACAGGAAAGCATCGAAAAGGAAGCCGATGGAGCACCATGCGTTTCTATGTCGAGTGCTGCAATGGCATATATTGGAGGGTATTTGGTTAGAGTTGTCAAAGACCACATGCCATGTCAAGAGTGTGTTGATAAAATTAGTAGGTAGTATCCAGAGTCCATCTCCACTAACGTCATTAATAAAAATCAAAGACAGAGGTGGTCTGAGGTATCCAAAGCCAAGTTTTGTTTCACTGCTGATGAAAATGGGGCAAGTAACGGACGACATGATAACGGAAACGCTGGGCAGTCCAAAAATACCACAAACATTAACCGAAATACCGTTGCCAAATAATGCTAAAAATCCTATTTTACAGTGTGGGAAAAGTGATCATCCTGAGGAACTAAGCAGAATAACACTGCAGAAGTTTCTGTGCCCCTCTGTCACTAACTACGCTAATGGCATGACAGATGAGTATCGCCGAGAATACTTCTTGAGAAGAAAAACAATTTATGAGAAGAAAATATCAAGGAAAATGGTTAAAGTTGTTCCTTTTCACTGAAAATCTACGGTGCGGCAGTAAAAATATCTAGTGCAAACCTTATACACTTTTAAATGTCAGACATAAATTTCGACAGTTATATGTGTTATGTGAAATGAAAATCCACAGCTGAATTGAACTCCTAGGGGTAAGAGGTAAACATTTATTATGTTCTACTTAATTCTGCTCAGTAACGTATATAATATAGTATAGAGAGTGTGCACTAGTATAATGTAGAGGTAAATTTGTTCTGGTTTTAACTCTCGTTAGCAATGCTAGTGTTTGCTGATGTGAGGTGGTATACTAGCGCTGCAGTGGTCAAGACGCGCACTGCCAGGCGGGCACTGTTTCTGAAGAGAGCACTGCGAGTGAGCAGGCTTTGTATTCCTTGTAGGCTAAGTACAGACTAGGATTGACAAATTTATAATGAGCTTTATTTAGACTTTATATTGTCATACCATTCCTGACCCGGTCGAATGACTGGAAACAGGCTGTGGATTTTCATTTTTATTTTCATTGTCAAATTTTTATGGAATAGCTTATTAACAATTGTATTCTTTTATTATAAAGCAAGTGAAAAAAACTGAGAACTTAAGCATACGATACTACTAAATCATTTATCAGATAATTGATAATAATTTGAATCAGTACTTTACCCTAATATTAAAAGCGTTATATCAAGCTTTATCAATCATGTCTTACGGATTCTAGGCCCAGGCTTATCAAATTTGTTATAACGGTATGTCTACACAGTCTGTATGAAAATCACGTAGTCTTTTTCAGAACAGCTGTTTAGTTCTAAACAATAATCCCCGATGAATTGGAAAAGGGCAAACAAGAAAAAGAAGAAGCCTAAAGTCTAAATTTCTTGTCCTTCTGCTCTCTGAATCATCCACCCTATAACCTGTTTAGTTCTTGATTATGGTAATTGAAAGTTATTTTATAACAGTTCAATTTCTACTCACATGTGAAAAGAAATACCAGATCCCTTCTGATAACAGTCTGTACAATTGAAGGCTGCACACGAATTCACATTCGTGAATACCTTTCTATTCCACACCAGGAAATACTCAAAATGGATTCATAATATTGTAAGTAAACTATCTCTAAATACAGCCATGACGCTGTTCTATGCAAAGGTTCTACCTGCCCTGACATACGGTTTGGAGCTAATTTGGGAACATCTAACTCTATCTGACCTTAGAGTTATTGAGAATGTCAAGGCTAGATTCTTGAAAAGAATTTTGGGTATTTCCAAAATGTCACAGTCAAGACTTGCTTATGAGCTAGCCAGAGAAACCTTCCTTATGGAAGACATAAGAATGAGACTACAATTACCCTCCACACGACAAGAACAGGAACTACTTCATATTAGACTAAGAAAACGAGCGGAAATTGACTTGGAATTCTACGGGACGGACGCAATGATTAATCGAAGCTGGACTGGGCCGAACAACGAACTGAGGAGTGCTCTGAATAGACTGGCCATACATGGTTTCCATCACAAACTGTGCGTACGACCGGGTTTTCATGACCCATCTGTGCAGTGCGTGTGCGTGTTATGTAACAAACGATGTGAACGATACCATTTTAGTGTATGCAGCAAAAGAACAGCTTCCTTATTGGATTACTCTAAAATGTAATGCACATTTGTGCGCAATTTCTTCTTATTAAATATTGTAAGTAATCAATTTTATAATGTTATGTTGCAGGGGCGGTGCGTGGTATTGTTGCAGGTTTGCACAACACCCAATAATTTTACGCTTGATTTGTCGTCTTTTCTTCCTATTTTGCAGTTTAATAAACCTAACATGTACTCTAAAATGTGTTAAAACCAAGCACCTTTTATCGTTAGATGTACCGGTACTAATACTTCGTAACGAACCATTAAACTCCGCCGTCTTTAAATTAGGCTCGACCCTGCTGAAACTAAATAGCGGCGCGCTGTGCGCTAGGGAGTTTGGCGTAGGAAAGTCAACCCCCTGAGTTTGATTTAAAGACGGCGGAGTTTAATGGTTCGTTACGAAGTATTAGTACCGGTACATCTAACGATAAAAGGTGCTTGGTTTTAACACATTTTAGAGTACATGTTAGGTTTATTAAACTGCAAAATAGGAAGAAAAGACGACAAATCAAGCGTAAAATTATTGGGTGTTGTGCAAACCTGCAACAATACCACGCACCGCCCCTGCAACATAACATTATAAAATTGATTACTTACAATATTTAATAAGAAGAAATTGCGCACAAATGTGCATTACATTTTAGAGTAATCCAATAAGGAAGCTGTTCTTTTGCTGCATACACTAAAATGGTATCGTTCACATCGTTTGTTACATAACACGCACACGCACTGCACAGATGGGTCATGAAAACCCGGTCGTACGCACAGTTTGTGATGGAAACCATGTATGGCCAGTCTATTCAGAGCACTCCTCAGTTCGTTGTTCGGCCCAGTCCAGCTTCGATTAATCATTGCGTCCGTCCCGTAGAATTCCAAGTCAATTTCCGCTCGTTTTCTTAGTCTAATATGAAGTAGTTCCTGTTCTTGTCGTGTGGAGGGTAATTGTAGTCTCATTCTTATGTCTTCCATAAGGAAGGTTTCTCTGGCTAGCTCATAAGCAAGTCTTGACTGTGACATTTTGGAAATACCCAAAATTCTTTTCAAGAATCTAGCCTTGACATTCTCAATAACTCTAAGGTCAGATAGAGTTAGATGTTCCCAAATTAGCTCCAAACCGTATGTCAGGGCAGGTAGAACCTTTGCATAGAACAGCGTCATGGCTGTATTTAGAGATAGTTTACTTACAATATTATGAATCCATTTTGAGTATTTCCTGGTGTGGAATAGAAAGGTATTCACGAATGTGAATTCGTGTGCAGCCTTCAATTGTACAGACTGTTATCAGAAGGGATCTGGTATTTCTTTTCACATGTGAGTAGAAATTGAACTGTTATAAAATAACTTTCAATTACCATAATCAAGAACTAAACAGGTTATAGGGTGGATGATTCAGAGAGCAGAAGGACAAGAAATTTAGACTTTAGGCTTCTTCTTTTTCTTGTTTGCCCTTTTCCAATTCATCGGGGATTATTGTTTAGAACTAAACAGCTGTTCTGAAAAAGACTACGTGATTTTCATACAGACTGTGTAGACATACCGTTATAACAAATTTGATAAGCCTGGGCCTAGAATCCGTAAGACATGATTGATAAAGCTTGATATAACGCTTTTAATATTAGGGTAAAGTACTGATT
This sequence comes from Anabrus simplex, assembly GCF_040414725.1. Classification (NCBI taxonomy): domain Eukaryota; kingdom Metazoa; phylum Arthropoda; class Insecta; order Orthoptera; family Tettigoniidae; genus Anabrus; species Anabrus simplex. The sequence goes on along the minus strand of NC_090278.1, from coordinate 52,018,798 downwards.
CAAATTATTATCAATTATCTGATAAATGATTTAGTAGTATCGTATGCTTAAGTTCTCAGTTTTTTCACTTGCTTTATAATAAAAGAATACAATTGTTAATAAGCTATTCCATAAAAATTTGACAATGAAAATAAAAATGAAAATCCACAGCCTGTTTCCAGTCATTCGACCGGGTCAGGAATGGTATGACAATATAAAGTCTAAATAAAGCTCATTATAAATTTGTCAATCCTAGTCTGTACTTAGCCTACAAGGAATACAAAGCCTGCTCACTCGCAGTGCTCTCTTCAGAAACAGTGCCCGCCTGGCAGTGCGCGTCTTGACCACTGCAGCGCTAGTATACCACCTCACATCAGCAAACACTAGCATTGCTAACGAGAGTTAAAACCAGAACAAATTTACATCTACATTATACTAGTGCACACTCTCTATACTATATTATATACGTTACTGAGCAGAATTAAGTAGAACATAATAAATGTTTATCTCTTACCCCTAGGAGTTCAATTCAGCTGTGGATTTTCATTTCACATAACACATATAACTGTCGAAATTTATGTCTGACATTTAAAAGTGTATAAGGTTTGCACTAGATATTTTTACTGCCGCACCGTAGATTTTCAGTGAAAAGGAACAACTTTAACCATTTTCCTTGATATTTTCTTCTCATAAATTGTTTTTCTTCTCAAGAAGTATTCTTGGCGATACTCATCTGTCATGCCATTAGCGTAGTTAGTGACAGAGGGGCACAGAAACTTGTGCAGTGTTATTCTGCTTAGTTCCTCAGGATGATCACTTTTCCCACACTGTAAAATAGGATTTTTAGCATTATTTGGCAACGGTATTTCGGTTAATGTTTGTGGTATTTTTGGACTGCCCAGCGTTTCCGTTATCATGTCGTCCGTTACTTGCCCCATTTTCATCAGCAGTGAAACAAAACTTGGCTTTGGATACCTCAGACCACCTCTGTCTTTGATTTTTATTAATGACGTTAGTGGAGATGGACTCTGGATACTACCTACTAATTTTATCAACACACTCTTGACATGGCATGTGGTCTTTGACAACTCTAACCAAATACCCTCCAATATATGCCATTGCAGCACTCGACATAGAAACGCATGGTGCTCCATCGGCTTCCTTTTCGATGCTTTCCTGTTGTGTCTGAAAATTTCTTGCTAACTGAGGATTCGTTGATGCCGGTTCATCCGCGTGAATTGTTGAGCTTGTACGTTTCCCTGTTGAGTTAGATGTTGCCATCCAGTCACTGAAGGCGGACTCATGTGCTACATTCCCCGTGAGAGATGCACTAACGAGTCCAGTTGTTAAAATTTTATGTAGGGCCTGTGTAACACTTGCAGCGTTTGTTTGGTCGTTGCTACCTCCAAGTTGTCTGATGCAACTAAATAAGCTTTCTACTTCATAAGAAGATAATTTTCTGACTAGCACAAAATGGAAGCCATTCTCAAGCAGGTACTTGAAACACAGGATGACAGATTTTGTTGTCAGACAGGCTGCATGATAATATTCTTTACTTATGAATTCCACCGGACCTGCTGATGCTTTCTCCCAGAGTTCCAGATAGGAAATGAAGTCGTTCTCCAGACATTTCAGTCTTTCCTCATCAAGTGTGAAGAAATGTTTTGCGTCTTCATTCCGAGAGCGAATATGCTGCAAAGTGTTCTTCACGCTGAGGATGGTTATCATAGGTTATCTTTCTTCCTCACATTCTGATGATCTTCATTACTAATGTCGTAAAACATTGGATATTTCTTAATGCACTATATGAACAGTTCAGTCGCCGTTGTGATTGTTCACAATGAACGCAGGACGCGGGAAAACGCTGCATGCAGCGAACTGAAAATGGTTCACTGCAATCCCGCCATGTAGGCGGGAGAGTGACGCTCCGGTGTGAGTGGATTCATATCCCGCTGTACTCGTAATAGTTCACGACGGGATCGCTACCACTTCCGCGTCCCATGTTGGTGTGTGCAGACCTTCCTTCTCCACTGAAAATCTCCCGGCCTAAGAGAGCCTCACCGTCTAGGAGGCCCGCCTCCCCCCTTCAGGGGAGGAATGAAAACATAACAGTAGTAGTAGTAGTAGTAGTAGGGAAAACAAATGTTTTTCTTGTGCTCTCCCCCTACATTATGGTAACAAAAACAAGTAAAGATCAAGATTAGCAGACACCAGGATATTGAAACAACTATTCGATTACTTTTTGAAGAATAAAATCAATAATAATTGGTTCAAAGAAGTTCAGGACGATTTGGAAGAATTGGGTATAACTCGGCAACAAATCAAAGACAGAAAAGAGAAGAGGATTTTGAAGAACAAAAGCATAAGTCTCAAACTAAAAGCAGTTGAACGGAAACAATATACTATATCGGACACACAAAGGGCTTCCAGGTCGGAGAGGATGAAAAAGTTCTGGGAGAAGAAGAAGAAGAAATTAACTCAAATGTATTGATTTCAGTGCTCCAATGTGGGCGTAAAATATGTAAATAATAAATAAATAAACAAATACAGTAAATAATAATATATGAACTTTCATTGACCTGCCTCAGTCTTATCCTTGGCTTTGACAATATGAAAGTGACTGAAGTATGAGTGATGCTAGTAATGCCATTCCTTATGTAGCCAGTCCCTGCTATGAATGGTGTGAAAATGTTGCTCATAGGGTCAGTTGATGCATGCATTTCAGTGGGCTTGGCAGACTGATATGTAATAGCACTTCTGGCTCGGTGCGGAAAGCAACGGGAAACTACTTCACTCTTCATTTCCCTAGTACGCCTCTTCAGTGATGCCTAGGCAATCTATTACAGCTGATGGTGGAGCTGTTGAGGATCCAACCAGCCTTAAATAACAGTAATAAAGATCATAATAATTTTATAATATAGAAATGACTGTAGACTACTTACGGCAGCAACAATTAACAAAGTACTGTACTTATTAAAGACAATATTTATATTTCCAATATTAAAGCATTCTGTTTGCCATCCACATCGAGTGCTCTTTGTTGTTGTTACCCGGCTAAGTGGCTCAGACGGTTCAGTCACAGGCCTTCTGGCCCCAACTAGGCAGGTTCGATCCTGGCTCAGTACGGTGGTAACTTGAAGGTACTCAAATGTGTCAGTCTCGTCGGTAGATTTACTGTCATGTAAAAGAGCTCCTTTAGGATCAAATCCTGGCATCTCTTCGTCTCCGAAAACCGCAAAGGGTTGGTTTTTCCCCTCGGACTCAGCGAGAGATCCCACCTTTACTGCCTCAAGGGCAGTGTCTTCGTGTTGCTGTATTTTGGGGCGAAACCGAGTTTGATAACAGACAACAGGTTTAAGTTCAAAATTAATAATAATAATAATAATAATAATAATAATAATAATAATAATAATAATAATAATAATAAAACACTTATTGTGACAGGGGTATGCAGTGGAAAACAACCCAGAGGCATCCGGGATGTAAAGAGTGGTAGTGATGTGTGAATTTAAAGGAAAGATAGTTTCAATGGTAACAACATACCTTTACTTCAATACATATCTATATATGTATATATATTTGTAAGTTTAGGTGAGCAAATAACCCTATTCAACGAGATCGACTACGTTATTAATCAACATTGTTAGACAAAAGTTGCTAAATTCTTAAACAAATATGTCTTAAATCTATGTACAATGAATCATACAAAATTTGAACGAGATATGGGGTAGGTTGAAAGACCCAGGGGGGGGGGGGTTGGTGAGGGAAACCGAGGGACACGACCAGTAAAAGAAAAAGTTCCCATTAGATGCGCAAGGAGCAACTGCAAACACGTGAAGATTTGAATTATGCTTTAAAGGTAGGAGCATTGAGATTGGACAGAAAAGTGTATGCCCTAGAGTGCTTCAAAGATCCGTAGCCCCATTAACACACAATGGAATTTTGTGTTCTGGAACTTGGTGAATCTACCAGCTCCCTCACCATCCGGAGAAAGATGAATGAAAATATATGTTACATAATGTGATCTCTGTGTCTCACCTGAAGAACGCCAGGAGTCGATGGGAGCAGAGAACCAGCTCGGTCCTATATTATGCACTCGCACATCCAGCGGGGAATGGCCTCTCGTTCAACCTGACGAGTTAGGCCGCGTGACAAGTATTTATATGATTTTAGAGTTCATTCTAGAAGTTGCGAGACATAGAGTTGTCGTCAGGGGAGCGGGGGGAATCAGATGATTGTCCAAGATGGTGGTCAGTAAGTGAAAACAAGGACGGCAGATTGTAGTGTTATATGAAGTGCCGGGGGTATACAAAGTGAGTGTGGGGTATCACAGCACATTGGAGCGTAAGACTTTGGGCCAGGGGCGATAAAACTGAGAGGAGGACCAGTACCTCACCCAGGCGGCCTCACCAGCTATGCTGAACAGGGGCCTTGTAGGGGGTGGGAAGATCAGAGGGATAGACAAGGAAGAGGAAGGAATCAGCCGAGACCGTAAGTTAAGTACCATCCCGACATTTGCCTGGAGGAGAAGTGGGAAACCACGGAAAACACTTTGAGGATGGCTGAAGAGTGAATCAAGCCCCCCCCCCCCCCTCTAATCAACAGACCTCCCGAGGCTGAGTGGACCTCGTTCCAGCCCTCGTACCACTTTTCAAATTTCATGGCAGAGCCGGGAATCAAACCAGGGCGTCCGGATGTGCCAGCTAATCACACTAACCACTACATCATTATTATGAATACTAGCCAGCTCTGTGGTGTAGAGGTATTGTGCCTGTCTCTTATTTTAAGGCCCTGGGTTCCTTTACCGACCAGGTGAAGCATTTTAATTCTGGCCAGAGGAGTAGAAAGGGGTTCACTCAAAACGATATTTGATAATAACAGTTGTTACGGGGCTTCCGAGGCTCACAGAGGATTAGGAAGTGCCTGGGTTGAACGGCTGGACAAGGAATTACTTACAGCAACTTTGAAGATAATGAATTTCAAAATTTTATTTGGTTCCTTTTTTGTTTAAAAACTGAGAAATAGAAAATCTGTATGCATAACAACAATAATAACGAGCTCGTCACGTCTAACAATATAGGGGACTTAGAAGTCCAAACATCACGTACAAAAATTTGAGAGAATAACAAATTGTTAATTTCATAGAAAAGAGCCTAATTGCTCTTCCTAGGTACCATATTTTATAAGAGCAAGAAATGCTCCAGGAATGTACATTTAGAAGACTGCGCTCCAACTATACCATAGTCTAGCCTCGCAGACGCAGTCAGTTTCCTTGACTAAACAGAAATTACACTAGGAATCCCATCGGGTGACCTCACTTCAGAGTGTTCATCAATGACCCCATAATTACAATGATACTAAGCAGTGTTCCTAAAGGGAACCAAGGCACATACTAAATGGCCTGAAAAAGACTACGTGATTTTCATACAGACTGTGTAGACATACCGTTATAACAAATTTGATAAGCCTGGGCCTAGAATCCGTAAGACATGATTGATAAAGCTTGATATAACGCTTTTAATATTAGGGTAAAGTACTGCTTCAAATTATTATCAATTATCTGATAAATGATTTAGTAGTATCGTATGCTTAAGTTCTCAGTTTTTTTCACTTGCTTTATAATAAAAGAATACAATTGTTAATAAGCTATTCCATAAAAATTTGACAATGAAAATAAAAATGAAAATCCACAGCCTGTTTCCAGTCATTCGACCGGGTCAGGAATGGTATGACAATATAAAGTCTAAATAAAGCTCATTATAAATTTGTCAATCCTAGTCTGTACTTAGCCTACAAGGAATACAAAGCCTGCTCACTCGCAGTGCTCTCTTCAGAAACAGTGCCCGCCTGGCAGTGCGCGTCTTGACCACTGCAGCGCTAGTATACCACCTCACATCAGCAAACACTAGCATTGCTAACGAGAGTTAAAACCAGAACAAATTTACCTCTACATTATACTAGTGCACACTCTCTATACTATATTATATACGTTACTGAGCAGAATTAAGTAGAACATAATAAATGTTTACCTCTTACCCCTAGGAGTTCAATTCAGCTGTGGATTTTCATTTCACATAACACATATAACTGTCGAAATTTATGTCTGACATTTAAAAGTGTATAAGGTTTGCACTAGATATTTTTACTGCCGCACCGTAGATTTTCAGTGAAAAGGAACAACTTTAACCATTTTCCTTGATATTTTCTTCTCATAAATTGTTTTTCTTCTCAAGAAGTATTCTCGGCGATACTCATCTGTCATGCCATTAGCGTAGTTAGTGACAGAGGGGCACAGAAACTTCTGCAGTGTTATTCTGCTTAGTTCCTCAGGATGATCACTTTTCCCACACTGTAAAATAGGATTTTTAGCATTATTTGGCAACGGTATTTCGGTTAATGTTTGTGGTATTTTTGGACTGCCCAGCGTTTCCGTTATCATGTCGTCCGTTACTTGCCCCATTTTCATCAGCAGTGAAACAAAACTTGGCTTTGGATACCTCAGACCACCTCTGTCTTTGATTTTTATTAATGACGTTAGTGGAGATGGACTCTGGATACTACCTACTAATTTTATCAACACACTCTTGACATGGCATGTGGTCTTTGACAACTCTAACCAAATACCCTCCAATATATGCCATTGCAGCACTCGACATAGAAACGCATGGTGCTCCATCGGCTTCCTTTTCGATGCTTTCCTGTTGTGTCTGAAAATTTCTTGCTAACTGAGGATTCGTTGATGCCGGTTCATCCGCGTGAATTGTTGAGCTTGTACGTTTCCCTGTTGAGTTAGATGTTGCCATCCAGTCACTGAAGGCGGACTCATGTGCTACATTCCCCGTGAGAGATGCACTAACGAGTCCAGTTGTTAAAATTTTATGTAGGGCCTGGTAACACTTGCAGCGTTTGTTTGGTCGTTGCTACCTCCAAGTTGTCTGATGCAACTAAATAAGCTTTCTACTTCATAAGAAGATAATTTTCTGACTAGCACAAAATGGAAGCCATTCTCAAGCAGGTACTTGAAACACAGGATGACAGATTTTGTTGTCAGACAGGCTGCATGATAATATTCTTTACTTATGAATTCCACCGGACCTGCTGATGCTTTCTCCCAGAGTTCCAGATAGGAAATGAAGTCGTTCTCCAGACATTTCAGTCTTTCCTCATCAAGTGTGAAGAAATGTTTTGCGTCTTCATTCCGAGAGCGAATATGCTGCAAAGTGTTCTTCACGTTGAGGATGGTTATCCTAGGTTATCTTTCTTCCTCACATTCTGATGATCTTCATTACTGATGTCGTAAAACACTGGATATTTCTTAATGCACTATATGAACAGTTCAGTCGCCGTTGTGATTGTTCACAATGAACGCAGGACGCGGGAAAACGCTGCATGCAGCGAACTGAAAATGGTTCACTGCAATCCCGCCATGTAGGCGGGAGAGTGACGCTCCGGTGTGAGTGGATTCATATCCCGCTGTACTCGTAATAGTTTACGACGGGATCGCTACCACTTCCGCGTCCCATGTTGGTGTGTGCAGACCTTCCTTCTCCACTGAAAATCTCCCGGCCTAAGAGAGCCTCACCGTCTACGAGGCCCGCCTCCCCCCTTCAGGGGAGGAATGAAAACATAACAGTAGTAGTAGTAGTAGTAGGGAAAACAAATGTTTTTCTTGTGCTCTCCCCCTACATTATGGTAACAAAAACAAGTAAAGATCATAATATTAACAAATACAGTAAATAATAATATATGAACTTTCATTGACCTGCCTCAGTCTTATCCTTGGCTTTGACAATATGAAAGTGACTGAAGTATGAGTGATGCTAGTAATGCCATTCCTTCTGCAGCCAGTCCCTGCTATGAATGGTGTGAAAATGTTGCTCATAGGGTCAGTTGATGCATGCATTTCAGTGGGCTTGGCAGACTGATATGTAATAGCACTTCTGGCTCGGTGCGGAAAGCAACGGGAAACTACTTCACTCTTCATTTCCCTAGTACGCCTCTTCAGTGATGCCTAGGCAATCTATTACAGCTGATGGTGGAGCTGTTGAGGATCCAACCAGCCTTAAATAACAGTAATAAAGATCATAATAATTTTATAATATAGAAATGACTGTAGACTACTTACGGCAGCAACAATTAACAAAGTACTGTACTTATTAAAGACAATATTTATATTTCCAATATTAAAGCATTCTGTTTGCCATCCACATCGAGTGCTCTTTGTTGTTGTTACCCGGCTAAGTGGCTCAGACGGTTCAGTCACAGGCCTTCTGGCCCCAACTAGGCAGGTTCGATCCTGGCTCAGTACGGTGGTAACTTGAAGGTACTCAAATGTGTCAGTCTCGTCGGTAGATTTACTGTCATGTAAAAGAGCTCCTTTAGGATCAAATCCTGGCATCTCTTCGTCTCCGAAAACCGCAAAGGGTTGGTTTTTCCCCTCGGACTCAGCGAGAGATCCCACCTTTACTGCCTCAAGGGCAGTGTCTTCGTGTTGCTGTATTTTGGGGCGAAACCGAGTTTGATAACAGACAACAGGTTTAAGTTCAAAATTAATAATAATAATAATAATAATAATAATAATAATAATAATAATAATAATAATAATAATAATAATAAAACACTTATTGTGAGAGGGGTATGCAGTGGAAAACAACCCAGAGGCATCCGGGATGTAAAGAGTGGTAGTGATGTGTGAATTTAAAGGAAAGATAGTTTCAATGGTAACAACATACCTTTACTTCAATACATATCTATATATATATATATATTTGTAAGTTTAGGTGAGCAAATAACCCTATTCAACGAGATCGACTACGTTATTAATCAACATTGTTAGACAAAAGTTGCTAAATTCTTAAACAAATATGTCTTAAATCTATGTACAATGAATCATACAAAATTTGAACGAGATATGGGGTAGGTTGAAAGACCCAGGGGGGGGGGGGGGTTGGTGAGGGAAACCGAGGGACACGACCAGTAAAAGAAAAAGTTCCCATTAGATGCGCAAGGAGCAACTGCAAACACGTGAAGATTTGAATTATGCTTTAAAGGTAGGAGCATTGAGATTGGACAGAAAAGTGTATGCCCCAGAGTGCTTCAAAGATCCGTAGCCCCATTAACACACAATGGAATTTTGTGTTCTGGAACTTGGTGAATCTACCAGCTCCCTCACCATCCGGAGAAAGATGAATGAAAATATATGTTACATAATGTGATCTCTGTGTCTCACCTGAAGAACGCCAGGAGTCGATGGGAGCAGAGAACCAGCTCGGTCCTATATTATGCACTCGCACATCCAGCGGGGAATGGCCTCTCGTTCAACCTGACGAGTTAGGCCGCGTGACAAGTATTTATATGATTTTAGAGTTCATTCTAGAAGTTGCAAGACATAGAGTTGTCGTCAGGGGAGCGGGGGGAATCAGATGATTGTCCAAGATGGTGGTCAGTAAGTGAAAACAAGGACGGCAGATTGTAGTGTTATATGAAGTGTCAGGGGTATACAAAGTGAGTGTGGGGTATCACAGCACATTGGAGCGTAAGACTTTGGGCCAGGGGCGATAAAACTGAGAGGAGGACCAGTACCTCACCCAGGCGGCCTCACCAGCTATGCTGAACAGGGGCCTTGTAGGGGGTGGGAAGATCAGAGGGATAGACAAGGAAGAGGAAGGAATCAGCCGAGACCGTAAGTTAAGTACCATCCCGACATTTGCCTGGAGGAGAAGTGGGAAACCACGGAAAACACTTTGAGGATGGCTGAAGAGTGAATCAAGCCCCCCCCCCCCCCTCTAATCAACAGACCTCCCGAGGCTGAGTGGACCTCGTTCCAGCCCTCGTACCACTTTTCAAATTTCATGGCAGAGCCGGGAATCAAACCAGGGCGTCCGGATGTGCCAGCTAATCACACTAACCACTACATCAAAGAGGCGTACATCATTATTATGAATACTAGCCAGCTCTGTGGTGTAGAGGTATTGTGCCTGTCTCTTATTTTAAGGCCCTGGGTTCCTTTACCGACCAGGTGAAGCATTTTAATTCTGGCCAGAGGAGTAGAAAGGGGTTCACTCAAAACGATATTTGATAATAACAGTTGTTACGGGGCTTCCGAGGCTCACAGAGGATTAGGAAGTGCCTGGGTTGAACGGCTGGACAAGGAATTACTTACAGCAACTTTGAAGATAATGAATTTCAAAATTTTATTTGGTTCCTTTTTTGTTTAAAAACTGAGAAATAGAAAATCTGTATGCATAACAACAATAATAACGAGCTCGTCACGTCTAACAATATAGGGGACTTAGAAGTCCAAACATCACGTACAAAAATTTGAGAGAATAACAAATTGTTAATTTCATAGAAAAGAGCCTAATTGCTCTTCCTAGGTACCATATTTTATAAGAGCAAGAAATGCTCCAGGAATGTACATTTAGAAGACTGCGCTCCAACTATACCATAGTCTAGCCTCGCAGACGCAGTCAGTTTCCTTGACTAAACAGAAATTACACTAGGAATCCCATCGGGTGACCTCACTTCAGAGTGTTCATCAATGACCCCATAATTACAATGATACTAAGCAGTGTTCCTAAAGGGAACCAAGGCACATACTAAATGGCCTGAAAAAGACTACGTGATTTTCATACAGACTGTGTAGACATACCGTTATAACAAATTTGATAAGCCTGGGCCTAGAATCCGTAAGACATGATTGATAAAGCTTGATATAACGCTTTTAATATTAGGGTAAAGTACTGCTTCAAATTATTATCAATTATCTGATAAATGATTTAGTAGTATCGTATGCTTAAGTTCTCAGTTTTTTTCACTTGCTTTATAATAAAAGAATACAATTGTTAATAAGCTATTCCATAAAAATTTGACAATGAAAATAAAAATGAAAATCCACAGCCTGTTTCCAGTCATTCGACCGGGTCAGGAATGGTATGACAATATAAAGTCTAAATAAAGCTCATTATAAATTTGTCAATCCTAGTCTGTACTTAGCCTACAAGGAATACAAAGCCTGCTCACTCGCAGTGCTCTCTTCAGAAACAGTGCCCGCCTGGCAGTGCGCGTCTTGACCACTGCAGCGCTAGTATACCACCTCACATCAGCAAACACTAGCATTGCTAACGAGAGTTAAAACCAGAACAAATTTACCTCTACATTATACTAGTGCACACTCTCTATACTATATTATATACGTTACTGAGCAGAATTAAGTAGAACATAATAAATGTTTACCTCTTACCCCTAGGAGTTCAATTCAGCTGTGGATTTTCATTTCACATAACACATATAACTGTCGAAATTTATGTCTGACATTTAAAAGTGTATAAGGTTTGCACTAGATATTTTTACTGCCGCACCGTAGATTTTCAGTGAAAAGGAACAACTTTAACCATTTTCCTTGATATTTTCTTCTCATAAATTGTTTTTCTTCTCAAGAAGTATTCTCGGCGATACTCATCTGTCATGCCATTAGCGTAGTTAGTGACAGAGGGGCACAGAAACTTCTGCAGTGTTATTCTGCTTAGTTCCTCAGGATGATCACTTTTCCCACACTGTAAAATAGGATTTTTAGCATTATTTGGCAACGGTATTTCGGTTAATGTTTGTGGTATTTTTGGACTGCCCAGCGTTTCCGTTATCATGTCGTCCGTTACTTGCCCCATTTTCATCAGCAGTGAAACAAAACTTGGCTTTGGATACCTCAGACCACCTCTGTCTTTGATTTTTATTAATGACGTTAGTGGAGATGGACTCTGGATACTACCTACTAATTTTATCAACACACTCTTGACATGGCATGTGGTCTTTGACAACTCTAACCAAATACCCTCCAATATATGCCATTGCAGCACTCGACATAGAAACGCATGGTGCTCCATCGGCTTCCTTTTCGATGCTTTCCTGTTGTGTCTGAAAATTTCTTGCTAACTGAGGATTCGTTGATGCCGGTTCATCCGCGTGAATTGTTGAGCTTGTACGTTTCCCTGTTGAGTTAGATGTTGCCATCCAGTCACTGAAGGCGGACTCATGTGCTACATTCCCCGTGAGAGATGCACTAACGAGTCCAGTTGTTAAAATTTTATGTAGGGCCTGTGTAACACTTGCAGCGTTTGTTTGGTCGTTGCTACCTCCAAGTTGTCTGATGCAACTAAATAAGCTTTCTACTTCATAAGAAGATAATTTTCTGACTAGCACAAAATGGAAGCCATTCTCAAGCAGGTACTTGAAACACAGGATGACAGATTTTGTTGTCAGACAGGCTGCATGATAATATTCTTTACTTATGAATTCCACCGGACCTGCTGATGCTTTCTCCCAGAGTTCCAGATAGGAAATGAAGTCGTTCTCCAGACATTTCAGTCTTTCCTCATCAAGTGTGAAGAAATGTTTTGCGTCTTCATTCCGAGAGCGAATATGCTGCAAAGTGTTCTTCACGCTGAGGATGGTTATCATAGGTTATCTTTCTTCCTCACATTCTGGTGATCTTCATTACTGATGTCGTAAAACATTGGATGTTTCTTAATGCACTATATGAACAGTTCAGTCGCCGTTGTGATTGTTCACAATGAACGCGGGACGCGGGAAAACGCTGCATGCAGCGAACTGAAAATGGTTCACTGCAATCCCGCCATGTAGGCGGGAGAGTGACGCTCCGGTGTGAGTGGATTCATATCCCGCTGTACTCGTAATAGTTCGCGACGGGATCGCTACCACTTCCGCGTCCCATGTTGGTGTGTGCAGACCTTCCTTCTCCACTGAAAATCTCCCGGCCTGAGAGAGCCTCACCGTCTAGGAGGCCCGCCTCCCCTCTTCAGGGGAGGAATGAAAACATAACAGTAGTAGTAGTAGTAGTAGGGAAAACAAATGTTTTTCTTGTGCTCTCCCCCTACATTATGGTAACAAAAACAAGTAAAGATCATAATATTAACAAATACAGTAAATAATAATATATGAACTTTCATTGACCTGCCTCAGTCTTATCCTTGGCTTTGACAATATGAAAGTGACTGAAGTATGAGTGATGCTAGTAATGCCATTCCTTATGTAGCCAGTCCCTGCTATGAATGGTGTGAAAATGTTGCTCATAGGGTCAGTTGATGCATGCATTTCAGTGGGCTTGGCAGACTGATATGTAATAGCACTTCTGGCTCGGTGAGGAAAGCAACGGGAAACTACCTCACTCTTCATTTCCCTAGTACGCCTCTTCAGTGATGCCTAGGCAATCTATTACAGCTGATGGTGGAGCTGTTGAGGATCCAACCAGCCTTAAATAACAGTAATAACGATCATAATAATTCTATAATATAGAAATGAATGTAGACTACTTATGGCAGCAACAATTAACAAAGTACTGTACTTATTAAAGACAATATTTATATTTCCAATATTAATGCATTCTGTTTGCCATCTACATCGAGTGCTCTTTGTTATTGTTGTTGTTATTGTTGTTGTTACCTGGCTAAGTGGCTCAGACGGTTCAGGCACAGGTCTTCTGGCCCCAACTAGGCAGGTTCGATCCTGGCTCAGTGCGGTGGTAACTTGAAGGTACTCAAATGTGTCAGTCTCGTCGGTAGATTTACTGTCACGTAAAAGAGCTCCTGTAGGATCAAATCCTGGCATCTCTTCGTCTCCGAAAACCGCAAAGGGTTGGTTTTTTCCCCTCGGACTCAGCGAGAGATCCCACCTTTACTGCCTCAAGGGCAGTGTCTTCGTGTTGCTGTATTTTGGGGCGAAACTGAGTTTGATAACAGACAACAGGTTTAAGTTCAAAATTAATAATAATAATAATAATAATAATAATAATAATAATAATAATAATAATAATAATAATAAAACACTTATTGTGAGAGGGGTATGCAGTGGAAAACAACCCAGAGGCATCCGGGATGTAAAGAGTGGTAGTGATGTGTGAATTTAAAGGAAAGATAGTTTCAATGGTAACAACATACCTTTACTTCAATACATATCTATATATATATATATATTTGTAAGTTTAGGTGAGCAAATAACCCTATTCAACGAGATCGACTACGACATTAATCAACATTGTTAGACAAAAGTTGCTAAATTCTTAAACAAATATGTCTTAAATCTATGTACAATGAATCATACAAAATTTGAATGAGATATGTTGTAGGGTGAAAGACCGAGGGGTGGGGGGGTTGGTGAGGGAAACCGAGGGACACGACCAGTAAAAGAAAAAGTTCCCATTAGATGCGCAAGGAGCAACTGCAAACACGTGAAGATTTGAATTATGCTTTAAAGGTAGGAGCATTGAGATTGGACAGAAAAGTGTATGCCCTAGAGTGCTTCAAAGATCCGTAGCCCCATTAACACACAATGGAATTTTGTGTTCTGGAACTTGGTGAATCTACCAGCTCCCTCACCATCCGGAGAAAGATGAATGAAAATATATGTTACATAATGTGATCTCTGTGTCTCACCTGAAGAACACCAGGGGTCGATGGGAGCAGAGAACCAGCTCGGTCCTATATTATGCACTCGCACATCCAGCGGGGAATGGCCTCTCGTTCAACCTGACGAGTTAGGCCGCGTGACAAGTATTTATATGATTTTAGAGTTCATTCTAGAAGTTGCAAGACATAGAGTTGTCGTCAGGGGAGCGGGGGGAATCAGATGATTGTCCCAGATGGTGGTCAGTAAGTGAAAACAAGGACGGCAGAATGTAGTGTTATATGAAGTGCCGGGGGTATACAAAGTGGGTGTGGGGTATCACAGCACATTGGAGCGTAAGACTTTGGGCCAGGGGCGATAAAACTGGGAGGAGGATCTGTACCTCACCCAGGCGGCCTCACCAGATATGCTGAACAGGGGCCTTGTAGGGGGTGGGAAGATCAGAAGGATAGACAAGGAAGAGGAAGAGCCGAGACCGTTAGTTAAGTACCATCCCGACATTTGCCTGGAGGAGAAGTGGGAACCTCATCGACCACGGAGCTTACATAAATGGCCAACGTCATAGAGTAGAACCGTCCATCTCTCCCCCAATTCTGTCAGACATCCCACCAACAATTCTCCCCGCCGCCCCCAGGCAGCCAACTTCTCACCTCGTCAATCTGTCAGTCCACCTCCTCACCCATATAGCTTTCCTTACCCACCTCCGCCACTCTATCTCATCCAGTTCCCTTCATAATCTCACTACGTCCTTGCATCTCCTCACCTTTCAATGCTATCCTAGCAATCCTCTCTAAATTTCAATCCTAGCAAAAATCCCCTAAAATTCGCATATCCGTAGCCCACCTCATTAAATTCGTCACATCACTCTTCCCATCTCACTCATTCCTTGTTCCTCACAGTTCTCTTCGCTTCCCTTGGCCCGAGAGATCGCGACACGATCTAGGGGGCCCGCCCCGTCCTTCGGGCGGGGAATGAAAGCTCTCCAGCAGCAGCAGGCAAAAAATTAACATTGTATCATATCGTAGCAATTCAGTTAATGTGTTTTGTAGAGGTTTCTATGCTCTACAATTCGTATGCTTACACGTGGGGTCTATCGCTGACGGTTCACGCAGCGTAAGCCAAGAAAGCAAGTACTAAAAGACAGTTGTAATAAACCACCTTCAGCGTTTTCTTTATTGAGAAAGTAATTACTGATACTGCGTTTCTAAAAGGTTACCCCAATACGTTGACAAACACTTAATGCCTCTTGAGTTGAGTACATTAGATTATGTGTGGTACCGGTAACTCTTGTTATTCATTCTTATGGTATTCTTGGGTTCTAAGGCAAAAATATTCTGCACGGATGCGGATGTTCTTAGCTACTCTTAACTTGTTTATTGATAACCCATGCAGTTATATAGTACAAAGTGGTGGTGGTGGTGGTGATTATTGTTTTAAGAGAAAGTACAACTGGACAACCATCCTCTATAAACACTAATCAGAAGAAAACAAATGGAAGGAGTCCAACACTTCGAAAAATGAAGGTATCGTCAAAAGAAAGATGAAGACCACAAAGTGCGTGGAAATGAAAAACTTCCTAGGCCTCGAATGCGCTAATGCCGTCGCGGTCGGAAAAGAACAAGTGTTGAACAGGGGTCGGATGGGCTAGAATAGTGAAAGCAATGTCAAGACTCAGCTAAGGGCCTCGTGGTCACAGCCCAAAATAGATTTCCGCCCGTTGGTGGGGGCAATAGAACAACACCCACGGTATCCCCTGCCTGTCATAAGAGGCGACTGAAAGGGGCGTCAGGAGCTCCTAACTAGGGAGCGTGGGTTGGCGACCACGGGGCTCTTAGCTGAGTCCTAATATTCATGCATATAATAATAATAATAATAATAATAATAATAATAATAATAATAATAATAATAATAATCATGGTTAAGGAAATTAACTCATTGGTAGACACGATTCCATAAGAAATAGAAATTCAGTCACTATTAAGTTGAGTTAACATATGTTAGGCTATTTTAGGGATTGCATTAGGATTTTATCTTAGGCTACGGTACGTTAAATTACAGTTCCGGTAGTTGGTTAGTGCGAGTGTAGTGATCTTTAAGTATTTGTCCAGCCATATAATGTACTCTATAGAGCATTTAAGATGAATGAAATTTAGCTGTAATTAATAACTACAGTACAGTAATTTAGCTGTAATTAATAACTACAGTACAGTATAAGACTGCAATTATCAATAAATTTTTTGTAATGATGACAAGCTGGACATAAATTGTTGGTTTGAAATGATAGGCCTATTGTTTGTTGTGATTATAATTGGTAAATGAACAGGAACAAGCATTTCAAATATCTGTGAAACATTTCTACGTTGCATGCAGGGTTAAGAAAAGGAAAAGGAAAAGGAAAAGGAAAAGGAAAAGGAAAGGGAATGGAATGGAATGAAATGGAATGAAATGGCGTATGGCTTTTAGTGCCGGGAGCGTCTGAGGACAAGTTCGGCTCGCCAGGTGCAGGACTTTTGATTTGACACCCGTAGGCGTAATGAGGATGAAATGAATATGAAGACGACACATACACCCAGCCCCCGTGCCAGCGAAATTGACCAATTATGGTTAAAATTCTTGAACCTGCCGGGAATCGAATCCGAGACCCTTTTATCCAAAGGTCAGCACGCTAACCATTTAGCCATGGAGCCGGACACATGAAAAGATAATGTTCATAAACATCAGTACTACTATTACGCATTTCCTGTTACTTTTCTTGCTTGTTTTGAAAGACAATTCTCTTTCTTTGGGAGGTTTCCTATTAAATGTCAAAGACTTGGGTGGATTAGGGACGTTGAAAATTGTTAGGATGGAATTCCACTTGAGTAGTTTCCGTCCATCCGCCCTCTTTACTTCAAATTGCGATTCTTCAAAATGATGCTAGAAGAAAATACATAATAAGAAATATAAAACATCGTTCATATAAACATACTATTCTTCAGAAATAATACGAATGTATAACTTCACTAACCTCGCACAAGACGGAATTATCTGTAGGTTGCCATTTGTCACGCCTGGAGTTTTGTACCCACTGAGCTCTCCTTTGCTTATCTCTCGGGAAGCGAAACACTCTAATTCCGTCAGAGGTCTTATTTTGACAATTTAGTGCGGCGCAGTATCCCATTTTCCTTCAAAATACAAGTAATAACACACATCATTACATCGGGCACGCCCACATAACAACGATATTTGAGACCCAATATGGCCGCCACCTTAAAGGATTGTGGTAGCGTGACCAGACCTTGCATCTGTCAAGTGGATGAACCTTCCTCGCATTCGAGCTTCGCGACTGTATATATTAGACTGTGGATGTAGGTCTAAAAGTGAAAAAATGTGATGGTAGCAGTTGAGTTGACTAAGTATTTTAATCAGTGATTTGTGACGTTATAGGCATAATATTTTGCCTACTGTTTTTGTTTTACACTATTGTACAGTACCGGTAGTATAAGTATTCGATACTAAAATTACTGGTATTGTTAACAAGAGAAGTGGCAGCAGGCGAACTCTGGGTGAGTTTTGGGCAATAGTCTTTTCGTCCTCCTGTCCGTCTCCTTGGCTGAGTGGTCAGCGTTGAGGCCTTCGGTTTAGAGGGGTCCCGGGTTCGATTCCCGGCCGGTCGAGGATTTTAATCGCGTCATATTAATTCTTCTTATATCCGGGAGATAGTGGGTTCGAACCCCACTGTCGGCAGCCCTGAAGATGCTTTTCCGTGGTTTCCCCATTTACACACCAGGCAAATGCTGGGGCTGTACCTCAATTAAAGCCACGACCGCTTCATTCCCACTCCTAGGCCTTTCCTGTCCCATCGTCGCCATAAGACCTATCTGTGTCGGTGCGACGTAAAGCAAATAGCAAAAAAAAAAAAAAATCTTCTGGCTCGGGGGACTGAGTGTTTGTGTTTGTCCCAACACTTTCCACTTCATATTCACACAACACGCTACACTACCAACCACCACAGAAACACGCAAATTACATCCCTCCATATAGGGTTGGCGAGAGGAAGGGCATTCGGCCGTAAAACAGGGCCAAATCTGCATGTGCGATGCAGTTCGCACCCACGACCCCACAGGTCTGGGAAAAGTGTCAGAAGGAGAAGAAGAAGAAGTCATTTCCTCCTCCTCACTCCCTGATTTTCTTCCTTAATGAGCAGCTCTATAATTCCAATATAATTATGCCAATGATTTTGATAAAAAGACAACTGGTTAACCCTCAATTCTAAGAGGTTTTTCTATACATTGCTCAGAATTTAAAAAGGATGGTATTTCTGTATCAGTCATGTCCACAGTAACAAGGAAATGCACTTTTTAATTTTCCGTAATATCTGTCTGTATCACAGCATCACACTCAAAGGTCTAACTGCGACCCACACCAAAGTCGCAGTTGCATGTATATACACGCATCACGAGAAAACCGCTGAGGAGAATTTAATGAAAATCGGTATGCAAAGTCGGGGAATAAGTATCTACAATCTAGGCCATAAATAATTTATTCACGCTGAGTGAAATGGTAGTTTGAGGGAAGGCCTAACATTTAATTCTCAAATATTTATGTTATTAGTGGTCGTATCTTAATGGAAATCGGTAAGGAAAGTCGAGGAATAAGTCGCTACAATCTAGGCTATAAATAATTGTATTCATGCTGAGAATAATGGTAGTTTAGGGGAAGGCTTAAAATTCAATTCTCAAATATTTATTAGTGGTCCTATCTTAATGAAAATCGGGGAATAAGTCGCTAGAATCTAGGCCATAAATAATTTTACTCACGCTGAGTGAAATGGTAGTTTAGGGGAAGGCCTACAATTTAATTCTCAAATATTTATGTTAATAGTGGTCGTATCGATAAATACTGCATAACTAAAGTTATATAGTGTTAAATTTCCGATCATTTATGTCTTATATATTGTTACCGTACCGATATATTCATGAATTTGGATTTTTGTCCATATCAGCGCCGAGTCACGAGAAAAATAGGTAAACAGAATTTAATGAAAATCGGTATGGAAAGTCGGAGAATAAGGGACTACAGTCTACGCTATAAATAATTTTATAAGACGCCCTAATATAGCAGAGTCGAAAAAAAACTAAATGTGAAGGGCTACAATATAGAAAGCTCATAAAATTGATCAACAATTGACCATTGTTTGTCGTGACGTGCGTTGTGTCTTCTGTTGCCACCCATCTCCGATAGATAGGATTGCTGCTGCGTACCGAGTATTTTTTTAAAATTTGTTTTACGTCGAAACGAAACAGATAGGTCTTATGGCGACGATGGGATATGAAAGAGCTAGGAGTGTGAAGGAAGCGTTCTCGGCCTTAATTGAGGTACAGCCCCAGCATTTGTCTGGTGTGAAAATGGGAAACCACGGAATACCATATTCAGGGCTGCCGATAGTAGGGTTCGAATCCACTATCTCCGAGATGCAAACTCACAGCTGCGCACCCCTAACCACAAGGCCAACTCCCCCGGTCATACAGAGTGTAACAGCCTACCTGAATATTGGCGGGAAATAGCTGGGGGTTATATAACTTTCTTCTTTAGCATGCTATTCCTCTGGTTCATAAATTTTCTGATGCTACTGGTACATAACACACTGGTTCATCATAGCATCTCCACGGATGTCTACGGCCTGGTCATTCCAGTTCTGGAACTTTGGACTGTTAGATCGGCACCGTAGTACTGTTCGTTAAAAGTGAGAAAATCTGCAGTTTTTCATTTGATCGTGTATTTTATATGATAACGTTGCTTTTAATCGCTATATTCCTACTGACTTTTTTTGTAATGACCTATGTTGACTCCGGTTAGGAAAACCACAAATTCAGTCTTTCTAAAAATCCCGTAGGGAAACACGGGTACATCAACTAGCAGTTATAAAAAAATAGTCCTTGTTGATTCGTACGGTGGCGTACTTTTTGAGAAAAGGTAATGTATATAAGTTTTTAAAATATGATTCTGAAAATGAGTATTTGTTTTCAGCGTTAGCGCGAGTTCGCCCGTGTACTGAATGCTGCACGACATCGTACTCCTCGGTACTCCTGAAGGCCGCAGAGTGATGATGGTCATATTTCGAGTGGCCTTGTATCCTAGGTGGCGTAGACTAAATCACAGTTAATCACAGTTTAAAATCACTGCTACTTCAAAATAGCAATCACAGTTTGACCTGTGAGTGTAAAAATCACTGCTAGTCACACCACTATGTAGTGATGGGAAGTGATTTGCAAACCTGCTACTAAATCACTGCTAGTGTGAAATCACAGTTCAACCTGCTAGCGGGTTGGCCAGACTAGCAAGTCTTAACTGCGATTGTGATGTTTCGCATGCGGCAGCGCTTAAATTAACTTGATCAAACAGCGTGAAACGCACAGCATGTCCAATAGTAGCAGCCAGTAGCAGAGTAGCAGTTAGCAGTTAAAGCCCCCTGCAGACGGGGACAGTAGTGGCGGCCAGCAGTAGCGTAGCCAGGATTTCAGTTTGGGGGGGGGGGGGGGCATTCATCCAGAATTTTATTTTGGTAAGTGTCCAAACTTACATATTTAGGTGGCGTAGAATATCGAAAATGGAAATGAGTGTCCCCCACATCTGTGGGGTCGCGGGTGCGAACTGTGTCGCACAAGTGGATTTGGCCCTGTTTTACGGCCGGAAGACCTTCCCGACGCCAACATTATATAGAGGGATGTAATCAGTGTTGTACCGGGCGAGTTGGCCGTGCACGTAGAGGCGCGCGGCTGTGAGCTTGCATCCGGGAGATAGTAGGTTCGAATCACACTATCGGCAGCCCTGAAGATGGTTTTCCGTGGTTTCCCATTTTCACACCAGGCAAATGCTGGGGCTGTACCTTATTTAATGCCACGGCCGCTTCCTTCCAACTCCTAGGCCTTTCCTATCCCATCGCCGCCATAAGACCTATCTGTGTCGGTGCGACGTAAAGCCCCTAGCAAAAAAAAATCAGTGTTGTGTGTTTCTTTGGTGGTTGATAGTGTAGTATGTTGTCTGAATATGAATATATTGGGACAAACACCCAGTCCCCATTCAGAAGAAGTAATCAGATGCTATAAAAATCTCCGACCCAGCCGGGAATCGAACCCGGGACCGTCTGAACAGATGGCCTCAACACTGATCATTCATTACAAGTTATAAATCTCATTTTCCAACCGTATTGGAGTTCAGAGTATCAAATTATTATAATTAATGAACCACCTTTCCAATACACAAAATCCTTATATTTAGGATGAAACCATTTAATCACAAATTGGACATGTTTCACTCAACCTTGTGAGCATCATCAGCAATAGTTAACATAAATCATTGGTGGGTCAGGGCCCTGATCCTGGTGTATATCACAAAAGAATGTCTAATATACATTGACAAAAATATATAAATTTAACACTTCAAAAATAATCAATAAGATTATGTATGTCTATTAAAACAAAATCAGATCTAATCAGTAGTCACAGCATCACACTCACAAGTCCAAGTCTAACTGTGACCCACACCACAGTCGCAGATGCGGCTGCGCTGTGATTGTAAACACCTATTGTCGACATTGTCATACGATCACAGGAAGGGAAAGTGAATAGAATCTGCGGCGACGATGGGATATGAAAGAGCTAGGAGTGTGAAGGAAGCGTTCTCGGCCTTAATTAAGGTACAGCCCCAGCATTTGTCTGGTGTGAAAATGGGAAACCACGGAATACCATATTCAGGGCTGCCGATAGTAGGGTTCGAATCCACTATCTCCCAGATGCAAACTCACAGCTGCGCACCCTTAACCACACGGCCAACTCGCCCGGTCATACCGAGTGTAACAGCCTACCTGAATATTGGCGGGAAGTAACACACTGGTTCATAATAGCATCTTCACGGATGTCTACGGCCTGGTCATGCCAGCTCTGGACCTTTGGACTGTTAGATCGGCACCGTAGTACTGTTCGTTAAAAGTGAGAAAATCTGCAGTTTTTCATTTGATCGAGTATTTTATATGATAACGTTGCTTTTAATCGCTACATTCCTACTGACTGTTTTGTAATGACCTATGTTTACTCCTGTTAGGAAAATCACAAATTCAGTCTTTCTTAAAATCCCGTAGGGAAACACGGGTACATCAAATAGCAGTTATAAAAAAATAGTTGATTCGTACGGTGGCGTACTTTTTGAAAAAAGGTAATATATATATAACTTTTTAAAATATGATTCTGAAAATGAGTATTTGTTTTCAGCGTTAGCGCGAATTCGCCCGTGTACTGAATGCTGCACGACATCGTACTCCTCGGTACTCCTGTAGGCCGCAGAGTGATGATGGTCATATTTCGAGTGGCCTTGGCTGAATCACAGTTAATCACAGTTAAAAGTCACAGCTACTTCAAAATAGCAATCACAGTTTGACCTGTGAGTGTAAAATCACTGCTAGTCACACCACTATGGACGTTATACGGAGACATGCTTGAAGCCGTGACCAGGCTGTAACGGATAAAAGGTGAGTAACGTTGGACGTTATTTTTCATAGTTACTTTATTGTAGCAGTTATACAACAATAACCGTTTGTCACACCTCTACATCACAACATAGCTGCTCCGCTCCATCCCCACCTCTAATCTGACCCATAATTTCTTCTTCTATCTTAATCTGTTTACCCTCCAGGGTCGCCTTTTCCCTCGGACTCAGCGAGGGATCCCACATCTACCGCCTCAATGGCAGTCGGGGATACAACTAGGGAAAATGAACAGTACCTCGCCCAGGCGGCCTCACCCGCTATGCTGAGCAGGGGCCTTGTGTAGGGATGGGACGGCAATTAAGAGGGAAGGAAGCGGCCGTGGCCTTAAGTTAGGTACCATCCCAGCATTTGCCTGGAGGAGAAGTGGGAAACCACTTCCAGGATGGCTGAGGCTGAGTAGACCCCGTTCCAGCCCTCGTACCACTTTTCAAATTTCGTGGCAGAGCCGGGATTCAAACCCGGACCTCCGGGGATGGCAGCTAATCAGGCTAACCACTACATCACTGTAGCGGACTGACCCGTTATTTACGCATTTTTAATAATTCGCCCGTAGTTAATGAAACTAGGGCATCCAAAAATTTATGAACCGAATAATGGTTCTTAGATGTAAGCATTTATAGTTATATTATTCTTTATTCAAATAGTTATTTCATTCCTGCCCGGTAAGGGGCAGGCGGGCCACCAGCTAAACATGTAGCTCTTTGGCCGGTGAATGAGTACAGAAAAGTAGAATTTTGAAACACGTACATAGACGTATGTCTCGTACATACTGAAAACAAAACATAATCAAATACAGATTGAAGCAGAGAAAATAAAAAACATAAACAAGTATATAACAAGGAAATATTATGTGATTTCTTCCATGTCAGTCTATTTTTCATTGATTTCGATTGACACACAAAGTATAAACGCACAACACATCGTACTGAGAGAGAAATGTCTTCAGTTCATCTTGACGTACGATACGAAAAACACTATGGTGGAAGCAGAAAGAAATGGACGTACACTAGTGGAACAATGAGGACGCGAAAAACACAGAATGATTGAAAATGAACACGGATAGAGATGACACTGGTAGTGTCGTAAAGCACTCAGACACAGATACTGGAGGCCGGTACCACTGCCGCGAGGAGCATCGTAATATCCAAAAAAAGAAAAATTAGAAGAAAAAGGCAGTGGGACAGGGGGGGAAGTTACGTGATAGGGGTGGGGAAAAGGTAAGAGATAGCAGGAGAGCGGTCATTATTAAGGATAGCGGTGGCAAGAGGAGAAAGGTTGAGGGCTTCTTTAATCGCAGAGTGATTGATGGCTAGGGCAGATTGTAAGTATTTGAGACGAAGATCATGGACATGAGTAAGGATGGTGGGGAAAGAATAAAGAGGTTGGAAGTCAGCAGAAGGGGTGTCAAAGGGGAGATGGTATGCAATACGCATAGCATGTCTGTCAAGTTTAAGCAAGGTCACGTATTGTTGTCTGTCAGCTGTGAGCCAGGTCAAGGAACTGTATGTTACGACAGGGCGAATAAAAGATTTATAAACTGTGAGGATTTGGGAAGGACGGAGGCCCCACGTTTTACCAGTGAGAATACGAAGGGCTCGGAAGCGTTGAAGGGCACGTTTGTATACTTGTGTTAAATGATGTTTCCAATGAAGGTTGTTCTGGAATTGAATACCAAGGTAGATTAGGGTATTAGTTTCTGTTAGTGGAGTATTATACAACGTTAAAAGAACTCGGTGACGGGGTCTAGTGAGGCGGGATTTTTTCCGAAATACAATAAATTGGGTCTTGGTGGGATTAACAGCAATATGCCAGGCGTCGAACCAGGATTCTAGAACGGAGAGGTAGGTCTGTAAATAACGGGTAAGAGTAACAGTAGTAGGTGTAAGTGCAAGGATAGCCAGATCATCGGCATATTGATAGAGTCTTAAAGGGGGGTCGGGATGTGGGATATCATAAGTATATAAAATATATAAAAGTGGGGAAAGTGGGGAACCTTGGGCTACGCCCGCAGTCATACGAAAGGAATAGGAACGGGTACCACGGATGAGGATCTGTGCTGATCGATGTTGAAGATAGTTGAAAATAAATCGAATGATAGTGATAGGAATGGGAAGATGGCGTAACTTAAAAAGCAACCCAGCATGCCAGACTGAATCAAAAGCCTTATTCACATCGAGGCAAACTAAAGCGGCAGTTTTACGGGGGCGAAGATAGGCATGGAGAGAAGAGGATATGTGAAAGAGGTGATCGTGAGTGGAATGATGGGATCGAAAACCGGCTTGAGAAGATGGAATAAGACCTAGAGAGTCGAGATAGGAGGAAAGTCTCCTACTCAGAATCCCTTCTAGGAACTTGCTGAGGACAGGGAGTAAGGAGATTGGGCGATAAGACCGAATGTCAGATGGGAGTTTATGGGGTTTTAGGAATAGGAGAAGATTGGCGTTACCCCAATGATCGGGGTACGCGCCTGTATAAAGAATGTAGGTGTAAATAATGCTAAGAAGATAAAAAAGAATAGGAGGGGCTTCTTGAATATGACGATATGAGATGGTATCGGAGCCAGGGGAGGTGTTTTTCCGATGTTTCAGGAAAAGCCGGATATCAGTGGGTGTAATGGGAGCATTTAATGGATGAGTATAATCAACATGAGGAAAATGGAGGAATGAAGGTTGAAGTTCAGGGAGGTTAGGATCAGAGTAAGCAATGATGGTAGGTTCGTGAGGATGATGGAAATTAGGGGCGTGGGAGGGGGAAAACACAGTTTGATAATAGTCAGCGAAAAGATTAGCCTTGTCTTGGTCAGTTTGTGGATGAGTGGGGGGATGTGTAATAGGGTAGCGAGGAAGAGGGTTGGTAGTTTTGGTTAGTTTTCGAAAAGTCGTCCAAAAACGTCGAGGGTCGTGATAATCAGCTAGCTCAGTACACTTGTCCATCCACATTTTACGTTTAATAGCTTTAATATATGAGCGCGCGTGGCGTAAAGTTCGGCGGTGTTGTTGGAGCGTAGTAGGGTCCTTGGTTCGAGTATATGCAGTAAAGTAGTCATGAGCTAGCTGCAATAAGCGGAGAGCTGTGGGGGGTATAGGAGGTTTAGAGGGGTGGTAGGAGTGACGAGGAATATGAAGAGAATCTGCGGTAAGGATAGCTCGCTCTATTTTAGAAATTAGGGCGAATAGAGTGGGAATATTAGTAGGCGGTACAGCATCACTAAGTAATTTAGTGAGAGTAGTGCGATAAGTATTCCAATTAGTGTGGTTGAAACGACGAGTAGGGGGAGGGCGAGGAGGGGGTAAGGTCTGACGGGGAAGAACACCAGGAAAGGTGAGAAGGGCTGGGGCGTGATCGCTACCTATAGAAACGAGCTGCTGGATGGTGATAGATGTGGCAAGGGAGGGAGAAAGAAGGAGGACATCAGGGGTGGAATTATTGGCTGGGAGGGTGTGGAAAGGAAAATGGAAGCGCATGCCCCGGAGAGACGTACATAAATTAGTGAACTCGGAGATTTGAGTAGGGGTATATGAAGTAACATTAAGGTCTGCAACTATAATATAGTCAGAAAATGTAGCGTCTATGTATTTAATAAAATCAGAGGGAATGAAAGGTTTAGACGGTATGTAGATAGTTGCTACCGTAATGGTTTTCTGAGGAGTAATTACTTCGAGTATTAGATATTCAGAGAAATTAGTAGGGAAGTGAAAGTAGTGCTGAATAACAGTAAAATCCCGTCTGACGCCGATAGCCACGCCACCACGGCCTTGAGTCGGACGATCAGCGCGATAGAAAGTAAACCGGGGAAATTGAGGCATTTGGGCCGGCGTCAGAAATGTCTCATTCAGAACAAAAATATCCGGGGCATACAATGAAAGGGAGGTGTCCAGCAGCGGCCGATTGGACTTAAGAGATCTTATGTTGGCATAGTAAAGCTTCAATACGCTAACGCATAAAGTGAACAGTACTTAGGGGAAAAAATGCAAAATGCATTTTATTCCCCGAGTACGCCACGTCGACATGAGTGTTCAAAACCAATCGAGCCGCTAGCTGGATCTGATTTAGGATGTGTGGGCGATGGAAGGGGAGGACGTTCTGTAACACCATCGTAATAAAACGAATGATGTTCTCAGAACTCGGAGGGAGGAGGAAGGAGGAAGAGGCAGGGGTAGGTAGGTCTTGAGATTGAACAGGGACAACGGTTTCAGGATGATCAGGTTCAGGAGCAGGTTTGGAACGACATTTATAACTGAAAGCAGGATGATTTTGATGACAATTAACACATTTTGGATTCGACTTATTGGGACAAGCATGAGTAGGATGCTCCTCACGTGAACAGATGGCACATACCTCCGGATGAACACATGGTGTCCCTGGGGCGTGGTCGAACCTCTGGCACGTCCCGCAGCGGATCTTCTGAGGTGGCGATGTTCTGGAGGGTTCCACCCGATGGCGCCGGGCGTAGATCATGGCGCCGTCACGGAGCAGGGCGTCGAGCGTCGAGACGTCGCGTGATAGAATGCGAACCAAGGAAGTGGGTCCTTGAGCGTTCCGAATACGGATGACTCGGTAGATGTGGTGACCCTCGAGTTGGAGTTGAGCAGCCACCTCATCGTCGGTGTAGTCTCGGTCGACTCCATAAGCAACCACAGATAGAATTGTTGCTGGTCGGGTGGGCGGTGCAGGACGTTGTGTTGGACGTTGTGTGGTGACATTAGTGGCCCGTGCATGTGTCCCCAGTTGATGAGCTCCGATGTTATTCATGAAGTGATGGTAAAATGGTTGGCAGGTTTTAAGATTATAACCATCTCTCGACCGTTGGATTTCAAGTTTATAATCCTGAAGATTGGGCGTAAATTTTGCAATTAGTTGATAGATGCACCTGACGTTGGCCTTGGTGATGTCCAGATTTGTAAGCTTTATCAGATAGAAAGGCGGTTGAACAGTTGGCTGGAGCGTTGGAGTAACAATACTGCGTTGGCGAATATTAGGTGGTATTGCTGGGTTTTGCGCCGCCTGAGCATAACTACGTACATGTGCAGGCATGTACGTTGCAGGTTGGTCCAACAGGTTGGGCAGTTGGTGGGCGGTCGATGGTCCAGGGCCCAGCAAATGAATCCCAAGGTCCGTTCCAGAAGATTCCAGACGAGCATGAGATCCCGGTGAGGTTTCGACAGAGCCTGGAGAACGTTGTATCAGGGATTGTGTCGGACAAATTCTTTTCCTTTCTCCATCAGGACTTCCAGAACCAGATTCCGATAAACGACGAGGTTGTTTGGTTTGAGTAGTTTCCATGTCCTTTGGTGGCGACCTGGGTGAACGTGATCGCGTTGGTGATGGCGGCGGTGAAGGAGTCATCGCGTAACTTCCAGAAAGTTCTTGATATGTAGACGTAAGACTGTCGACGTGTAGAGATTCCGGTCCGACCATATACTGTAGACTGAGGTGTATTATAGTTATAGGTATAAATAGCTATAAATTGAGAGCGGACTGTTTATCATCTACGAGTACTTTTAATAAATTAATATAATCAGGTTTTCCTGAGAGATAACTTGTAACTAGATGTACACCATAGGAATGAAAATATTAATATTCACCAAACACATTGAATGACTTACGAGTGAATGAGTAAATGATCCAGCACTGAAGAATAGAATTTGCAATATATACAGAACCTTTCGCACTGTTCAATGTAAGTAATTGCCTTCGAAGTGTAAGTTTCTCCTGGTACGTTGTTTTCTTTCAGAATTTGTCAAAGGTTTCTAAGAGACGGCAGTGTTAAGATACGGCTTAACGTTGGAGGAATATTTACTTCTATAAAATCAACATTAGTTTAATACAGAGAAATTCAACAAGGAGGCTCGCACTTGACGCATGATTGTGCTGGTATCTAGCGGTGAATGTTCGAATTGGCTGCAACGGTGTGCAGCGTGGTGGCTGCAAGGTGAAGCGAAAGTAGTTCTTACAAAAGCTTGCCGCTAGATGGCAAGAGTTTACTGCTCGGACTAGAATTATATTTTCAGCACATGCGACGGCACATGTAATACCGCAAGTCCGGAAGAAAGCTAGGCTAGGCAGATCAGCTGATCGTACAGCTCTTTCATTCTTTCTTACTTAATCTGTTTACCCTCCAGGGTAGATTATTCCCTCGGACTCAGCGAGGAATCCCATTATAGAGGATACAACTGTGGAGGATGACCAGTGTCTCGCCCAGGCGGCCTCGCCTGCTATGCTGAACAGGGGTCTTGTGGGGGTATGGGAAGATTGGATGGGAGAGACAAGGAAGTGGGAAGGAATCGGCCGTAAGTTAGGTACCTTCCCGGCATTATGCCTAGTATTCATCATCATCATCATCTGTTTACCCTCCAGGGTCGGCTTTTCCCTCGGACACAGCGAGGGATCCCACCTCTACCGCCTCAAGGGCAGTGTCCTGGAGCTTCAGACTCTTGGTCGGGGATACAACTGGGGAGAATGACCAGTACCTCGCCCAGGCGGCCTCACCTGCTATGCTGAACAGGGGCCTTGTGGAGGGATGGGAAGATTGGAAGGGATAGGCAAGGAAGAGGGAAGGAAGCGGCCGTGGCCTTATGTTAGGAGGAGAAGTGGGAAAGCACGGAATCGAACCCACCTCTACTCAGTTGACCTCCCGAGGCTGAGTGGACCCCGTTCCAGCCCTCATACCACTTTTCAAATTTCGTGGCAGAGCCGGGAATCGAACCCGGGCCTCCGGGGGGTGGCAGCTAATCACGCTAACCACTACACCACAGAGGCGGACGCCGATCAATTTAACTACCATAATGTATCAGCTCCCACATTTCTTGAAAATATTTGACAATATATTATCATTCCGTCACATATAATACTACAACAGATCCACTAACAGACATGATTAAAATCGAAAACATGCACGGGACTGTAAGCATTATCACGTGCTACCCATGCATTCGAAGCTGAAGCGCCCGTAACATGGCGATGCGCGAAAGTGTTCAATATTCCGCATAGCATCAGCGCGCTGTGAGTCTAGATAAGTATTTAAGTCTTTGTTCATTAGCTGGGTGAATAGTTTTGCTGGGGTGTCTCCTATTTGATGCAGCTGTCTTCGAATATATACACCATTATCCAAAACGTTGAAATAGTCCTCCAGCGATGGGTAATATAAGAGTACATTCCTTGTAGATGCGCCCCCTTTGTACAGTCTGGCGGCACACAAGACGCCGGTCGGACGAAGTTCCTTGAGGATGTCTTCTACCGGGAACGCTGGGTCGACATCATGGGCAATACAAGTGTACATTATAGGGGACGCCGACTTCCTCTTGGTGTCAGGCCTATCTGCTTTGTTGCGTCGGCTGGGTGCGTAATTAAAGGTGTGGCGCCACCCGGCTGAAGAAGAATATTAGAGGGTGTTTATAGGGGAAAACCGTCCACTTTCGGAGTTTGGAGAGGGGATGAGAAAGATAATTATGTTGTGCGACGAAATAGGAAAAGAACTGCATATATCTGGTACGTATCAATTCTTTAATTATCACTGTCTGTTGTGTCTTCCCCCCCCCCCCCCCTCCTTTGCACACATTTCTCCGTTCGTAAGCATAAGCATCCAGATACATGCAAGATGTATGCCAAAACTATCTATACACTGGTATGCATGCCAAAGAACCCCACAAATGTCTCACGATCAGCAAAAGCTACAGCGGGTGCTCGTCGTACATATTGTCTACATTTTCTAAAGCTCTGAGTTCCGATTCCGGTGGATCTAAATCTTCGTAATATGCTGAATTTTCTGTCAAGTAGTTGTGCAGAATGAACGTTGTTCTGTTGATTAGGTTAGTTGTGTCCACATTATCATCCATGGGTTTGCAATACATTCTCCATTTCTGTGCTAGTATGTCGAAGTAATTTTCTACGACTCTTCTCGCTCTACACACTCGATACGGTAAGTTGTAATTTTCTTTGGGTTTGTCTCCTTTTGCTTCTGGCATGTACAGTATATTCCTTGCATTCTGTCACAAATAGTTTACCGA
Source organism: Anabrus simplex (assembly GCF_040414725.1). Classification (NCBI taxonomy): domain Eukaryota; kingdom Metazoa; phylum Arthropoda; class Insecta; order Orthoptera; family Tettigoniidae; genus Anabrus; species Anabrus simplex. Next base: position 51,987,871 of record NC_090278.1, on the reverse strand, counting down.
GCTCGATAGCCGCAGTCGCTTACGTGCGGCCAGTATCCAGTATTCCGGAGTTAGTGGGTTCGAATCCCACTGTCCGCAGCCTTGAAGACGGTGGTTTCCCATTTTCACACCAGGCTAATGCTGGGGTTGTACCTTAATTAAGGCCAAGACCGCTCCTAGCCCTTTTCTGTCCCATCGTCGCCATAAGACCTATCTGTGTCAGTGCGACGTAAAGCAACTTGTAAAAAAAAAAGCCTGTTGTCAATCCGACTCGGAAACAGTGACCAATTGTAGAATAGGCATCCCCAGTAGCCATAAATCTGAAAGAAAAATACGTGCAGTAGAGTGTCGGGAATCCGAGCGTTATTTGAATTTTTCTTTTTAAAATTTAAAATTTGTCTGCAGCACTTCATTCCTAGCTTATTCCCGACATGCCATTGTACTGTGGCTCCCCTCTCCTGAGATCACGCCCGTTTGTTTTCGTGCCTGAAACTAAAACGTTTTTGAGAAAGAAAAGTCTGCCTATTAAAGCAGTTTTATTGCTGGACAACCCAGTGTCGCAGAAATAACTGGAATAAGCTAAAGAAAGTAGTAGTAATTAATAATAATAAACGAACCTGCGGTCATCATCCTCAGCAACTGCTAGAAGCAGAAACACTTCTTCATCAGACGCTACTGTTCCCACTCCGGTGTGAAGACAAGGACGAATTTCGCAACGACCGCGGAATTGTAGGTTTCGCTCCCGCTTCCCATGCCCCGCGTTGGTGTGTCCAGACCTTAATGTTAAGGTTTTTCAGTCGTGGTCTATACTAGGAAATTTCCCGGCATTCACGTTAGTGCAGGAGAATGGAAAACAACGGTAAACCAAATTCATGACAGTCGACGGTGTGGTCTGGCCCCTACCCTTCTCTCTAATAACGAGGCGTAGAGCCACGGACGAACCAGTCGTTATCACCGTGTCTCTACATCTACATTTTTTTTTTTTTGCCCACCACGCAAATCTTCCAATATATTACGTAACGTTTCAATATTTAAAGCGAGTAAGCTGCTAACAGAGTAGGGTTCCACTATCGGGGGTGGTATTCTGGTCCCGTTGTGGTTACTGTAATCCCTTCGCCAGGATATCCAAATAGCTTCTGAATTGCGAATGTTCAACACGTACACCAGTGGCGAATATAGAATATATTTTTTTTGGGGGGGGGGGGCAAGATTGATGTAAGGTTAGGTTAAGTAATTTTAAGAGGTCAGACGATTTCAAACACTTTAGAAAGGAAAAAGGAAACATTGATTTGGGCTGATACATACATACATACATACATACATACATACATACATACATACATACATACATACATGGGAGTGAAGCCGGCGGACCAGGATATTATTGAGGATTTTGGCTAGGACTGTGATCAAAGTAATGGGGTGGTAGGAATCGAGTTCGGATGGGGGTTTACCAGATTTGGGGAACAGAAGCATTGTGTTGTGTTTCCAGGAAGTGGTATAGAATCCTGTGCGAAGGATGAAGGTGTAGAGGTCGGCCAGTAGAGTGAGGAGGGATAGCGGGGCATGTCGGATTTGGAGGCAGCGGGTTTTGTCAGGTCCGGGAGCTGTGTGACGGGATTTGGACAGGACTGATTGGATTTCAGTAGGTGTGGTTGGGGTGTCAAGGGATTGTAGGAGAGGGTGTGGTTGTTTGAGGGGTGAGTGTTGGGAAGGTGACTAAGGAAAGATATAGTGGTGTATCGATGTTGTCGAAGTTGGAGTCGAGGTGGGTATTAAAGTGGTGGGAGAAATGCTGAGCAAAGATTTCCAGTTTCTCCTGGGTGTTGGCTGGAGCTACTCCGAAATGGATTATGGGGTATTGGGATAGGCGTGGAGGGAGTTCAGGTTATTGCAGGTTTGGGCCCAGGTGCAGCTGGAGTCGGCTGTTAGTTAGTTTCTGATGGTTCTAAGGATTTTCAGGTGTAGACGAAGGATGTAGCAGTCCCGGGTATTGGTGAATTCTCGAAGGTAGGTGGAGGAAGCGGAGGGGGGACAGTCGGGGCCCTGAAGGGAAATGTGGGGTGTTGGGGATGCTGGATATTGAGGTGGAGGTTATGGCGTAGAGGATAGACATGTTGAGGGTATCGACAGATGTTTGATCGGTAAGAGGGAGAAGAGGGTTCTCTAGGGCTTTGTTTAGATCAGTTTGGTAGGAAAACCAGTCGGCTTTGGAGAAATCGGATATGGGAATTGGAGGAGCGGGTGTTGGCTGGGGGTTTGAGGATGGGATCTAGAGGAGGACTGGATGATGGTCGCTTCCTATGCTAGGGAGTATTTGGATGTGGGCTATTATAGCATCTGGGGTGGTATTGGAGGCGGGGCGTGTGTGGCGGGGTATAGGGATTAGGGAGCAGTCTCTATCACTTAGGAGGTTTCGGAGATTACTCATTTCATTGCCGGTTCTAAAGGTTCTAAAGGATCTGGTCAGCTAGTAATAGGAAGTGGAGAAAGTTATCGCTCAGGTAGTCTATGAAGTCTAGGGGAAAGGGGACATAAGACTGGTGGTATATGGTGGCTAGGTGTAGGACCCGGGAACGGAAGTAGACTGTGATGGCTAGGAATTTGGAGAAAGAGAGCGGGTGGGGTGGAATATGGGTGAGGATGGGAAGCGATGTGCGGGTGGCTATTGCAGCTCCTCCTAGTCCCATGTCAAGGGGGTGGTCTGCTCTCTGAATAGTGAAGCCGGGAAGGTGGGTGGACTGGTTTCGTTGAGGAGGATTACCTGAGAGGGGTATTGGGTGGTGAGGGCTTTGAGGTGTAGGTGTTTGGACTGGAAGGACTGGATATTAAGGAAGATGATGGAGATAGGTTCCGGAGGCCGGGATCATCTTGAAGGGATAGGGTCCGTGGTTAAACGAAGGTCTCAAGGCGGGTGACATGAAAGTGGGTGTTAAGGCCGGAGTGGGAGGTCTGGAAGTGGACGTTTAGGGTCTGGTGGCGGCAAGCTGCAGTTGGGATAGGACTAGTCATGAATGCTGAGGAGGGAGATAGTTTCGAATAGGATGATATCTTCATGGGTAGGAGATGGAAAGAGTGTTTGGGAGGATTGTGTTTGGGCAACCAGTTTAGGACGGTTCTCGGGTGGTTGGGAGCGGGCTTTGCACTTAAAGGAATAGGTGGGGTGGGATTCTCCGCAGGTGTTGCATTTGGGGGAGTTGGACGTTGGGGCATCGGGAGGTGGCGTGGGACTGCGAGCAATGGCTGCACACCGGATGTTCGGCGGTGCTGTGCGCAGTATCCTGTTTGTTATAAGATAGGCAGCGCTTGCATCGAATAGGTTGGGGAGTGGGGGCACAGGAGGGTTTTTTTTTGCTAGGGGCTTTACGTCGCACCGACACAGATAGGTCTTATGGCGACGATGGGATAGGATAGGCCTAGGAGTTGGAAGGAATCGGCCGTGGCCTTAATTAAGGTACAGCCCCAGCATTTGCCTGGTGTGAAAATGGGAAACCACGGAAAACCATTTTCAGGGCTGCCGACAGTGGGATTCAAACCTACTATCTCCCGGATGCAAGCTCACAGCCGCGCGCCTCTACGAGCACGGCCAACTCGCCCGGTACGGGAGGGTTTTACCCTATGGTAGGTACATGCATATACATACATATCCCATGTTGTTCCATCTATATCATGGGTTGGCGAATGAAGCCCATCCACCAGCTTCTGTCTTTGTACTTTTCTCCTTCTTCAATGCTGTCACAGCCCCCTCCTCGTTGCTGAATGTCGTTTTTCTCCATGTCTGTATATCGCATTCTTGGCCACCCTCTTGGTCTTGAATATTTTAACTGCAGATCCAACATTTTTCTCGGTATGCGATTAGGATCCATCCTTCGCGTGTGTACCTGTCCAAATGATATTCTATTGGATTTAGAGAGGTTGGCTCAGTTCTCGTAAAGTAACATGGGTATACGCGCGAACAAGCATCACCTGGTTACCAGGCCGTTCCGCTGCGGGCGAGCTAAACTGTGTCAGGCGGTCAAGGACATAGATACGTCACACGGCTTACATCATACAGCGAGCGCCGGAGACGAAGAGGAGAAGGATTCCAGAAATATCTACACCAAATATGGAATAACGAATCACGTCGCAGAATAGCTGTTGACCAATGAGAAGGAGAGAAGCCGCTCTACGGTCAGGAAGAGTAACGGTGTCTTTAGCGTGAGACTGAGCGACGGATGGAATACGATCGGCACTGCTAATGCTCTTGAAGAATTTAGTTAACTATGTGTCAGTATTGCATGGTGTTATAGTATTCGAGTATGCTTGTATCAATTTTTCGTACAGACGGATCAGCCAAGTACGACATCTCATCGCAGTGCATTCAACTGGGTGTAATATTACAAACCACGGCTAGTCACAGCAAGACGTTACGCCGAATTTTTATCGCAGTGACTTATGGAATGTTTTAGTAGGCACCACGAGACAAATTAATCATCGAACTGGAAGCTTCGAGAGTAAACCTTGCCGAGGAACATAGTTTCAAAAGTACTGTAGTGTAGTATTCGAAATTATGATGACTTAATGAAGTACTGTAAACTGATAATAGGGTCAAGATTTGAAGCTTTAATAAGTGTTGAATCATATTGTACATCATTGCGCCAGTTAAGTATTGTAAGGCAAAATATTGGAATACAACGAGTGAGGATCCAATTCTAATATAACATTTTAGTTTCAGTAAAATATACGAGAGCCAGTTGTCATCATGGACCGACCAAGAAGGAAATCCTGGGGATCTCTAAGAATTTGCTGGAATGATTCCATAATATCTGGCTGCACAGTAATCATGAGTTGTTAACCCGACGTGTGTGAGCCAGCACGGTGAACTTGTTCATCTATAATCCGCCATAATCCGGAGGAAGGACCTACATCTACACCTGTATTCAAGACGTCGGAGACAAACATCGGAATAATAAGTACCTACTCTTGTAACATTTTCCCTTCTTCCTGTAGATTGCTACTTGAATTGTATTCTTATATAAAGAAACGTTGAATTTAGTTAAAGAAGTAGAATTTCAATTGTGGTGATGGTAGAGTAGACATTGATTTATTGATTCATTGATCTCATTTTATTGATTTCTTGGAATGTTGTTGTGTTGATTCATTGATTAATCCCCATTTGTTGGTGAATTCCGTGAGGGTACGAGTGTAATTAAGATCTTAGATCTCCACAATGGATTACGGGGAAACGAAGGCTATAATAATAATAATAATAATAATAATAATAATAATAATAATAATAATAATAATAATAATAATAATAATAATAATAATAATAATAATTTATCGGTCAATATTGAAACGATGATTTAACCGAAGCATTGGTAGAAAATGACTTGTGAAATAATTCTGACCTTAGAAGGGAAGGTGATAGTTGTGGTCAGTAGGCAGTTCATCGAGATGATGCACTTAGGCATAATAATCATGGAAATAATAATAATGAGTCGGAACAATTTAAAGTTGTTGTTGAGAGACAAATGTGAGTGACGATTGTATGATGTTTCTCTTTTATGAATATAATTGACAACATGATGACTGCTAGGGTACATGTTAGTCATGAAGGTATTTGTGATTATTGTAATATGATTAGTCACTCAGGAAATAAAAATAAAATATGGCTCATCAACTTGTATTATGTAAAGTAGAGACTTAGTAATTTTTCTATGAGGCCAAATGAGTGCATTCTTCGAAGTATCCGTAACTGATGGTAGTGATGATTTTTATTCATATAATTTTGGTCATTTATTGCATGTCACGGTGTTATTCTTTGCTATGATCTGTGAATATGATGCAAGGGTCTTCAACCTAAACCAGAAGGGAGACATAATAATAATAATAATAATAATAATAATAATAATAATAATAATAATAATAATAATAATAATAATAATAATAATAATAATAATAATAACAATCTTGATGCTATGATAAAATTTGCTGATAAATAATTGGAGGAGATTGTGCGATTCTGTGACAGTTTATCAGTGTATTTCAAACCATAGAATTTCCTTTGGTGATTTTTCATGTACTCTTGTCATGTGGATTTTTGATTCAGTTTGTTGCGCGTTTATTTATGTGATACTCTACTATCCTGCTATAGTAACTTAGAAAGTGGATGATTGTTTGCAAGTTTGAATATAGGAATGCAGTCGGATGTAATCTGAGGAGGGGAAACTTGCCAAAGAATTTTCCAAGAATTTGTAAACAAATTTTTCCAAGAATTTGTAAATGAATTTTCCAAAGAAACTTGTTAAGGAAAATGTTCAAAGAATTTTCCAAAGAAACGTATCAATGAATTTGTAAAATATTTTTCCAAGAATTTTCCAAAGTGTTTGTAAAGGAAATTTTCTAGAGAATTAATTGAAGAATTTCTAAAGAGTTCATAAATAATTTTTTAATTGGTTTATAGGAAGTAGCCAAGAATTTGTAAAAGGAGTTGAAAGAATTGGTAAAGAAGGTATTCATCAAGGAAATATTGTATAATTTAAATTATCAATTGTTGCAATATTGGTTATAACAACATTTTCGCTAACATTGTGTCATGTTCAATGTTACAGTTCGTAAGCCAACGGTTTAGACCGAAAGCATGGTTTCAGACAAGGAGTTTAAGTGAAGATGGATTGTAACGAATGGAACCCATAAGCATGCAGTGTATGTAAGTTCACATTAAGTATTAGTAAATAGTTATTTTTTTCTTTATTTGCATGTACAGACTGTCGTTTTATTAATAAATGTTATTGTTGTTTTTTCTAAGTGTCATTATGCTATGTCATCTATCCAATCACCTATAGCCCTGCAAATATAAATTTCATAAGCTCTGTCCCGAAATAGTAAGACGGCCCTGCTAACGTTCCACCCGTTGGGACTCTAGCTCCGCCGACTGAGCAACTCCGGAAAAGGGGACACATGAGACCAACATTGAAAACAACATTGAAATCCTTACTGTAGAAACAGCTAATTGCACCATTTCATCCCTTTATAAACCACCTGGTGCTCAATTCACTGTAAACCTACCATCCAATTTCGGAAACAAGCATGTGCAAATTGTGATCGGTGATTTCAACAGCCATAGTCCTCTCTGGGGCTATGACCATGAAGATGAGAATGGGACAGCAGTACAAGAATGGGCAGAAATAAGCCAGCTGACTTTAATCCATGATGCAAAACTACCTGGATCCTTTAACAGTGGCAGGTGGAGAAGAGCTTACAATCCTGACCTCATATTTGGCAGCAGCAATATCAACCAACAATGTGTAAAATCTGTCTGTTCCCCAATACCCAATACACAGCATAGACCAATAATGTGCCAAGTATTTGCTGCTATAAGACCTCAGATGGTATCCTTTCGGAGGAGGTTTAATTTTAAGAAGGCAGACTGGTCAAGATTTGCGGAATTACTGGACGCTGAAATATCTGCTATAGAACCAGTACCCAGTTACTATGACACCTTCACCACAGCTGTAAAGAGATGCTCAAGGATGTCTATCCCCCGTGGCTGTCGAACATCTTATATCCCCGGGCTTACTTCAGATCAAGCCACACTACTTGCAGAATACAAAAACTTATTTGAAGAAAATCCTTTCAATGAAGTAACTGTGGAAGCAGGGAACAAGCTTATTTCCTCTATTAGAGAGACCAAAAGGGATCAGTGGATACAAACTATTGAAAACTTGGACCTGAAAAGAGACAGTCATAAAGCTTGGAGACTTCTGAGACGTCTAAGCAATGATCCAACCAAGACCACCGCACATCATAATATCACTGCTAACCAAATAGCACATCAGTTACTGCTGAACGGGAAGGCAAACCACAAATCACAAAAACCGAAACTGCAAAGAGAAGAGCATGAAGAGAGCGACGACCTAACATCATCACTCAGCATGGAAGAATTAGAGAAGGCTATCAAACAGAGTAAAAATGGAAAATCAGCTGGCTTGGATGATATACGAACTGAGCAAATTAAACACTTTGGCTTAATGACAAAGAAATGGATTCTCCAACTCTTCAATAACTGTTTGAGCAGAAACCAAATTCCAAAGATATGGCGGAAGAGCCGAGTGATTGCCTTGCTGAAACCTGGTAAAGAAGGGAATGATCCAAAGAATTTTAGACCAATTGCGCTACTATGTCACCTTTACAAACTGCTGGAAAGATTGATCTTAAATCGCCTATTACCTGTAATTGACCCATTACTTATACCTCAGCAATCTGGATTTCGTCCTGGTAAAAGCTGTACTGGACAGTTATTAAACCTTACACAGTTTATAGAAGATGGGTTTGAGGCTCGTAAGGTGACAGGAGTGGTATTTGTTGACTTATCAGCAGCGTATGACACTGTCAACCACCAGCTACTATTAGTGAAGGTCTACAATCTAACCAAGGACTTTAACCTAACAAGACTCATCGCCACTCTTTTGCAGAATCGCAGGTTCTTTGTTGATTTCCAAGAACAGCGTAGTCGATGGAGACTACAGAAAAACGGTCTTCCGCAAGGAAGTGTGCTGGCTCCAATTCTGTTCAATATATACACAAACGACCAACCCATAGCCCCCAATTGCAGTAGCTTCTTGTATGCTGATGACCTCGCCCTAGCCACTCAGAGAAGAGATTTTGAAACAGTGGAGATCACCCTCACGGATGCCCTTAATGATCTTTCTAGATATTACAGCACAAACCAGCTTAAACCGAACCCCTCAAAGACACAAGTGTGTGCTTTTCATCTGAGAAACAGGGAAGCCACTCGCAAGTTAAAGATAGTATGGTCAGGAGTCGAACTGGAACACTGCGAGTCTCCAAAATATCTAGGAGTGACACTTGATAGATCTCTTACTTTCAAGAAGCACTGCATGAACTGCAAATCAAAAGTCTCCACCAGGAACAATCTTTTACGGAAACTGGCCGGATCACAGTGGGGTAGCCAACCTGAAACCATCCGAACTTCTGCAATGGCACTATGCTATTCTGCAGCAGAGTATGCGTGTCCTGTCTGGTATAATTCAACATATGCCAAACAGGTGGATATAGCTCTCAATGAAACTTGCAGAATTATAACAGGTTGTTTGAAATCCACTCCAGTTGAATGGCTCTACCACCTTGCAGGAATAGCACCTCCTTCTGTTCGAAGAGAAATAGCTGCGAACAAGGAAAGAAAGACAGTGGAACAGGAAAGGACCCACCCTCTATATGGGCATGCACCGCATCTGCAACGTTTAAAGTCAAGGAAGAGTTTTCTCAGAACTTCAAAGGAACTTAGAACCACTACTGAAAAAGCCAGGTTGCAATTATGGAGGGCTACATCCTACCTTCCTCCTGGCTGGATAAGATTTTCTGAAACTCTACCTCCTGGCTACAATGAAGAATGGATGACCTGGAAGTCCCTGAATAGACTGAGATCTGGAGTTGGCAGATCCAAAGTTAATTTGGCAAGATGGGGCTATATAGATCAAGAAAAAATCCAATGTGACTGCGGAGAAGACCAGACAGTCCAACATATGCTCCAGTGTCGTCTATGTCCAGCCTCCTGCACAGAAGATGAACTATATCAAGCATCAAAAAATGCTTTGGAAGTGGCCAAGTTTTGGGCAAATGTAATATAGTAATTATAACTGTGTACAACATGTATGTTTCTGATACGAGAATAATAATAATAATAATCTCGTCATGATCAAGGCCTCACTCCCATATGTCAAAACTGGCATGTAATAAGTCAGATAAATTGCCCGCTTGCATTTCAATGGTACTTTTGGGTTCCAAATTAGATCTGGACAACTCTATAGAATGTTCCTCCAGCTTGAATCCTGCTGGTAAGTTCCCCTTCAGTGGAGCCTGTTGCTGATATCATGCTTCGCAGATATTTGAATTTGTTGGACATATTGAGTTGTATAAACCCCCCCCCCTCCTCCCCTAAGGTTGACAATTTCTCTGCATAACCAAAACTTTACTTTTTTCCTGACTGATTCTTAGGCCATACCCTTTAGCTGTTACTGCCCATGCATTGATCTGATCCTGAAGTTCCTCCTTGGAATCTCCCTCTCCCCATATACAGTTGTCATCCGCAAATAGCATGACATCCATTTTGTTGTCACCAACATTTTGGCATACTTGTTGTTGAATCTCATTCATCAGAGTAATGAAGAGAAGAGGTGACAGAACACCACTTTGTTTTAGGCCCGTAGTTATTTTAACCCTCTCGTGCACGCATTTTCAGTTTGAAGTGAAAAAAAATTGTCTCGACTTTTTATTCATTGGAAGGTTACAAAATACAATCACATTAAAGAAAAAGAAATAATAGTTCATTTTAATTGAAAATTATACGGACCTCATATGAGGCCTATGTGCACGAAGGGAGTCTACACACACCACAACACAACTGAACTGAGGAATACTTTTCTCGGGAGATACTGTGCACTGGATGTCAGTTTTACACGCACGTTTTACCAAACCAAATGTTGCAATAAGAAGTGGCTGTTGTTGTTATTTCCTGCTATGGAATTCCTCAAAACACTGTGGACAAAGGGCATCTTGGCAGCGAAGGCATACATACTTGGTTTTCCTTGAACAACCTTGAAGGTGGCACTTCTATCCTTTCTCACCTTATCTGTAGCCTTCACTTTCAACCATTTTTTGGTTGCTGGTGGCGTCTGTGAAGCGGGTCTTCTTTTCTTGGGTTGATAATTGCTTCCCATGTAAATGAGAGAAGTAGCTACTGAGGACTTGAATTCTAACAGATCGAGCTTCTCACAATCTGGGTTCATCCTCCAGAGGATCCAACAGTTTACAATGATTGCATACAGTAGATAATGGGATACTCTGAAGTACCCCCTTTTGTGCCTTATGGTGTACCGATAAAGACCTATGAGCGAGTCTATTAGATGTACGCCGCCCATGTGGGAATTGTAAATGCTGATGGAATATGGTCGTGGAATTTCAATGATTGCGCGCAGTTTTCGACACCCTCTCTTAGCAACACCTACAGGTTCTGCTCCAGCAAATATGTAGATGCTACGTGTACAAATGAATGATCATGCCAGCAGGTTATTGTGATGTTGGACTGCGACGTAACAGAGTACCTCGTACAACCCTCTTGGTTCCTTCTTCATGGTTTTCACAGACCACATCTAGAGATCAGTACCACAAAGCCTGTTAGCTCTGATAGCCCTGGAAGCATAAGTTTCTCTAGAAGATAATCGACGTAAACATATTATCAAAAGCTTATGGCTTTTGAACTTCACGTCTTCACACAGTCTAAGAACATCACCAACTGCTCCAAATTCAGAATGACCTTCACCAGTTTGCACTTTTCCTTGATATATCTCAAAGTTATGGATGTATCCTGAGGAACTGGTTAAGACCCAAATTTTGAAGCCTCATTTTTAGGGTTTACTCTCTATATATATAGTTTCAGCTTTGATCGGCCTTTGAAAGGGACCATCTCATCAGCTGATGAAAATTCTTCTGGCTGGGAAGAACATCTAAAGATGTGCTTGAAATGGTCACTCATAGGACGTAAACGCATAAGCCGATCATTGATGTCTGCTGGAATGTTCTGATTGTCAATGAAGTGCAAATATTTCCGTATCTCGCAAAAGCGATTGTATGTCATATTATCAGCTATTATTGACAGGGCGCAGAGTATATTGTGACATTCGTTGTGAACACTGTACATTTTCTACAGACGGCTCTGGTTCTTCATCCATTTTGTTCTAAAACATAGAAATGAGAATATATGACAAATGTGCCATGAAACATCAGCAGCCTGTCTTGTTTTGCATCAAAAATTCCATCAAAACACTCCAATATGGTGTGGTTCTAATTGAGAAAATGACTGTGAACCATAACTTCTCGTACATTTAGACCTTGTATGAGGCCCCTATATTATTACACAAAATAATGGTAATAATTTGCATGTACAATAAAAATACTAATACCATTGGAAAGAGCATGCTTTTCTACTATATAAAACATTTTTCTTACCAATTGCACATATTTGTAAAGGACGTATCAATTTCAGTAATGTAGTCTCCGTATGACACACACAAATAACAAGAGCGCCACAACTGTCTACAACTTCGCAGCTGCAAGGAAGTGCTGTCGTCTCATAGATATAGTTGTAACTAATATCACACCTCACATGAGGTCTAAAGTGAAGAGCAGAGTCATAATTTTGTCTCTGCTTACAGCATCAAAGGCCTTCTTGATATCCAGGAAGGCCAGCCAAAGGACCTTATTATGTTCATAATACTTCTCCATTTGCTGACGCAGTCCAAATATTAGATCAACTGTTGATCTGCCTTTCCGGAATCCATATTGTTGCTCTGATAACTTTAATTCTATCAATGGTCTTATTTATCTTTCTAAAATCCTTTCATACAGCTTTCCCACTTGGGAAGTTAATGTTCTTCGTCTCTAATTGGAACATTTTTCCTGTTACCTTTCTTAAAGAGTGGAATGACGATACCTTCTTTTCCGATCTGCTGGTATCTGCTCATCCTTCCATATCTTGTGAAAAAGTCTATACATCCACTGCTTTCCTGCATCTCCCATAGACCTGATCATTTCACCACACACTTTATCAATGCCTGAAGGCTTTCCTCATTTGATGTACCTTTTGAAGGCATTTGACAAAGTGAGGTGGGATAAGCTCTTGGAGATACTTAAAAAACATGGAGTGGAATGGAGAGCGAGAGAAGACTGATCAAGGAATTATATTACAACCAAACAGCAAGAGTGAGAATAAGAGGAGAATTGACAGAAGAAATCAGACTGGGAAAAGGTGTTAGACAGGGCTGCTGCTTATCACCAACTTTGTTTAATATTTACTTGGAGGAAATTATTTGTGAATGCTTGGATGGTAAAAGAGGTGTCAACGTTGGAGGTAAGAGAATTGAATGTATAAGATTTTCTGATGATATGGCAGTATTAGCTGAAAATGTGAAGGACCTCCGCAAAATGCTGAGAGAATTAAACAAAAAGTGTGAAGAGTATGGAATGAGCATAAACAAAAAGAAAACCAAATTCATGATACTTGGAGGTAAAGGTGAAAAAGCGACAATCAAGATAGGGGGAGAAATTATTGAACAGGTGAATACGTTTAAGTATCTTGGAAGTATTGTGACTGAAGACCTTCACTCTATAACAGACATAAAAGCTCGAATTGCCTTAGCCAAGGAAAGCTTCAACAAGAAGAAAAAACTGCTTTGTGGCCCGCTAGAGAAAGATCTGAGGAAGAGACTTGCAAGGTGTTACGTATGGAGTATAGCTCTGTATGGCGCTGAAACATGGACATTAAGGAAGAACAGAGAAGAATAGAGGCATTTGAGATGTGGATTTGGCAAAGAATTGAAGGAGTAAAGTGGGAAGATAAAATATCAAATGAGGAAGTTCTGAAGAGAAGAAGGAAGAAAAATTGGATAGGGCATAATCTAAGACACAACACTTTACTACGAGTAGCAATTGAAGGGATGGTAAAAGGAAAACGAGGAAGGGGAAGGAGACGATACCAGTTATTAGACAGCATTAGAAAAAGAAAGGAAGATCATGCAGAAGTGAAGAAAAGGGCACAGGATCGAGAGATATGGAGGTCACAGCCATGACCGGACCTGCCGGATGGCAGAACAACCTGTGATGATGATGATGATGGATTGTAATATTCATGAAAGAAAAAAACCGAAACAAGCGGGACTCGATCCAGCGATTACGGAGTTTGAAAGCTAACCACTCGACCACCACCGTTTCGTGCTCATGATCGCAACGCACCGTTACAGATTCGACGCGATAACTTCTCTGCGATTTTCTCGAGAACGCCTTAGTAGTACAACATACTACTTGCACATTATCTCGTCCTAATGGACTTCAAAATGCGTACAATGTTTGAAAAAGATGCTCCGTGATCCGAACGTTGTGACCTGCCCGTGTAAGATTATTGCACGTGTATTCAGTCTGTGCTTCTTAATTTGTGTCTATATTTCCTCCGCTTGTTGTGTTTTGTAGATAATGCAAAGTATATTAGATAACAATTGTGGTATTAGTTTGATATTTAATCCCATTTTACATGGTATTCATATTTTAGAATATTTAAGGAACTGAATAAATTTTTACAGATATTTGTACCACAAATGCCACGAAAACCGTCTGATGCATGGCAGTTCTTTGAAATTACTGATGATAAAAATCAGCAAAACAAATTTTTCGGCCACATTTACGCGTCGGGTTGTGGCGTATCAAATTTGTGGGATCATATCAAGAGGCATCACAAAAATGAAATGAGTAGGTCATCTTCTCCAGCAGAAAACAACATTGCTGTATTCAGCAGAACAGTCATGTTGTGAGAAAAGGGCAATGAATTTACGTTGCCATACCAATAACTTATTTAAACGTGCCGCCACATTGCATTCACTCGGTCACTGCCTGACTCGGCCTGACTCGTTACAGCCGAGTGATGACGTCACAATGGAGATGGCTGAAAAATAACGTAGCAGTTACTTTGACCCAGTTACATGCCTGTCACTGTTACAAATGTAACGAGGACAAGAAATAACAGGTTACCAAGTAACGACAACGGAAAAACGTACTAGTGAAAACAGTAACTGGGAAGTGGGGACCTGTCACTAGTAGCAGTTTACAGACACAGAACGTGACCTTCAGGTAGTACTCAGGCCTTCCAAGTGAGAGCGCTTTCGTAAGACACATTCAACTTTTTTTTACGATTTGTTTTACGTCACACCGACACAGATACGTCTTATGGTGACGATGGGATGGGAAAGGCCTAGGAGTGGGTAGGAAGCGGCCGTGGCCTTAATTGAGATACTGCCCCAGCGTTTGCCTGGTGCGAAAATGGGAAACCACGGAGAACCATCTTCAGGGCTGCCGACAGTGGGGTTCGAACCCACTATCTCCCGAATACTGGTCGCACTTAAGCGACTGCAGCTATCGAGCTCGGTCCACATTCAACTGTTCGGGGGTAATCGCTGACTCAGACATCGCGCAAGGCTACCTACATTATAATATTATTATAAGTTTCAACCGTATAATTTTTCTTGTACCATAAATAAATTAGTATGCTAACTTTCCATGTTGATATTATAGAATGAATGTAGATAAAATGCATTTTGTGATACTACTTCACTTTGACAAAACTTTCCCACTGCCCTCAATTCTTTTCAAAGTTAATATTAGATATAATTTCTGTTACGATAAAAAGAATCACAGTGTTGGCTACACTACTGTAAATAAGTACTGCTCTCTCTTCCTGAGCAGTGTTATCGGTATTGTTACGTGTGGGCAGCAGACACTTGTTGGAAATGAGAAAACGCGTGAAGACCAGTTCTTTGTGGAATTATTTCACTTCAATTGATAGCAAATTTGCAAAGTGTGATATATGTGGTAAAAAATGTTCGTACAAGTCTACAGCTACCAATTTAAGAAAACACATTGAAAGCATACACCCAACTGTCAATTTGCAACATGACAGAACAAGTAGGCCCACTGTGCAAGAAAATGACCTTGACGCCCTGGAACCAGTTCGACATCAAAATATTGCAGATCCATTTTTTCCATATACGATGATTACTGAATTTGCTCCTGTGGCGTCAACATCATCTGCGACGGCTCCTGAACCTCTTGCGTCATCTTCTAGAACACCTGACATACCGGTAAGAAAACAAACCATGAAGAAATTATAGACAGGTATCTACTGGGATTGTTTACATTGGACTTCCAGGCTTTTTCTATAGTTAAAGATAAAGGTTTTGTGCAGTTCGTGAAGGCGCTAAATCCATCCTATGAGCTACCAAAGAGGGAGGTGATTTCTATTGCAATGCTACCAGCAGCATATAAACAGTGCGTCAATAGAGTTGATGAAATATCGAATACTGTGTCCCGTGTTTCTCTAACAACAGATTACTGGAGTTCTAATGCTCTTGAGGGCCACATGGCAGTTATAGCACACTACATAACAGATGATTTCAACTGTTGGGGTGCTCGCTAATTGACGTGTCTCACACCAGTGCCAACCTTGCACAGGAGATTAAAAAAATTACAGATGAATTCAATTTGACAGATAAAGTGCTAGTTGTTGTCACAGACAATGCACCAAACGTCAAAAGTGCTGTGACAACAGAACTCAAGTGGAAACATTTAGGATGTGTCGCCCATACATTGAATTTAGTTGTGCAAGATGCGCTTAAGGGCCTTAACGAAATGCACGATAAATTCAAAGCAGTGGTGACATTCTACAAGAGGTCTAATCAGACAGCCCAGAAACTATTAAAATTCCAAAAAGATTCAGGAGTTCCAAATCCTAAAAATGTGCTTCAGGATGCCGACTAGGTGGAACTCTAAGTTAATTTATTGTTATTATTCCAATCAAATATCATCAATACGGATCAAAAATGATATTTATCACATGTAATAGGTGGAACTCTACGTTGTTCATGTTCGAACGGTTGTCACTGCTTGAAAACGCCATTAAAAAAATGGTGGCTTTATGTAATGTTTCGCTTCCTCCAATTTCAACAGAGGAATGGCGAATCTGCGGTGAATTGCCAAAAGTTTTGAAACCGTTTGAACAAGTTTCTTCGAAACTGAGTGCCGAAAACTACATCACCGCAAGTCAGGTTTTAGTGCTCATTCGAGGACTGTCTGCAGTATGTAACAAACTTGTGAAAGAAGACTTCCACTCCACAGTGCGGAATCTGATTGATTCCTTAGACAATGGAATTAGAACACGGTTTCCGAATTGGGAATGGAGTAAAACTTTGGCGCTGTGCACTTTTCTTTGATCCGCGCTTCAAGCTCATTCCATTTTCGAGTTCCAGTGCTGCTGACTCCATAAAAAACATGCTATTGAGCTCGTTATGAAAGAACTGAACAGTCAACAAGTGTCAGTGAATGTTCAAGAAAATGTCAATACTACTGTGAGTGAAAGTTCCGCCTCCAATACGATTTCGGTTTGGGAGGAGTTCGATGCGATGGTTGCTACTGACCAACCTCGGGCCACATCGTTATCGGGGGCAATAGTAGTACAGCGTTATGTAGATGAACGCCTATTGCCGAGGTCGGAAAACCCCTTAATTTGGTGGAAGAAATACCAGTATGTCTAGCCGACCCTCTCCAAAATCGTCAAAGAAATGTTCAGTGTTATTGCCACGTCGGTTCCTTGTGAACGATTTTTTTCTAAAACGGGACTGATAATTAATTAGATATAGTCCATTAGAGTGCTTTTTGGACCGCCTCTGTGGTGTAGTGGTTAGTGTGATTAGCTGCCAACCCCGGAGGTCCGAGTTCGATTCCCGGCTCTGCCCCGAAATTTGAAAATTGGTACGAGTGCTGGAACGGGGTCCACTCAGCCTCGGGAGGTCAACTGAGTAGAAGTGGGTTCGATTCCCACCTCAGCCATCCTGGAAGTGGTTTTCCGTGGTTTCCCACTTCTCCTCCAGGCGAATGCCAGGATGGTACCTAACTTAAGGCCACGGCCACTTCCTTCTTCCTTGCCTGTCCCATCCAATCTTCCCATCCCTCCACAAGGCCCCTGTTCAGCATAGCAGGTGAGGCCGCCTGGGCGAGGTACTGGTCATCCTCCCCAGTTGTATCCCCCGACCCAGAGTTTGAAGCTCCAGGACACTGCCCTTGAGGCGGTAGAGGTGGGATCCCTCGCTGAGTCCGAGGGAAAAACCGACCCTGGAGGGAAAACTGATTAAGAAGAACAAGAAGAATGCTTTTTGTCTTATGAACCATGCATTAAAAAAAATGACGCTCACTTTTTCTTAATATTAGGTTATTGTAGGTACTTTGTATTTTCTTTCATCCAGTAATTAATTAGATAGATATAGAGTAGTCCTTGTTTATTTAAACATTGTTGTGACAATTACAGGTTCCCCATTTACGTTGAACATTTTTTTAAACGCTTTTTATTCGGGTCGTCGACCTATTAAGATCTTTTGCCCCTACTGGCACCAAAGCAAGAAAGCCAAGAAAGCAAGTGACCGACCGACCGACATCGAACCTGCCAAGTTGGGCGAAGAAGGCCAGCGCTCTACCATGGTCGGTCACTTGCTTTCTTGGCTTACGCTGCCTGAACCGTCAACGATAGACCCCAAGCGTAAGCGTACGAATTGTAGAGCATAAAAACCTCTACAAAAAAGTCCGGGATGGTATGTACCTATTTCGAACCGGTCGCCCTCCAGAAGCGATTTTATGTTATAGTCCGCGGCAGAAAAACATAACTCCTTAAGATGAAATAAATATTTCGATATTATCCTCGAACTCCTCATCGAAATAAATTGTTTGACCTCCTCCGCTCTTTCATAAGGATTACAATAACCTTATCAGGACATTATTTGCATGAATGGTTCAGAAGTTATGACCATTTTAGACTGTAGTGGTATGGTAATTCGTTCCCTGTTGTCTGCTAGCAAGTTGCCTCTACCTCGCCGCTAGAGGTGCTAGTGTCGCTCCATCTGTCAAGTGGATGAACCTTCCTCGTATTAGAGCTTCGCGACTGTATATATTAGACTGTGGTTGTAGGTCTAAAAGTGAAAAAATGTGATGGTAGCAGTTGAGTTGACTAAGTATTTTAATCAGTGATTTGTGACGTTGTAGGCATACTATTTTGCCTACTGTTTTTGTTTTACACTATTGTACAGTAGTATAAGTATTCGCTACTAAAATTACTGGTATTGCTAACAAGAGAAGTGGCAGCAGGCGAACTCTGAGTGAGTTTTGGGCATTTTATCAGAATAGTCTTTTCCTCCTCCTGTCCGTCTCCTTGGCTGAGTGGTCAGCGTTGAGGCCTTCGGTTTAGAGGGGTCCCGGGTTCGATTCCCGGCCGGTCGAAGATTTTAATCGCGTCATATTAATTCTTCTTGTATCCGGGAGATAGTAGGTTCGAATCCCACTATCGGCAGCCCTGAAGATGGTTTTCCGTGGTTTCCCATTTTCACACCAGGCCACGTCCGCTTCCTTCCCACTCCTAGGCCTTTCCTATCCCATCGTCGCCATAAGACCTATCTGTGTCGGTGCGACGTAAAGCCCCTAGCAAAAAAAAAAAAAGACAACTGGTTAACCCTCAATTCTAAGAGGTTTTTTCTATACATTGCTCAGAATTTAAAAAGGATGGTATTTCTGTATCAGTCATGTCCAAAGTAACAAGGAAATGCACTTTTTAATTTTCCGTAATATCTGTCTGTATCACAGCATCACACTCAAAGGTCTAACTGCGACCCACACCAAAGTCGCAGTTGCATGTATATACACGCATCACGAGAAAACCGCTGAGGAGAATTTAATGAAAATCGGTATGCAAAGTCGGGGAATAAGTGGCTACAATCTAGGCCATAAATAATTTATTCACGCTGAGTGAAATGGTAGTTTGAGGGAAGGCCTAACATTTAATTCTCAAATATTTATGTTATTAGTGGTCGTATCTTAATGGAAATCGGTAAGGAAAGTCGGGGAATAAGTCGCTACAATCTAGGCCATAAATAATTGTATTCATGCTGAGAATAATGGTAGTTTAGGGGAAGGCTTAAAATTCAATTCTCAAATATTTATTAGTGGTCCTATCTTAATGAAAATCGGTATGCAAAATCGGGGAATAAGTCGCTAGAATCTAGGCCATAAATAATTTTACTCACGCTGAGTGAAATGGTAGTTTAGGGGAAGGCCTACAATTTAATTCTCAAATATTTATGTTAATAGTGGTCGTATCGATAAATACTGCATAACTAAAGTTATATAGTGTTAAATTTCCGATCATTTATGTCTTATATATTGTTACCGTACCGGCTATGATCACAGATATATTCATGAATTTGGATTTTTGTCCATATCAGCGCCGAGTCACGAGAAAAATAGGTAAACAGAATTTAATGAAAATCGGTATGTAAAGTCGGAGAATAAGGGACTACAGTCTACGCTATAAATAATTTTATAAGACGCCCTAATATAACAGAGTCGAAAAAAACTAAATGTGAAGGGCTACAATATAGAAAGCTCATAAAATTGATCAACAATTGACCATTGTTTGTCGTGACGTGCTTTGTGTCTTCTGTTGCCACCCATCTCCGATAGATAGGATTGCTGCTGCGTACCGAGTATTTTTTTTAAATTTGTTTTACGTCGAAACGAAACAGATAGGTCTTATGGCGACGATGGGATATGAAAGAGCTAGGAGTGTGAAGGAAGCGTTCTCGGCCTTAATTAAGGTACAGCCCCAGCATTTGTCTGGTGTGAAAATGGGAAACCACGGAATACCATATTCAGGGCTGCCGATAGTAGGGTTCGAATCCACTATCTCCCAGATGCAAACTCACAGCTGCGCACCCCTAACCACAAGGCCAACTCCCCCGGTCATACAGAGTGTAACAGCCTACCTGAATATTGGCGGGAAATAGCTGGGAGTTATATAACTTTCTTCTTTAGCATGCTATTCCTCTGGTTCATAAATTTTCTGATGCTACTGGTACATAACACACTGGTTCATCATAGCATCTCCACGGATGTCTACGGCCTGGTCATTCCAGTTCTGGAACTTTGGACTGTTAGATCGGCACCGTAGTACTGTTCGTTAAAAGTGAGAAAATCTGCAGTTTTTCATTTGATCGTGTATTTTATATGATAACGTTGCTTTTAATCGCTATATTCCTACTGACTTTTTTTGTAATGACCTATGTTGACTCCGGTTAGGAAAACCACAAATTCAGTCTTTCTAAAAATCCCGTAGGGAAACACGGGTACATCAACTAGCAGTTATAAAAAAAATAGTCCTTGTTGATTCGTACGGTGGCGTACTTTTTGAAAAAAGGTAATGTATATAACTTTTTAAAATATGATTCTGAAAATGAGTATTTGTTTTCAGCGTTAGCGCGAGTTCGCCCGTGTACTGAATGCTGCACATCGTACTCCTCGGTACTCCTGAAGGCCGCAGAGTGATGATGGTCATATTTCGAGTGGCCTTGTATCCTAGGTGGCGTTGGCTGAATCACAGTTAATCACAGTTTAAAATCACTGCTACTTCAAAATAGCAATCACAGTTTGACCTGTGAGTGTAAAAATCACTGCTAGTCACACCACTATGTAGTGATGGGAAGTGATTTGCAAACCTGCTACTAAATCACTGCTAGTGTGAAATCGCAGTTCAACCTGCTAGCGGGTTGGCCAGACTAGCAAGTCTTAACTGCGATTGTGATGTTTCGCAGGCGGCAGCGCTTAAATTAACGTGATCAAACAGCGTGAAACGCACAGCACGTCCAATAGTAGCAGCCAGTAGCAGTTAGCAGTTAAAGCCCCCTGCAGACGGGGACAGTAGTGGCCGCCAATCATTATCTCTCTACTGCCCCGTGTGCAGGGGTACTTCCGCTTGAACGTCCAGTTGGCTACTGGCGGCCACCAAACTCAAGCATGTTTGAGTTTACTGGACGCCAGAGGGCCAGTAACAGGGTCACGTGACCCAGTGGCAGCCATTATTGGACGTGTCTTAAAAGGTACTGGCCGCCAGTAGAGTGCTAGACTCTGTTGAGGAAGGAACTACTTTTGTATTTACATTTGTTGCGAAATTTGTTCACAAGAAGTGAAGACAAAACCAACTGCTAGTATAAAATGGAGTGCCGACAATATCGGTATATTTTTAGAAACTTACATAAACTATCATGGAACATTCGTCATTCTGATTATGCCAACAAGGCGAAGAGGGAGAGTACAATGATGAAGTTAAAGGGTGAATTAATAGGACTAGGGGTCGCGGTTCCTGACTTAAGTTTTTTGAGAGCCAGTATAAAGGCTATAAAGGCCACGTACAGAGGTGAACTCCTGAAAGTAAATGAATCAGAAGGAAGTGGAGCAGGCACGGACGACGTTTACGTACCGAAATTACCATGGTTCATTGCAGCAGACAGTTTCTTGAGACATGTAGTCATCACGAGGAAGTCCACATTGAATTTGGTAAGTTTGATTTTTTAATTCTTATGCAGAAGTATGTTAGGTCAAAACTGTGTGTCAAGGTAAGTAGCTATTCAATTAATTGTCACCTGTCGAGAGGTTAGGTCATATGCAGTAAGTTCTTAGTTTCCAAAATAGAAACAGAATCAACAAACATATTTGTAAAAATAAGGAGGAAATGGATAATAAGAACTATTTAAAATGCGATCAGTTCAATATCTAATTTAATAAGATACAAGACTATATCAAAAGACCACGGACCCATTGTGTTTTAAAACTTTTTTATCTTGCTAGTGTTTTCAACTATCGGTATTAACATTTAAAAATAATTTTGTGATTCACTGAACAATAACACTAGTAAGTCTTTAAGAACATTTTTTCACAGACTTCGTCAATAACAAACTAGGGCTGAAGCACATTTGCTGTGCCATTGATTACATGCCAACATACTTCAACTGCCAAGACACTCGTCCATCTCCACTGAAGTACTCAGCCAGTTTCTTCCTTGTTTCCGAAGCTCTTTTCGAATATGTGCATGTCGAGCGAGATCCTCTCTATGACGGTAGTTCTGTCCCAGTAGAACGCCACTGGCCGGGGCGAAAAACTCCTGTGTCAGTGTCTTCCTGGTCAACCCAACCTCTTTCAAAGTACGTTGCTGGTGACGTTGTTCCCAACCAGTTGTGGAGAGTACATGTGCATTGTACAATCAGATCTACAGTTTGTAAATCAGTTTAGATTTCTTTTCCATAGATTCTAAATCTTGCTGCCATTATACCAAACGCGTTTTCCACCACTCTGCGTGCACGCGATAGTTCAATATACGTTCCAGTAATGTCAAATTTCTTTTTGAATAGGGCTTCATTAAGTTCGGTGACAAAGGGAACGCGTCATCACCCAAAATAAAGTAGTAATTAGGAAAATTGAGCCTTCTCTTGTCTATAGACAACCGGAAAACACTTGCATCATTGGCTCTTCCATTGGTTCCCACATCTACGTATAGAAATTCACAATCAGCATCTACCAATGCCAAAAGTATAACGCTGTAACCTCCTTTGTAGTTGTAAAACTCAGAGCAACTCCCAGGCGGACGTTTTATGGCCACATGCTTTTCGTCAATAGCACCACAACATAAAGAAAAATTCCATTTTGTTTCATTATTTCTTTGTATTTCCACCCATTCCTCCAATATTTGCGGAACGTAAAAGTGAAATATTAGCTACAATCTAAATTATTTTCAAGTGCATACAAACACATTTACACACACATAAAGAGGAGCGAGTCCGGTAAATTACTGGTTGTTTTTTAATTTCAGGTTACAGCAGCTATCAGCCCTAAAGATGATGGGATGGATAAAGCAATTGAACAACAAACTGTTGAAACTGAACAGAATGTCGACAAACTCGCTGAAGAGGACACGTCACAATCCCCAGTTGTGCCTACGTTTCGAACACGTAATAGAAAGAAACGGCGTGTAAGCAAATTATCGAAAGTTGAGTTTTCGATTGAAAAACTGCAAAAAATAACTGAGAGTCGCCCGTCTACTTCCACCAAAGTCGAGCTCGACGAGGTTGACGTATTTGGCAAATATGTTGCAGCTCAGTTGCAGGACCTTCCCATGAGAAACCGTCTTGCTTGCCAGTACGAAATTCAATCCTTGTTAACAAAAGGGAGATTGAGGTTGTTAGAATCCCCACAACCTTCACGTTCTCCGATGTTATCTGGAGCCTCGTCCTACATGGAAGATTCTGATGACGATTCTAGCATTCCAAACGAATTTATAGCTGAAGGAGATTTAGCTTATAGAAATGTACAATGAAAGGACGTTACCTGACAAACAAATTTTGTTTTGTGTACTTTACAACGCATTATAACTAACATTATATTTAATAATAAATTGCTCTGCAGAAAATTGATATTTTTGGTTTAAACACCTCTTTTATGTTTAGCATACACTAGTTGTTTGAAGTGAAAACCCCTAAAGGATATGCACATTTCCACACATGTTTACTTTGAACTCATCAGTATATAAACTAAGAATTTGCTACTCTTTTTGCAAATGATTATGAAATGATACAAAACACAGCCCAGTCGTGATTTTTCTACTACCCGATACTTTAAATGAACAAGTTAGTACACAATAACTTGTGAGATCTTACCTTCATATATCCTTGTAATGCTGAAGTTATTGCTGTAAGTACTTCTGGCATAAAACTAGAAATGGTGTTGGCTGGTATTCGAAACATGATTGCTAGAGTTTAGTAACTGTCACCACGAGCTAAAAATCGTAAGGCAACTTCTAGTTTTGGACGGGCAGGAACTGCGTTTCTCATTAACGTATCTGTTTTTGATATTTTATGTTCAATTGAATTAAACAGTTCGTTAAATTGCCCCACACTCATTCTCATAATTCTCTTGTATTCCAGAGGATCTTCCTCGGCAAGTTCCCGAAGTATTGTAGACGAAGCTCCTAGCTGATCTCTACGACACACCGAGTCTTTAATATTTCTTGAAGCTCTTCACTTAAACAATGTACAATATCACTTACAGCCTCATCAAGAGCTTCCTCGTACTCTTCATCAATCCCCTGCATATTCTCACACATCCTCTGACGACTGAGAATACACTGACGTCCTAGACAAACACTTCCACCATTAACCACGTCCACATTAAAACTGGCTACTGGCTGCCACTAGAACATAAAAATGGAAGCCATTACTGTCCTCGTGTGTAAACTTACTGTCCGGCCATTTCACTGGCTGCCACTTCTAGCCGCCAGTACTGGCCGCCACTAAAGCAGTAGCAGATAACCTAGTCAAGTACCGGCAGCGCTGCGCTGCGAGAAATCGATAAACTAACGTGATCAACCAGCGTGAAACGCACAGCAAGGCCAATAGTAGCTAGAGCAAATACTTGACGGTCCAAAAATAATGTGTCACTGCTCCAACTGCTCCAGTGACACGTTGCCGGTCCAGTGACAAACCGGTCCAACCACAGATGGAGCTGAGGAGCATGGCTCCGCGGTGACACGCTGCCGGTCCAGTGACAAACCGGTCCAGCCACAGATGGAGCTGAGGAGCATGGCTCCGCGGTGACACGCTGCCGGTCCAGTGACAAACCGGTCCAGCCACAGATGGAGCTGAGGAGCATGGCTCCGCGGTGACACGCTGCCGGTTCAGTGACAAACCGGTCCAGCCACAGATGGAGCTGAGGGACATGGCTCCGCGGTGACACGCTGCCGGTCCAGTGACAAACCGGTCCAGCCACAGATGGAGCTGAGGAGCATGGCTCCGCGGTGACACGCTGCCGGTTCAGTGACAAACCGGTCCAGCCACAGATGGAGCTGAGGAGCATGGCTCCGCGGTGACACGCTGCCGGGCCAGTGACAAACCGGTCCAACCACAGATGGAGCATGGCTGCGCGGTGACACGCTGCCGGTCCAGTGACAACCGGTACAAGCACAAATGGAGCTGAGGAACATAGCACAGTAGGCTTACGTAGTCAGCGGATGCACGATTTGCTCTGTTCGATTATGTCATGATCACGCCTGTCTTATCTGCTTCGATAATGGCACACTGGTGGTAGGTTGAAAGTATCGAAACTATTTTTTATCTTCAATTAATAAATATACACATAATAATGTTATTTGTTTTACGTCCCAGTAAGTACATTACGGTTTTCGGAGACGCCGAGGTGCCGGAATCTTGTTCTGCAGGAGTTCTTTAACTTGCCAGTAAATCTACTAATAATAATAATGTTATTTGCTTTACGTCCCACTAACTACTATTACGATTTTCGGAGACACTGAGATGTTGAAATTTAGACCCGCATGAGTTCCTTTACGTGCCTCTAAATCTACCGATACGAGGCTGACGTATTTGAGCACCTCAAATACCACCGGACTGAGCCAGGATCGAACCTGCCAAGTTGGGGTCAGAAGGCCAGCGCTGTACCGACCAAGCTACTCCGCCCGGCACAATTTTATTTCAAGAAGTAAATTACAAGTAGACTTTTGGGGAAAAGTAATGATTACAGGTAATTTTTAAAATGTAATCGTTAAAAGTAACCGATTACTTTTACCCAGTTACTTCCCAACTAGGAAAATGATAATATTTTGTGTGCAATTCTTCCCTAAGATTCTGACGCTTCAACTTATCCTGCAAGGGAAAATAGAAGGAAAAAGATCTCCTGGGCGAAGAAGAATTTTCTGGCTCGACAACCTTAAAACCTGGTTCAACAAAACATCTGCAGAACTGTTCCGAATTTCAATGGATAAAGCCCGAATAGCCATGTTGATCGCCAACGTCCGAGGCGGACAGGCACGCTAAGAAGAAGAAGAAGATTCTGACATGTGAATGACCTATAATGTTGTTTAGAAATCGCCGATGATCATTTTGGAATATCTGACGTTTTAAAACGTACACAGTGTTGTGAATTTAAAATGTTCATTGATCATATTCACCAGATTAAATAATTAGTTATAATATTAAAAGTGACGTTTAACTATATTTTAACTATGTTAAGAAAAACAGTCATTAATAATAATCACAATAAATTATTATTATTATTATTATTATTATTATTATTATTATTATTATTATTATTATTAGACTATTATTAGACTATTATTATTATTTGTAGAAACGTTCCAATGGTGAAGTATGGTGGATTTCTTTCGTTAACATGAAATATTGAACACCATACCGGTATGTGTCCGTCCTGTTCTTGTCACAACCTCCCTAACAGTACGGGACGACGACAGCGGTGTCACTGGACCGTTTGCGAATAGCAGTAACAACACTTCCCGGTACAGCAAACTGCGAGTCGCAGCGCAAGACTGTCACAGTAGCAGTGGACCGGTAGAGAAGAGTATCCTGGAGCAGGTTGTCACTGCTCCATTCGGAGAATAGGTGACGCGTACTGGTACGCCACTACCGACACACCTCTAATAGTAACATTCCAGTAGCAGTTAAGAAAGCAGTAGCAGATAACAAACCAGCGTGAAACGCGCAGATCTAATCAGTAATCACAGCATCACACTCACAAGTCCAAGTCTAACCGTGACCCACACCACAGTCGCAGTTGCGGCTGCGCTGTGATTGTAAACTCCTATTGTCGACATTGTCATACGATCACAGGAAGGGAAAGTGAATAGAATCTGCGGCGACGATGGAATATGAAAGAGTTAGGAGTGTGAAGGAAGCGTTCTCGGCCTTAATTAAGGTACAGCCTCAGCATTTGTCTGGTGTGAAAATGGGAAACCACGGAATACCATATTCAGGGCTGCCGATAGTAGGGTTCGAATCCACTATCTCCCAGATGCAAACTCACAGCTGCGCACCCCTAACCACACGGCCAACTCGCCCGGTCGTACCGAGTGTAACAGCCTACCTGAATATTGGCGGGAAGTAACACACTGGTTCATAATAGCATCTTCACGGATGTCTACGGCCTGGTCATTCCAGCTCTGGAACTTTGGACTGTTAGATCGGCACCGTAGTACTGTTCGTTAAAAGTGAGAAAATCTGCAGTTTTTTCATTTGATCGAGTATTTTATATGATAACGTTGCTTTTAATTGCTACATTCCTACTGACTTTTTTTGTAATGACCTATGTTTACTCCTGTTAGGAAAATCAAAAATTCAGTCTTTCTGAAAATCCCGTAGGGAAACACGGGTACATCAAATAGCAGTTATAAAAAAATAGTTGATTCGTACGGTGGCGTACTTTTTGAAAAAAGGTAATATATATATATATATATAACTTTTTAAAATATGACTCTGAAAATGAGTATTTGTTTTCAGCGTTAGCGCGAGTTCGCCCCTGTACTGAATGCTGCACGACATCGTACTCCTCGGTACTCCTGTAGGCCGCAGAGTGATGATGGTCATATTTCGAGTGGCCTTGGCTGAATCACAGTTAATCACAGCTACTTCAAAATAGCAATCACAGTTTGACCTGTGAGTGTAAAATCACTGCTAGTCACACCGCTATGGACGTTATACGGAGACATGCTTGAAGCCGTGACCAGGCTGTAACGGATTAAAGGTGAGTAACGTTGGACGTTATTTTTCATAGTTACTTTATTGTAGCAGTTACACAACAGTAACCGTTTGTCACACCTCTACATCACAACACAGCTGCTCCGCTCCATCCCCACCTCTAATCTGAACCATAATTTCTTCTTCTATCTTAATCTGTTTACCCTCTAGGGTCGGCTTTTCCCTCGGATTCAGCGAGGGATCCCACCTCTACCGCCTCAATGGCAGTCGGGGATACAACTAGGGAAAATGAACAGTACCTCGCCCAGGCGGCCTCACCTGCTATGATGAACAGGGGCCTTGTGGAGGGATGGGACGGCAATTAGGAGGGAAGGAAGCGGCCGTGGCCTTAAGTTAGGTACCATCCCAGCATTTGCCTGGAGGAGAAGTGGGAAACCACTTCCAGGATGGCTGAGGCTGAGTGGACCCCGTTCCAGCCCTCGTACCACTTTTCAAATTTCGTGGCAGAGCCGGGATTCAAACCCGGACCTCCGGGGATGGCAGCTAATCAGGCTAACCACTACATCACTGTAGCGGACTGACCCGTTATTTACGCATTTTTAATAATTCGCCCGTAGTTAATGAAACTAGGGCATCCAAAAATTTATGAACCGAATAATGGTTCTTAGATGTAAGCCTTTATAGTTATAGGTATAAATAGCTATAAATTGAGAACGGACTGTTTATCATCTAAGAGTACTTTTAATAAATTAATATAATCAGGTTTTCCTGAGAGATAACTTGTAACTAGATGTACACCATAGGAATGAAAATATTAATATTCACCAAACACATTGAATGACTTACGAGTGAACGAGTAAATGATCCAGCACTGAAGAATAGAATTTGCAATATATACAGATCCTTTCGCACCGTTCAATGTAAGTAATTGCCTTCGAAGTGTAAGTTTCTCCTGGTACGTTGTTTTCTTTCAGAATTTGTCAAAGGTTTCTAAGAGACGGCAGTGTTAAGATACGGCTTAACGTTGGAGGAATATTTACTTCTATAAAATCAACATTATTTTAATACAGAGAAATTCAACAAGGAGGCTCGCACTTGACGCATGATTGTGCTGGTATCTAGCGGTGAATGTTCGAATTGGCTGCAACGGTGTGCAGCGTGGTGGCTGCAAGGTGAAGCGAAAGTAGTTCTTACAAAAGCTTGCCGCTAGATGGCAAGAGTTTACTGCTCGGACTAGAACTATATTTTCAGCACATGCGACGGCACATGTAATACCGCAAGTCCGGAAGAAAGCTATAGGCAGATCAGCTGATCGTACAGCTCTTTCATTCTTTCTTACTTAATCTGTTTACCCTCCAGGGTAGATTATTCCCTCGGACTCAGCGAGGAATCCCATTATAGAGGATACAACAGTGGAGAATGACCAGTGTCTCGCCCAGGCGGCCTCGCCTGCTATGCTGAACAGGGGTCTTGTGGGGGTATGGGAAGATTGGATGGGAGAGACAAGGAAGTGGGAAGGAATCGGCCGTAAGTTAGGTACCTTCCCGGCATTATGCCTAGTATTGCCGATCAATTTCATCATCATCATCATCATCAACATCTGTTTACCCCCCAGGGTCGGCTTTTCCCTCGGACACAGCGAGGGATCCCACCTCTACCGCCTCAAGGGCAGTGTCCTGGAGCTTCAGACTCTTGGTCGGGGATACAACTGGGGAGAATGACCAGTACCTCGCCCAGGCGGCCTCACCTGCTATGCTGAACAGGGGCCTTGTGGAGGGATGGGAAGATTGGAAGGGATAGGCAAGGAAGAGGGAAGGAAGCGGCCGTGGCCTTATGTTAGGAGGAGAAGTGGGAAACCACGGAATCGAACCCACCTCTACTCAGTTGACCTCCCGAGGCTGAGTGGACCCCGTTCCAGCCCTCATACCACTTTTCAAATTTCGTGGCAGAGCCGGGAATCGAACCCGGGCCTCCGGGGGGTGGCAGCTAATCACGCTAACCACTACACCACAGAGGCGGACGCCGATCAATTTAACTACCATAATGTATCAGCTCCCACATTTCTTGAAAATATTTGACAATATATTATCATTCCGTCACATATAATACTACAACAGATCCACTAACAGACATGATTAAAATCGAAAACATGCACGGGACTGTAAGCATTATCACGTGCTACCCATGCATTCGAAGCTGAAGCGCCCGTAACATGGCGATGCGCGAAAGTGTTCAATATTCCGCATAGCATCAGCGCGCTGTGAGTCTAGATAAGTATTTAAGTCTTTGTTCATTAGCTGGGTGAATAGTTTTGCTGGGGTGTCTCCTATTTGATGCAGCTGTCTTCGAATATATACACCATTATCCAAAACGTTGAAATAGTCCTCCAGCGATGGGTAATATAAGAGTACATTCCTTGTGGATGCGCCCCCTTTGTACAGTCTGGCGGCACACAAGACGCCGGTCGGACGAAGTTCCTTGAGGATGTCTTCTTCCGGGAACGCTGGGTCGACATCATGGGCAATACAAGTGTACATTATAGGGGACGCCGACTTCCTCTTGGTGTCAGGCCTATCTGCTTTGTTGCGTCGGCTGGGTGCGTAATTAAAGGTGTGGCGCCACCCGGCTGGAGAAGAATATTAGAGGGTGTTTATAGGGGAAAACAGTCCACTTTCGGAGTTTGGAGAGGGGATGAGAAAGATAATTATGTTGTGCGACGAAATAGGAAAAGAACTGCATATATCTGGTAAGTATCAATTCTTTAATTATCACTGTGTCTCCCCCCCCCTTTGCACACATTTCTCCGTTCGTAAGCATAAGCATCCAGATACATGCAAGATGTATGCCAAAACTATCTATACACTGTTATGCATGCCAAAGAACCCCACAAATGTCTCACGATCAGCAAAAGCTACAGCGGGTGCTCGTCGTACATATTGTCTACATTTTCTAAAGCTCTGAGTTCCGATTCCGGTGGAGCTAAATCTTCGTAATATGCTGAATTTTCTGTCAAGTAGTTGTGCAGAATGAACGTTGTTCTGTTGATTAGGTTAGTTGTGTCCACATTATCATCCATGGGTTTGCAATCATCATCATCATCATCTGTTTACCCTCCAGGTTTGGTTGTTCCCTCGGACTCAGCGAGGGATCCCACCTCTACCGCCTCAAGGGCAGTGTCCTGGAGCTTCAGACTCTTGGTCGGGGGATACAACTGGGGAGAATGACCAGTACCTCGCCCAGGCGGCCTCACCTGCTATGCTGAACAGGGGCCTTGCGGGGGATGGGGAAGATTGGAAGGGATAGACAAGGAAGAGGGAAGGAAGCGGCCGTGGCCTTAAGTTAGGTACCATCCCGGCATTTGCCTGGAGGAGAAGTGGAAAACCACGGAAAACCACTTCCAGGATGGCTGAGGTGGGAATCGAACCCACCTCTACTCAGTTGACCTCCCGAGGCTGAGTGGACCCCGTTCCAGCCCTCGTACCACTTTCCAAATTTCGTGGCAGAGCCGGGAATCGAACCCGGACCTCCGGGGGTGGCAGCTAGTCACGCTAACCACTACACCACAGAGGCGGACGGGTTTGCAATACATTCTCCATTTCTGTGCTAGTATGTCGAAGTAATTTTCTACGACTCTTCTCGCTCTACACACTCGATACGGTAAGTTGTAATTTTCTTTGGGCTTGTCTCCTTTTGCTTCTGGCATGTACAGTATATTCCTTGCATTCTGTCACAAATAGTTTACCGAGCTCGATAGCCGCAGTCGCTTACGTGCGGCCAGTATCCAGTATTCCGGAGTTAGTGGGTTCGAATCCCACTGTCAGCAGCCTTGAAGACGGTGGTTTACCATTTTAACACCAGGCTAATGCTGGGGCTGTACCGCTTCCTTCCCACTCCTAGCCCTTTCCTGTCCCATCGTCGCCGTAAGACCTATCTGTGTCAGTGCGACGTAAAGCAAATTGTAAAAAAAAAAAAAAAAAAAAAGGCTGGCAAACATCTCTCACAATAGTACCAACTGTTGTCAATCCGACTCGGAAACAGTGACCAATTGTAGAATAGGCATCTCCAGTAGCCATAAATCTGAAAGAAAAATACGTGCAGTAGAGTGTCGGGAATCCGAGCGTTATTTGAATTTTTCTTTTTAAAATTTAAAATTTGTCTGCAGCACTTCATTCCCTGCTTATTCCCGACATGTCATTGTACTGTGGCTCCCCTCTCCTGAGATCACGCCCGTTTGTTTTCGTGCCTGAAACTAAAACGTTTTTGAGAAAGAAAAGTCTGCCTATTAAAGCAGTTTTATTGCTGGACAACCCAGTGTCGCAGAAATAACTGGAATAAGCTAAATAAAGTAGTAGTAATTAATAATAATAAACGAACCTGCGGTCATCATCCTCAGCAACTGCTAGAAGCAGAAGCACTTCTTCATCAGACGCTACTGTTCCCACTCCGGGGTGAAGACAAGGACGAATTTCGCAACGACCGCGGAATTGTAGGTTTCGCTCCCGCTTCCCATGCCCCGCGTTGGTGTGTCCAGACCTCAATGTTAAGGTTTTTCAGTCGCGGTCTATACTAGGAAATTTTCCGGCATTCACGTTAGTGCAGGAGAATGGAAAACAACGGTAAACCAAATTCATGACAGTCGACGGTGTGGTCTGGCCCCTACCCTTCTCTCTAATAACGAGGCGTAGAGCCACGGACGAACCAGTCGTTATCACCGTGTCTCTACATCTACATTTTTTTTTCTTTTTTTGCCCACCACGCAAATCTTCCAATATATTACGTAACGTTTCAATATTTAAAGCGAGTAAGCTGCTAACAGAGTAGGGTTCCACTATCGGGGGTGGTATTCTGGTCCCCTTGTGGTTACTGTAATCCCTTCGCCAGGATATCCAAATAGCTTCTGAATTGCGAATGTTCAACACGTACACGTCTTCTTCTTCACGTCTTTTTCATTAGATGGATCAAATAATAATGTTATTGTTTATAACATAACCAGTGGCGGCTGGTCGTATCTGAGGCTGGGTGTTGCACCAACATGTTCAATGTTGCAATTTTAAATGAGAATCTAATAGAAATAACAAGAATCCCTAGTATCCGTATGTAATGAACTGCATTCATATTAAAATTGAAATACATATCCAGCAATTAAAACACAGGAAATAAGAATATAACTACAGTTATTCTTATCTCACTTGAATTGAAAATTCGCCCTCCTGTTTTTCATTGATGCAAACTTGTCAGTCACCCGTTGATTGAAGTCCGCGATTTCCATCAGCAGATCTCTTTCTATAGAAAGCATCGCCAAGGCCGACAATCTTTCCTGGGTCATAGAGTTCCTTAAGGAAGTTTTTATTTTATTCAAAGTAGAAAAACATCTTTCTGCTTCGACAGACGTCATAGGGATTGTAAAATTAAACTTCAGCAGTTTCAAGCACTCAGTTCAGTGAACGTCCTCTCCAGGTTGTTGGTTATTATAAACTCTGCTAAACTAACAGGACCCGACAATGATCTGAATTCTTGTGCTAAATAGGGGCTGTCTGGCCGAGGCGGTAAAGGCGTGCTCGGTTCGCCCGGAAGGACGTGGGTTCGAATCCCCGTCAGGAAGTAGTAAACTTTAAGAAACGAGATTTCCACTTCCGGACGTGCATATGGCCATGAGGTTCACTCAGCCTACACCAAAAATGAGTACCAGGTTAATTTCTAGGGGCAAAGGTGGCCAGGCGTAGAGCTAACCACTCTACCCCATCATGTGCCGAGGGCTTTCATGGCCTGTACGTAGGTGACTTTGCTTTGCTTTCTTGTGCTAAATAGATGGACGATAGTTCATGGCGTAGTTTCAGTTTGTCCAAAACCGTATACACTATTTGTTGAAACTAAACTACACAAACACCGGCAGCTTCGTGACGAACTCTTACTCACAATTTAGAATCCATCAGTTTTAATAATAACGCACAGAAAAATCATCTAGAACCAAAATACTCAATCACCTGAAAACACACCAAGGCCTGCACGTGATAAATGTAAACATAACGTCTACATAAACACCAACAACTCCATGTCGCAATAGTCCAGCCGTTTACCAACATGTGACAATGTTGGCACAAAGCTCGTTTTACGGTTGGCAAATGCATAACATGAAGTTATGCTGATGAGAAAACGTTTCCTCCGGAAGTATATCCTCAAAACAAATTTGGGGATTTAATAAAAGGTTATGATTGCCCATGAATTACCAATGTTGGTAACATTGTGAATGGTGCGGTGCAGCTTACCCTTACCCTAGTGGCGTGGAAAAGAAATTACCGTTGCGAGTGGAGAGAAAGCAGCGATGAAGTCATCTCTGCAGAGTGGTGCAATCTATCGGGGACATTTGGAGTTGTTTTTCGATAGGGGACTTGCTGGTCTCATGCAACTCCCTAGGACCGATACTGGCGGGCTTGCTACCTGATGCTATACATCGTATACAGGCTTATTTGTGTCGGTGTAACGTAAAGCCACTAGCAAAAAAAATGTTGATTTCGTGCACGTTTTTAATTCTTTCTTGTTTAATTTTATGATAAATAATATCTGTTGTCAACAACATACACATTAGATCCTCGCGTGACACCTCTATCTTGCCTACTGACAGATGCTTCCGGCCTTCCGCGAGCGGTGCACTATAACCACCACCAGCTAGAATCGCGCGGGTTCACCTCGCTGCTTGCAACTGGCGCGGTTTACGCGACAAAGCGAGAAGCGGGAAGCGGTGCACTATGGACGTACCCTCAGGTAGCAAGCCCGCCAGTATCGGTCCTAGGGAGTTGCATGAGACCAGCAAGTCCCCTATCGAAAAACAACTCCAAATGTCCCCGATAGATTGCACCACTCTGCAGAGATGACTTCATCCCTGCTTTCTCTCCACTCGCAACGGTAATTTCTTTTCCACGCCACTAGGGTAAGGGTAAGCTGCACCGCACCATTCACAATGTTACCAACATTGGTAATTCATGGGCAATCATAACCTTTTATTAAATCCCCAAATTTGTTTTGAGGATATACTTCCGGAGGAAACGTTTTCTCATCAGCATAACTTCATGTTATGCATTTGCCAACCGTAAAACGAGCTTTGTGCCAACATTGTCACATGTTGGTAAACGGCTGGACTATTGCGACATGGAGTTGTTGGTGTTTATGTAGACGTTATGTTTACATTTATCACGTGCAGGCCTTGGTGTGTTTTCAGGTGATTGAGTATTTTGGTTCTAGATGATTTTTCTGTGCGTTATTATTAAAACTGATGGATTCTAAATTGTGAGTAAGAGTTCGTCACGAAGCTGCCGGTGTTTGTGTAGTTTAGTTTCAACAAATAGTGTATACGGTTTTGGACAAACTGAAACTACGCCATGAACTATCGTCCATCTATTTAGCACAAGAAAGCAAAGCAAAGTCACCTACGTACAGGCCATGAAAGCCCTCGGCACATGATGGGGTAGAGTGGTTAGCTCTACGCCTGGCCACCTTTGCCCCTAGAAATTAACCTGGTACTCATTTTTGGTGTAGGCTGAGTGAACCTCATGGCCATATGCACGTCCGGAAGTGGAAATCTCGTTTCTTAAAGTTTACTACTTCCTGACGGGGATTCGAACCCACGTCCTTCCGGGCGAACCGAGCACGCCTTTACCGCCTCGGCCAGACAGCCCCTATTTAGCACAAGAATTCAGATCATTGTCGGGTCCTGTTAGTTTAGCAGAGTTTATAATAACCAACAACCTGGAGAGGACGTTCACTGAACTGAGTGCTTGAAACTGCTGAAGTTTAATTTTACAATCCCTATGACGTCTGTCGAAGCAGAAAGATGTTTTTCTACTTTGAATAAAATAAAAACTTCCTTAAGGAACTCTATGACCCAGGAAAGATTGTCGGCCTTGGCGATGCTTTCTATAGAAAGAGATCTGCTGATGGAAATCGCGGACTTCAATCAACGGGTGACTGACAAGTTTGCATCAATGAAAAACAGGAGGGCGAATTTTCAATTCAAGTGAGATAAGAATAACTGTAGTTATATTCTTATTTCCTGTGTTTTAATTGCTGGATATGTATTTCAATTTTAATATGAATGCAGTTCATTACATACGGATACTAGGGATTCTTGTTATTTCTATTAGATTCTCATTTAAAATTGCAACATTGAACATGTTGGTGCAACACCCAGCCTCAGATACGACCAGCCGCCACTGGTTATGTTGTAAACAATAACATTATTATTTGATCCATCTAATGAAAAAGACGTGAAGAAGAAGACGTGTACGTGTTGAACATTCGCAATTCAGAAGCTATTTGGATATCCTGGCGAAGGGATTACAGTAACCACAAGGGGACCAGAATACCACCCCCGATAGTGGAACCCTACTCTGTTAGCAGCTTACTCGCTTTAAATATTGAAACGTTACGTAATATATTGGAAGATTTGCGTGGTGGGCAAAAAAAGAAAAAAAAATGTAGATGTAGAGACACGGTGATAACGACTGGTTCGTCCGTGGCTCTACGCCTCGTTATTAGAGAGAAGGGTAGGGGCCAGACCACACCGTCGACTGTCATGAATTTGGTTTACCGTTGTTTTCCATTCTCCTGCACTAACGTGAATGCCGGAAAATTTCCTAGTATAGACCGCGACTGAAAAACCTTAACATTGAGGTCTGGACACACCAACGCGGGGCATGGGAAGCGGGAGCGAAACCTACAATTCCGCGGTCGTTGCGAAATTCGTCCTTGTCTTCACCCCGGAGTGGGAACAGTAGCGTCTGATGAAGAAGTGCTTCTGCTTCTAGCAGTTGCTGAGGATGATGACCGCAGGTTCGTTTATTATTATTAATTACTACTACTTTATTTAGCTTATTCCAGTTATTTCTGCGACACTGGGTTGTCCAGCAATAAAACTGCTTTAATAGGCAGACTTTTCTTTCTCAAAAACGTTTTAGTTTCAGGCACGAAAACAAACGGGCGTGATC
The DNA here is from genome assembly GCF_040414725.1 of Anabrus simplex. Lineage (NCBI taxonomy): Eukaryota > Metazoa > Arthropoda > Insecta > Orthoptera > Tettigoniidae > Anabrus > Anabrus simplex. The sequence continues at coordinate 51,950,943 of NC_090278.1, read as the reverse complement.
TCAGGAGAGGGGAGCCACAGTACAATGACATGTCGGGAATAAGCAGGGAATGAAGTGCTGCAGACAAATTTTAAATTTTAAAAAGAAAAATTCAAATAACGCTCGGATTCCCGACACTCTACTGCACGTATTTTTCTTTCAGATTTATGGCTACTGGAGATGCCTATTCTACAATTGGTCACTGTTTCCGAGTCGGATTGACAACAGTTGGTACTATTGTGAGAGATGTTTGCCAGCCTTTTTTTTTTTTTTTTTTTTTACAATTTGCTTTACGTCGCACTGACACAGATAGGTCTTACGGCGACGATGGGACAGGAAAGGGCTAGGAGTGGGAAGGAAGCGGTACAGCCCCAGCATTAGCCTGGTGTTAAAATGGTAAACCACCGTCTTCAAGGCTGCTGACAGTGGGATTCGAACCCACTAACTCCGGAATACTGGATACTGGCCGCACGTAAGCGACTGCGGCTATCGAGCTCGGTAAACTATTTGTGACAGAATGCAAGGAATATACTGTACATGCCAGAAGCAAAAGGAGACAAGCCCAAAGAAAATTACAACTTACCGTATCGAGTGTGTAGAGCGAGAAGAGTCGTAGAAAATTACTTCGACATACTAGCACAGAAATGGAGAATGTATTGCAAACCCGTCCGCCTCTGTGGTGTAGTGGTTAGCGTGACTAGCTGCCACCCCCGGAGGTCCGGGTTCGATTCCCGGCTCTGCCACGAAATTTGGAAAGTGGTACGAGGGCTGGAACGGGGTCCACTCAGCCTCGGGAGGTCAACTGAGTAGAGGTGGGTTCGATTCCCACCTCAGCCATCCTGGAAGTGGTTTTCCGTGGTTTTCCACTTCTCCTCCAGGCAAATGCCGGGATGGTACCTAACTTAAGGCCACGGCCGCTTCCTTCCCTCTTCCTTGTCTATCCCTTCCAATCTTCCCCATCCCCCGCAAGGCCCCTGTTCAGCATAGCAGGTGAGGCCGCCTGGGCGAGGTACTGGTCATTCTCCCCAGTTGTATCCCCCGACCAAGAGTCTGAAGCTCCAGGACACTGCCCTTGAGGCGGTAGAGGTGGGATCCCTCGCTGAGTCCGAGGGAACAACCAAACCTGGAGGGTAAACAGATGATGATGATGATGATTGCAAACCCATGGATGATAATGTGGACACAACTAACCTAATCAACAGAACAACGTTCATTCTGCACAACTACTTGACAGAAAATTCAGCATATTACGAAGATTTAGCTCCACCGGAATCGGAACTCAGAGCTTTAGAAAATGTAGACAATATGTACGACGAGCACCCGCTGTAGCTTTTGCTGATCGTGAGACATTTGTGGGGTTCTTTGGCATGCATAACAGTGTATAGATAGTTTTGGCATACATCTTGCATGTATCTGGATGCTTATGCTTACGAACGGAGAAATGTGTGCAAAGGGGGGGGGGAGACACAGTGATAATTAAAGAATTGATACTTACCAGATATATGCAGTTCTTTTCCTATTTCGTCGCACAACATAATTATCTTTCTCATCCCCTCTCCAAACTCCGAAAGTGGACTGTTTTCCCCTATAAACACCCTCTAATATTCTTCTCCAGCCGGGTGGCGCCACACCTTTAATTACGCACCCAGCCGACGCAACAAAGCAGATAGGCCTGACACCAAGAGGAAGTCGGCGTCCCCTATAATGTACACTTGTATTGCCCATGATGTCGACCCAGCGTTCCCGGAAGAAGACATCCTCAAGGAACTTCGTCCGACCGGCGTCTTGTGTGCCGCCAGACTGTACAAAGGGGGCGCATCCACAAGGAATGTACTCTTATATTACCCATCGCTGGAGGACTATTTCAACGTTTTGGATAATGGTGTATATATTCGAAGACAGCTGCATCAAATAGGAGACACCCCAGCAAAACTATTCACCCAGCTAATGAACAAAGACTTAAATACTTATCTAGACTCACAGCGCGCTGATGCTATGCGGAATATTGAACACTTTCGCGCATCGCCATGTTACGGGCGCTTCAGCTTCGAATGCATGGGTAGCACGTGATAATGCTTACAGTCCCGTGCATGTTTTCGATTTTAATCATGTCTGTTAGTGGATCTGTTGTAGTATTATATGTGACGGAATGATAATATATTGTCAAATATTTTCAAGAAATGTGGGAGCTGATACATTATGGTAGTTAAATTGATCGGCGTCCGCCTCTGTGGTGTAGTGGTTAGCGTGATTAGCTGCCACCCCCCGGAGGCCCGGGTTCGATTCCCGGCTCTGCCACGAAATTTGAAAAGTGGTATGAGGGCTGGAACGGGGTCCACTCAGCCTCGGGAGGTCAACTGAGTAGAGGTGGGTTCGATTCCGTGGTTTCCCACTTCTCCTCCTAACATAAGGCCACGGCCGCTTCCTTCCCTCTTCCTTGCCTATCCCTTCCAATCTTCCCATCCCTCCACAAGGCCCCTGTTCAGCATAGCAGGTGAGGCCGCCTGGGCGAGGTACTGGTCATTCTCCCCAGTTGTATCCCCGACCAAGAGTCTGAAGCTCCAGGACACTGCCCTTGAGGCGGTAGAGGTGGGATCCCTCGCTGTGTCCGAGGGAAAAGCCGACCCTGGGGGGTAAACAGATGTTGATGATGATGATGATGATGAAATTGATCGGCAATACTAGGCATAATGCCGGGAAGGTACCTAACTTACGGCCGATTCCTTCCCACTTCCTTGTCTCTCCCATCCAATCTTCCCATACCCCCACAAGACCCCTGTTCAGCATAGCAGGCGAGGCCGCCTGGGCGAGACACTGGTCATTCTCCACTGTTGTATCCTCTATAATGGGATTTTTTTTTTTTTTTTTCACAAGGTTATTTCATTCCTACCCGAGGGGTAGGCGGGCCGTCAGCTATACAAAGTAGCTCTTAGGCCGTGTACAATATACATATATGAAAGAAAAAACAATATATTTAGTGGTACGTATATACATACTTAAGGGAAAAGTAGGAGAAGAACGAATGAGGATACACTGTTATACAGATAGGTACACAAGAGGATAACAAATGGATGAAGAGACAGGAGGACAGAGAGTTACATTATATATATTGAGCTGGAGTAATGAGCGGGTGTGGAAGGAAGTTGGAGACAGGAGGAGGGTAATGTTGTGAGAGAAGGTAGGACAAGGTTGTGGTCATGTTGGTGACGGAAGTAGCGAGTAAGCGGAGAAGGTCCAATATCGGAAGGGGCGGGAGAAAATGAATGGGCGGCGGAGCGGGGACGTTAAGTGGTGGCGGCGGGGGTGTGGGCGGCGGTACTGGTGTTGGGCGAGAAGAAGGGTTTGGAGAAGAAGAACGGACAGGGCGGGGTGGGGAGCGGGAAGGTTCTACTCGGTAAGTTCTTCCGCGAAGACGGACGCCAGTGGTGATCAGTTGGTCAACGGCGGCGGTAGACGAGAGCTGAAGACGGACCATGAACGTTGGGCCATGATCGTTGAAGATACGGAACGCACGACGGGCCTCCACACCAGCCAGTTGAAGTTCGGTCTGGATATCCTGTTCGGGGATGGCCGGGTCGATGCCACGGATGACGCAGCTCAGAGACGGTGGAAGAGGTAGCGTGGCTGCGTCGGGTGTGGATTCTTGGCGAGCAGGTGGAGCCGCAGAGGTGGCAGCCGAAACGGTAACAGGGGGTAGCACTGGACTCGGGAGAGAGACAGGTAGGGAGATGGGGGAAGTAGACATGATAGGAGAAGAGTGGCTAGTCGTGGTAAAGACGGGCGATGCAGTCATGGGCGTGGAGGCAGAAGTGGTGAAGGTGGGAGTGGTGCTGGTAAACGTAATGGAGGTCGGGGGAGGTGGGGACCGCGTCGGGCGGGAGGAACGTGGTGGAACAGTGAGAGGGGGGTCCAGAATGGAGCGCAGGTCACGGATGATATATTCGGGAGTCGGAACCACCTCGTGTCGGCGACCGGAGATGATGGCGCCAGCGGTGATGAAGTTCTCCACTTGGGCCTGTTCCCGGAAGAAGGCGAGGACGTCTGGCGAAGGTTGTCCAGAAGATCTGTCCTGTAGCCGTGCAACTTCCCAGATCGAGTGGCCGTGTCCATCAACTTCGTTACAAATGAACCAGTCCGTGAAGGATGTGTCCACGCCTTTGATGAGACAGGTGTACATGGTGAGGGATAGGCGACAGCCAACTAGGCGTCTGCCCGTTTGATTGTTCTTGGGCCGACTGAGCTGCAGCAGAGAAGAGCGCCACCCAGCCGAAAAAATAGCGTGGAGATGAGAAAAGGATGTGTCACCGAAGCCCTTGTCGTAGTGAATTTGACGGGGATTCCTCGCTGAGTCCGAGGGAATAATCTACCCTGGAGGGTAAACAGATTAAGTAAGAAAGAATGAAAGAGCTGTACGATCAGCTGATCTGCCTATAGCTTTCTTCCGGACTTGCGGTATTACATGTGCCGTCGCATGTGCTGAAAATATAGTTCTAGTCCGAGCAGTAAACTCTTGCCATCTAGCGGCAAGCTTTTGTAAGAACTACTTTCGCTTCACCTTGCAGCCACCACGCTGCACACCGTTGCAGCCAATTCGAACATTCACCGCTAGATACCAGCACAATCATGCGTCAAGTGCGAGCCTCCTTGTTGAATTTCTCTGTATTAAAATAATGTTGATTTTATAGAAGTAAATATTCCTCCAACGTTAAGCCGTATCTTAACACTGCCGTCTCTTAGAAACCTTTGACAAATTCTGAAAGAAAACAACGTACCAGGAGAAACTTACACTTCGAAGGCAATTACTTACATTGAACGGTGCGAAAGGATCTGTATATATTGCAAATTCTATTCTTCAGTGCTGGATCATTTACTCGTTCACTCGTAAGTCATTCAATGTGTTTGGTGAATATTAATATTTTCATTCCTATGGTGTACATCTAGTTACAAGTTATCTCTCAGGAAAACCTGATTATATTAATTTATTAAAAGTACTCTTAGATGATAAACAGTCCGTTCTCAATTTATAGCTATTTATACCTATAACTATAAAGGCTTACATCTAAGAACCATTATTCGGTTCATAAATTTTTGGATGCCCTAGTTTCATTAACTACGGGCGAATTATTAAAAATGCGTAAATAACGGGTCAGTCCGCTACAGTGCTGTAGTGGTTAGCCTGATTAGCTGCCATCCCCGGAGGTCCGGGTTTGAATCCCGGCTCTGCCACGAAGTTTGAAAAGTGGTACGAGGGCTGGAACGGGGTCCACTCAGCCTCAGCCATCCTGGAAGTGGTTTCCCACTTCTCCTCCAGGCAAATGCTGGGATGGTACCTAACTTAAGGCCACGGCCGCTTCCTTCCCTCCTAATTGCCGTCCCATCCCTCCACAAGGCCCCTGTTCATCATAGCAGGTGAGGCCGCCTGGGCGAGGTACTGTTCATTTTCCCTAGTTGTATCCCCGACTGCCATTGAGGCGGTAGAGGTGGGATCCCTCGCTGAATCCGAGGGAAAAGCCGACCCTAGAGGGTAAACAGATTAAGATAGAAGAAGAAATTATAGTTCAGATTAGAGGTGGGGATGGAGCGGAGCAGCTGTGTTGTGATGTAGAGGTGTGACAAACGGTTACTGTTGTGTAACTGCTACAATAAAGTAACTATGAAAAATAACGTCCAACGTTACTCACCTTTAATCCGTTACAGCCTGGTCACGGCTTCAAGCATGTCTCCGTATAACGTCCATAGCGGTGTGACTAGCAGTGATTTTACACTCACAGGTCAAACTGTGATTGCTATTTTGAAGTAGCTGTGATTAACTGTGATTCAGCCAAGGCCACTCGAAATATGACCATCATCACTCTGCGGCCTACAGGAGTACCGAGGAGTACGATGTCGTGCAGCATTCAGTACAGGGGCGAACTCGCGCTAACGCTGAAAACAAATACTCATTTTCAGAGTCATATTTTAAAAAGTTATATATATATATATATATTACCTTTTTTCAAAAAGTACGCCACCGTACGAATCAACTATTTTTTTATAACTGCTATTTGATGTACCCGTGTTTCCCTACGGGATTTTCAGAAAGACTGAATTTTTGATTTTCCTAACAGGAGTAAACATAGGTCATTACAAAAAAAGTCAGTAGGAATGTAGCAATTAAAAGCAACGTTATCATATAAAATACTCGATCAAATGAAAAAACTGCAGATTTTCTCACTTTTAACGAACAGTACTACGGTGCCGATCTAACAGTCCAAAGTTCCAGAGCTGGAATGACCAGGCCGTAGACATCCGTGAAGATGCTATTATGAACCAGTGTGTTACTTCCCGCCAATATTCAGGTAGGCTGTTACACTCGGTACGACCGGGCGAGTTGGCCGTGTGGTTAGGGGTGCGCAGCTGTGAGTTTGCATCTGGGAGATAGTGGATTCGAACCCTACTATCGGCAGCCCTGAATATGGTATTCCGTGGTTTCCCATTTTCACACCAGACAAATGCTGAGGCTGTACCTTAATTAAGGCCGAGAACGCTTCCTTCACACTCCTAACTCTTTCATATTCCATCGTCGCCGCAGATTCTATTCACTTTCCCTTCCTGTGATCGTATGACAATGTCGACAATAGGAGTTTACAATCACAGCGCAGCCGCAACTGCGACTGTGGTGTGGGTCACGGTTAGACTTGGACTTGTGAGTGTGATGCTGTGATTACTGATTAGATCTGCGCGTTTCACGCTGGTTTGTTATCTGCTACTGCTTTCTTAACTGCTACTGGAATGTTACTATTAGAGGTGTGTCGGTAGTGGCGTACCAGTACGCGTCACCTATTCTCCGAATGGAGCAGTGACAACCTGCTCCAGGATACTCTTCTCTACCGGTCCACTGCTACTGTGACAGTCTTGCGCTGCGACTCGCAGTTTGCTGTACCGGGAAGTGTTGTTACTGCTATTCGCAAACGGTCCAGTGACACCGCTGTCGTCGTCCCGTACTGTTAGGGAGGTTGTGACAAGAACAGGACGGACACATACCGGTATGGTGTTCAATATTTCATGTTAACGAAAGAAATCCACCATACTTCACCATTGGAAGGTTTCTACAAATAATAATAATAGTCTAATAATAGTCTAATAATAATAATAATAATAATAATAATAATAATAATAATAATAATAATAATAATAATAATAATAATTTATTGTGATTATTATTAATGACTGTTTTTCTTAACATAGTTAAAATATAGTTAAACGTCACTTTTAATATTATAACTAATTATTTAATCTGGTGAATATGATCAATGAACATTTTAAATTCACAACACTGTGTACGTTTTAAAACGTCAGATATTCCAAAATGATCATCGGCGATTTCTAAACAACATTATAGGTCATTCACATGTCAGAATCTTCTTCTTCTTCTTAGCGTGCCTGTCCGCCTCGGACGTTGGCGATCAACATGGCTATTCGGGCTTTATCCATTGAAATTCGGAACAGTTCTGCAGATGTTTTGTTGAACCAGGTTTTAAGGTTGTCGAGCCAGGAAATTCTTCTTCGCCCAGGAGATCTTTTTCCTTCTATTTTCCCTTGCAGGATAAGTTGAAGCGTCAGAATCTTAGGGAAGAATTGCACACAAAATATTATCATTTTCCTAGTTGGGAAGTAACTGGGTAAAAGTAATCGGTTACTTTTAACGATTACATTTTAAAAATTACCTGTAATCATTACTTTTCCCCAAAAGTCTACTTGTAATTTACTTCTTGAAATAAAATTGTGCCGGGCGGAGTAGCTTGGTCGGTACAGCGCTGGCCTTCTGACCCCAACTTGGCAGGTTCGATCCTGGCTCAGTCCGGTGGTATTTGAGGTGCTCAAATACGTCAGCCTCGTATCGGTAGATTTAGAGGCACGTAAAGGAACTCATGCGGGTCTAAATTTCAACATCTCGGTGTCTCCGAAAATCGTAATAGTAGTTAGTGGGACGTAAAGCAAATAACATTATTATTATTAGTAGATTTACTGGCAAGTTAAAGAACTCCTGCAGAACAAGATTCCGGCACCTCGGCGTCTCCGAAAACCGTAATGTACTTACTGGGACGTAAAACAAATAACATTATTATGTGTATATTTATTAATTGAAGATAAAAAATAGTTTCGATACTTTCAACCTACCACCAGTGTGCCATTATCGAAGCAGATAAGACAGGCGTGATCATGACATAATCGAACAGAGCAAATCGTGCATCCGCTGACTACGTAAGCCTACTGTGCTATGTTCCTCAGCTCCATTTGTGCTTGTACCGGTTGTCACTGGACCGGCAGCGTGTCACCGCGCAGCCATGCTCCATCTGTGGTTGGACCGGTTTGTCACTGGCCCGGCAGCGTGTCACCGCGGAGCCATGCTCCTCAGCTCCATCTGTGGCTGGACCGGTTTGTCACTGGACCGGCAGCGTGTCACCGCGGAGCCATGCTCCTCAGCTCCATCTGTGGCTGGACCGGTTTGTCACTGGACCGGCAGCGTGTCACCGCGGAGCCATGCTCCTCAGCTCCATCTGTGGTTGGACCGGTTTGTCACTGGACCGGCAACGTGTCACTGGAGCAGTTGGAGCAGTGACACATTATTTTTGGACCGTCAAGTATTTGCTCTAGCTACTATTGGCCTTGCTGTGCGTTTCACGCTGGTTGATCACGTTAGTTTATCGATTTCTCGCAGCGCAGCGCTGCCGGTACTTGACTAGGTTATCTGCTACTGCTTTAGTGGCGGCCAGTACTGGCGGCTAGAAGTGGCAGCCAGTGAAATGGCCGGACAGTAAGTTTACACACGAGGACAGTAATGGCTTCCATTTTTATGTTCTAGTGGCAGCCAGTAGCCAGTTTTAATGTGGACGTGGTTAATGGTGGAAGTGTTTGTCTAGGACGTCAGTGTATTCTCAGTCGTCAGAGGATGTGTGAGAATATGCAGGGGATTGATGAAGAGTACGAGGAAGCTCTTGATGAGGCTGTAAGTGATATTGTACATTGTTTAAGTGAAGAGCTTCAAGAAATATTAAAGACTCGGTGTGTCGTAGAGATCAGCTAGGAGCTTCGTCTACAATACTTCGGGAACTTGCCGAGGAAGATCCTCTGGAATACAAGAGAATTATGAGAATGAGTGTGGGGCAATTTAACGAACTGTTTAATTCAATTGAACATAAAATATCAAAAACAGATACGTTAATGAGAAACGCAGTTCCTGCCCGTCCAAAACTAGAAGTTGCCTTACGATTTTTAGCTCGTGGTGACAGTTACTAAACTCTAGCAATCATGTTTCGAATACCAGCCAACACCATTTCTAGTTTTATGCCAGAAGTACTTACAGCAATAACTTCAGCATTACAAGGATATATGAAGGTAAGATCTCACAAGTTATTGTGTACTAACTTGTTCATTTAAAGTATCGGGTAGTAGAAAAATCACGACTGGGCTGTGTTTTGTATCATTTCATAATCATTTGCAAAAAGAGTAGCAAATTCTTAGTTTATATACTGATGAGTTCAAAGTAAACATGTGTGGAAATGTGCATATCCTTTAGGGGTTTTCACTTCAAACAACTAGTGTATGCTAAACATAAAAGAGGTGTTTAAACCAAAAATATCAATTTTCTGCAGAGCAATTTATTATTAAATATAATGTTAGTTATAATGCGTTGTAAAGTACACAAAACAAAATTTGTTTGTCAGGTAACGTCCTTTCATTGTACATTTCTATAAGCTAAATCTCCTTCAGCTATAAATTCGTTTGGAATGCTAGAATCGTCATCAGAATCTTCCATGTAGGACGAGGCTCCAGATAACATCGGAGAACGTGAAGGTTGTGGGGATTCTAACAACCTCAATCTCCCTTTTGTTAACATGGATTGAATTTCGTACTGGCAAGCAAGACGGTTTCTCATGGGAAGGTCCTGCAACTGAGCTGCAACATATTTGCCAAATACGTCAACCTCGTCGAGCTCGACTTTGGTGGAAGTAGACGGGCGACTCTCAGTTATTTTTTGCAGTTTTTCAATCGAAAACTCAACTTTCGATAATTTGCTTACACGCCGTTTCTTTCTATTACGTGTTCGAAACGTAGGCACAACTGGGGATTGTGACGTGTCCTCTTCAGCGAGTTTGTCGACATTCTGTTCAGTTTCAACAGTTTGTTGTTCAATTGCTTTATCCATCCCATCATCTTTAGGGCTGATAGCTGCTGTAACCTGAAATTAAAAAACAACCAGTAATTTACCGGACTCGCTCCTCTTTATGTGTGTGTAAATGTGTTTGTATGTACTTGAAAATAATTTAGATTGTAGCTAATATTTCACTTTTACGTTCCGCAAATATTGGAGGAATGGGTGGAAATACAAAGAAATTATGAAACAAAATGGAATTTTTCTTTATGTTGTGGTGCTATTGACGAAAAGCATGTGGCCATAAAACGTCCGCCTGCGAGTTGCTCTGAGTTTTACAACTACAAAGGAGGTTACAGCGTTATACTTTTGGCATTGGTAGATGCTGATTGTGAATTTCTATACGTAGATGTGGGAACCAATGGAAGAGCCAATGATGCAAGTGTTTTCCGGTTGTCTATAGACAAGAGAAGGCTCAATTTTCCTAATTACTACTTTATTTTGGGTGATGACGCGTTCCCTTTGTCACCGAACTTAATGAAGCCCTATTCAAAAAGAAATTTGACATTACTGGAACGTATATTGAACTATCGCGTGCACGCAGAGTGGTGGAAAACGCGTTTGGTATAATGGCAGCAAGATTTAGAATCTATGGAAAAGAAATCTAAACTGATTTACAAACTGTAGATCTGATTGTACAATGCACATGTACTCTCCACAACTGGTTGGGAACAACGTCACCAGCAACGTACTTTGAAAGAGGTTGGGTTGACCAGGAAGACACTGACACAGGAGTTTTTCGCCCCGGCCAGTGGCGTTCTACTGGGACAGAACTACCGTCATAGAGAGGATCTCGCTCGACATGCACATATTCGAAAAGAGCTTCGGAAACAAGGAAGAAACTGGCTGAGTACTTCAGTGGAGATGGACGAGTGTCTTGGCAGTTGAAGTATGTTGGCATGTAATCAATGGCACAGCAAATGTGCTTCAGCCCTAGTTTGTTATTGACGAAGTCTGTGAAAAAATGTTCTTAAAGACTTACTAGTGTTATTGTTCAGTGAATCACAAAATTATTTTTAAATGTTAATACTGCACCCGTCCACCTCCCGAGTCCCAGACTAGCATTTATCTCAGGGGTGTCGGTTCATTATTTAAATCATCAAATATAAATATAACGGCATAATAGAACACGGGGATGAACGGAGCAACTTAAAATTAAAAGGGGGAAGGCTCGATTGTAACTTGAATTTAAGGACTCCATGATAGGACTAGGAAGTGACTGTTACTTTAAAAAGGGCATCATCTAACTACAATAAAAAGATTATGAGAGTGGTTTCCTTTGAAATAATTTGCCAGAAGGAGCGGTTTATTACGCCATTTGACGTATAAAACTTTGATACACGTGGCGACAATATTTGAATTTACACACATGTTACATATATAAATCACTTGCCATACCGCAAGTGGTATCAATATCTTGCTGCGTTGCTTCTGAAATAAAATGACATTCGGAGGTATAATTTACGGATCGATTCCATTTGAATCGAACCGTCACTCAAAGATATAGCTTCCTTCTATCGGGAGCCCGAGCATAACCCATGTTACGGTCGGCTTCCCGATTTAACTAAGATGATGTACTCCGGCTATATACATTTTTCCGAGACCGGTACTCGGACTGGGTAATGTTTCTCGTGAATTGAGAAAACTGGATTCCACGGACAGTTCCTATCCTACGATATCCAGCTGATGCCCTACCAATGAATTAGCATATACATATTATTTACATGTGATCTGAATTGTCACCAGTTAGCCTCAGTAGACTACTGACACAGATGAGATAACGAGAAGCGGTGGGAAATACCGTGGCCATTGACCCCCCTCGCATCGCGAGCGAAGTAAACAAACACGCAAGTATGACTGTCACATCGTCCCATACGGAAACCGTACAATAAAAAGATACCAAAAGACTCTAATATTATCCTCTCATTATTCAAACATACGAATAGAGGGATGTTGTCACCAAATAATTTAATCCACAAAATTATCATCCTCGAAATTATTATTATTATTATTATTATTATTATTATTATTCAACGGTTCCTGGCACTGTCACGTTTGATTAATATCGTCATTATTATGCGGGATGCAAACACCAAGTGGTTATTACTGTTATTATTATTATTATATCCCTCTCGTGGTTATTATTATTATTAATTAATAGGTGACTCAAGATATTATTATTGTTATTCACGTCACTTAAGAGGTTATTATTATTACTAGACCGGTCACTTCCGCCAAATTATATATTAAGATATCGGTCGCGTTTACAAATTAATTCACTGATCAACCAACGACATCATTACAGTTATTATTATGACAATTATTATTAATCCGACCGCGGTGATTTAACATCGTCCTTACATTGTTATTATTATTATCGGTTGCACATTATCATTTAGATTCCCGTTTAACATCTTTATCAACGCTCAATTAATTAAGGCGGTCCAATCCTTTATCTGCAATATTTATTATTATTATTATCACGACATCATGATTGTCCTCACTCGTTATTACAATGAATACAATATACGACCATTTCTGTGGAATCTGAACTCTCATTATCCTTAGATCCGTTGTATCTCAACGAATAACTGTGCAGTCTATTTATTTCGTACATGCTGTCACGGGTTCGAATTCTACCCGCTGCGTAACTCAGTATTTCTCTGTGACACTGCCCGTACATTTTACACTCATATCAATATCCTAAGTGTCTCTCGTACGGAATTTATTTTCCTCTCTATCTCAATATTCCTCGATTCATTTATTTATTCCTCACAGAATTATCAGCTGACTTATTTATTCATTTCGGACATCGTACGACCTTTTATTATCTGACTGCAAATTCTTTCACATTTTCTATCTCATTTGGATCTATGCCTTAGTTCATTCTCCACAAATAATCGTAACATCTTGAAATTATATTTACCAAAATTTGACAATCATGGTCTCGTAATATTAGCACTACATGTTCCGGCTAATGAATCGCAACTTCAAAACGCGACATTTATACGTAAAAAAAATTTTGGACCGTAATTTAAACCACATGTACGGATTATTAACACCGATCTACATTTCAATATTATTAATCGATCAAATTAAGTTATCACGCTCTTTAATTCCGAGTTAAAACGACCTCCCGTCATTAAATGATTCCCAATAAACTCAACACTTGATCACATAAATTATTATTATCTCCAAATCATATTTAAAAAAAAAGAAATCTTCTTCAAAAAAAATAGTTATATTATTTATTTATTATTATTATTAATATTTAAAAAAATAATAATTTCGCCTGTAATACGGTAGTCCACTCTTATTATGTTTAACGCATGACCCCTTTTTACAAATTCAATTTATTCTGGCACTAATCACTCCAGATATGATTTACTTGGAAATTATTATATTAATCGCATCTCACAAATTTAACAACTTCACTTTGAAAATATGACCATATTAATTTCAACAAAACACTCTTGGTATGGCGAGGCTGGATTTTCCTTCCATGTCATTAAATGGCTCGTTAAAATTGACAAAACATAAAAGCACATATCGGGTCTTATTTAACTAGCATAATCAAAATCAAATGTAAAGAAAATTATCGACTACAAAGAAAATAATGAATGCATGCATGACTTAACGTACTACACTATATATACAAATTTACATCTCCAACAAACTGAATACATAAAAGACCCGATTATTTACATTATTATGATTTACTACTGTCCGTGCTACAAATTTAGGATGGGGTCGTTAAGCGACCCATCTTGTTACAGAAGGTAACCAAGTATAATCAAATTATTCCCATTTTTCCCATCACGATAACATTTCCCAAATATATTTTACAGTTTAGTACTCATCTTAGTTATCGGTATTCCATTGCAGCTTTGCAGACGAGAGGCTTCATCCAGCCCCTCTCTGCGTTTTACTCCTCCATCCTTGATGGCGTAGTTTCACAAAAGATTTCCTGGCACATTATCATTTTACACTCATATCTTGACTGCCACAAACCTTCACCATTTACAACGTTAACACAACAAATTTCTATCCTAGACCCAAGAATTTAATATATTTACACTATTCAATCTTCGTCCACCTACCGCACAATGGACCTGGACACGTACGACGAGGTGTCAACTATTTCGCCCGTCGCGATACGCCCGATTTATACGGCATTCTTGACGTGTTCATTACATCGGTTCGGTATAGCTAAGTACAGGCTACTACTTCCTTAAAGTACTGTTCGTCACACAGTCTATTATGTACGTACTTATGGCGATATATTTTATACTACTCTCTTGCAGGATAATTACTTTACATCACTGATATTCACAAATAACAAACACTATCCTACGTTAACTATTTCCAGATTTAACATGTTGCTTGAGCGCGATCACACTTTACAAACACTGGCGGATGCTCGCGCCATTAAATGACTGTACGTCCGTAGAATTCTAAGTTACCGGCGACCAACAGTTCAACTCCCGATATTCAATTCACGTGTGCTGGCGACCGTCAATTCAGCTCCAACGATTCAAGACAAGTGTGCTGGCGAGCGTCAATTCAGCTCCAACGATTCAAGACAAGTGTGCTGGCGATGATCTCCGCCCCGTATATATGGATGAAGCCTTTTTCCCGCGGATTCGTTGACGTCATGCCCCTTAGGGAGGGGGTGGATTTTTAATATCGGTACTTGCACTCCGAATTGGAAGTTAAAATTTACATCGAATTAATCCACTCCGCTAGCATATCTGCTGGATAAAATATGAACTCCAGGTGATCACAGATTTAGGAGATATGGATGGATTTAGCTCCTCACATTTCGCGCCTTCGTAAGCGTCTCTGACAACGTGGTCTTCTTTCAGCCAATGAGATTCAAGCTGTCCGGTTTCCAAGAAATCCAGCCTTCAATTTAATTAATTTGCCAATAAGTATTGATTATTTTTCCATGCGTGACATCTAATAAATTCATTACATCCATCCGCGTACTCATATTAATTTATTACTGAATACTTTTGTAGTTACGAAAATATCTCATCCATCATTCCTTAAGATGGTATCACTGAGTCTCCCATCAAATTTTTACTATTGGCCGGCAAGCGGTCACGTGATTTAAATCTCCACCTGCTCGAACTTAGGCTAGCGAACGTACACTCGGCCGCTGTAATTTTCCATGAGGTCATGGAATTTCCGTCCTACCAAAAATATCCCAAGGTCTTACTCATGTGGTGAGTTTTCTTTGTATGACTCTCCCCCCTTCCTCTTTCTGACCAAGACTTATTTGTGGACTCTGTATTTCCTTGTACGCCAACTAATGATATTCCCTGCTGTGAAGTAGCTAAAAGTTGTCGTGTTGAGCTAATCCGTCAGGCTCCAGTCTGTCGTCCTTCCTTCGCTCTGATTTCAACATTACATAAACGAAATATTTTCAAATACACTCCTCTGTATTTCAATAAATGTCTCATATTATTTTACCGATCAAATCATGATTGATTATGGGCCTAAGTCACTCGGGTTCAATACCGATAGTTGAAAACACTAGCAAGATAAAAAAGTTTTAAAACACAATGGGTCCGTGGTCTTTTGATATAGTCTTGTATCTTATTAAATTAGATATTGAACTGATCGCATTTTAAATAGTTCTTATTATCCATTTCCTCCTTATTTTTACAAATATGTTTGTTGATTCTGTTTCTATTTTGGAAACTAAGAACTTACTGCATATGACCTAACCTCTCGACAGGTGACAATTAATTGAATAGCTACTTACCTTGACACACAGTTTTGACCTAACATACTTCTGCATAAGAATTAAAAAATCAAACTTACCAAATTCAATGTGGACTTCCTCGTGATGACTACATGTCTCAAGAAACTGTCTGCTGCAATGAACCATGGTAATTTCGGTACGTAAACGTCGTCCGTGCCTGCTCCACTTCCTTCTGATTCATTTACTTTCAGGAGTTCACCTCTGTACGTGGCCTTTATAGCCTTTATACTGGCTCTCAAAAAACTTAAGTCAGGAACCGCGACCCCTAGTCCTATTAATTCACCCTTTAACTTCATCATTGTACTCTCCCTCTTCGCCTTGTTGGCATAATCAGAATGACGAATGTTCCATGATAGTTTATGTAAGTTTCTAAAAATATACCGATATTGTCGGCACTCCATTTTATACTAGCAGTTGGTTTTGTCTTCACTTCTTGTGAACAAATTTCGCAACAAATGTAAATACAAAAGTAGTTCCTTCCTCAACAGAGTCTAGCACTCTACTGGCGGCCAGTACCTTTTAAGACACGTCCAATAATGGCTGCCACTGGGTCACGTGACCCTGTTACTGGCCCTCTGGCGTCCAGTAAACTCAAACATGCTTGAGTTTGGTGGCCGCCAGTAGCCAACTGGACGTTCAAGCGGAAGTACCCCTGCACACGGGGCAGTAGAGGGATAATGATTGGCGGCCACTACTGTCCCCGTCTGCAGGGGGCTTTAACTGCTAACTGCTACTCTGCTACTGGCTGCTACTATTGGACATGCTGTGCGTTTCACGCTGTTTGATCAAGTTAATTTAAGCGCTGCCGCATGCGAAACATCACAATCGCAGTTAAGACTTGCTAGTCTGGCCAACCCGCTAGCAGGTTGAACTGCGATTTCACACTAGCAGTGATTTAGTAGCAGGTTTGCAAATCACTTCCCATCACTACATAGTGGTGTGACTAGCAGTGATTTTTACACTCACAGGTCAAACTGTGATTGCTATTTTGAAGTAGCAGTGATTTTAAACTGTGATTAACTGTGATTCAGCCAACGCCACCTAGGATACAAGGCCACTCGAAATATGACCATCATCACTCTGCGGCCTTCAGGAGTACCGAGGAGTACGATGTGCAGCATTCAGTACACGGGCGAACTCGCGCTAACGCTGAAAACAAATACTCATTTTCAGAATCATATTTTAGAAAGTTATATACATTACCTTTTTTCAAAAAGTAAGCCACCGTACGAATCAACAAGGACTATTTTTTTTATAACTGCTAGTTGATGTACCCGTGTTTCCCTACGGGATTTTTAGAAAGACTGAATTTGTGGTTTTCCTAACCGGAGTCAACATAGGTCATTACAAAAAAAGTCAGTAGGAATATAGCGATTAAAAGCAACGTTATCATATAAAATACACGATCAAATGAAAAACTGCAGATTTTCTCACTTTTAACGAACAGTACTACGGTGCCGATCTAACAGTCCAAAGTTCCAGAACTGGAATGACCAGGCCGTAGACATCCGTGGAGATGCTATGATGAACCAGTGTGTTATGTACCAGTAGCATCAGAAAATTTATGAACCAGAGGAATAGCATGCTAAAGAAGAAAGTTATATAACTCCCAGCTATTTCCCGCCAATATTCAGGTAGGCTGTTACACTCTGTATGACCGGGGGAGTTGGCCTTGTGGTTAGGGGTGCGCAGCTGTGAGTTTGCATCTGGGAGATAGTGGATTCGAACCCTACTATCGGCAGCCCTGAATATGGTATTCCGTGGTTTCCCATTTTCACACCAGACAAATGCTGGGGCTGTACCTTAATTAAGGCCGAGAACGCTTCCTTCACACTCCTAGCTCTTTCATATCCCATCGTCGCCATAAGACCTATCTGTTTCGTTTCGACGTAAAACAAATTTAAAAAAAATACTCGGTACGCAGCAGCAATCCTATCTATCGGAGATGGGTGGCAACAGAAGACACAAAGCACGTCACGACAAACAATGGTCAATTGTTGATCAATTTTATGAGCTTTCTATATTGTAGCCCTTCACATTTAGTATTTTTCGACTCTGTTATATTAGGGCGTCTTATAAAATTATTTATAGCGTAGACTGTAGTCCCTTATTCTCCGACTTTACATACCGATTTTCATTAAATTCTGTTTACCTATTTTTCTCGTGACTCGGCGCTGATATGGACAAAAATCCAAATTCATGAATATATCTGTGATCATAGCCGGTACGGTAACAATATATAAGACATAAATGATCGGAAATTTAACACTATATAACTTTAGTTATGCAGTATTTATCGATACGACCACTATTAACATAAATATTTGAGAATTAAATTGTAGGCCTTCCCCTAAACTACCATTTCACTCAGCGTGAGTAAAATTATTTATGGCCTAGATTCTAGCGACTTATTCCCCGATTTTCATTAAGATAGGACCACTAATAAATATTTGAGAATTGAATTTTAAGCCTTCCCCTAAACTACCATTATTCTCAGCATGAATACAATTATTTATGGCCTAGATTGTAGCGACTTATTCCCCGACTTTCCTTACCGATTTCCATTAAGATACGACCACTAATAACATAAATATTTGAGAATTAAATGTTAGGCCTTCCCTCAAACTACCATTTCACTCAGCGTGAATAAATTATTTATGGCCTAGATTGTAGCCACTTATTCCCCGACTTTGCATACCGATTTTCATTAAATTCTCCTCAGCGGTTTTCTCGTGATGCGTGTATATACATGCAACTGCGACTTTGGTGTGGGTCGCAGTTAGACCTTTGAGTGTGATGCTGTGATACAGACAGATATTACGGAAAATTAAAAAGTGCATTTCCTTGTTACTTTGGACATGACTGATACAGAAATACCATCCTTTTTAAATTCTGAGCAATGTATAGAAAAAACCTCTTAGAATTGAGGGTTAACCAGTTGTCTTTTTTTTTTTTGCTAGGGGCTTTACGTCGCACCGACACAGATAGGTCTTATGGCGACGATGGGATAGGAAAGGCCTAGGAGTGGGAAGGAAGCGGACGTGGCCTGGTGTGAAAATGGGAAACCACGGAAAACCATCTTCAGGGCTGCCGATAGTGGGATTCGAACCTACTATCTCCCGGATGCAAGCTCACAGCCGCGTGCCTCTACGCGCACGGCCAACTCGCCCCGTAGTTGTCTTTTTATCAAAATCATTGGCATAATTACATTGGAATTATAGAGCTGCTCATTAAGGAAGAAAATCAGGGAGTGAGGAGGAGGAGGAGGAAATGACTTCTTCTTCTTCTTCTTCTTCTCCTGCTTCTGACACTTTTCCCAGACCTGTGGGGTCGTGGGTGCGAACTGCGTCGCACATGCGGATTTGGGCCTGTTTTACGACCGGATGCCCTTCCTGACGCAACCCTATATGGAGGGATGTAATTTGCGTGTTTCTGTGGTGGTTGGTAGTGTAGCGTGTTGTGTGAATATGAAGTGGAAAGTGTTGGGACAAACACAAAGACCCAGTCCCCGAGCCAGAATAATTTTTTTTTGCTATTTGCTTTACGTCGCACCGACACAGATAGGTCTTATGGCGACGATGGGACAGGAAAGGCCTAGGAGTGGGGAGGAAGCGTCCGTGGCTTTAATTGAGGTACAGCCCCAGCATTTGTCTGGTGTGTAAATGGGGAAACCACGGAAACGCATCTTCAGGGCTGCCGACAGTGGGGTTCGAACCCACTATCTCCCGGATACAAGAAGAATTAATATGACGCGATTAAAATCTTCGACCGGCCGGGAATCGAACCCGGGACCCCTCTAAACCGAAGGCCTCAACGCTGACCACTCAGCCAAGGAGACGGACAGGAGGAGGAAAAGACTATTCTGATAAAATGCCCAAAACTCACTCAGAGTTCGCCTGCTGCCACTTCTCTTGTTAGCAATACCAGTAATTTTAGTAGCGAATACTTATACTACTGTACAATAGTGTAAAACAAAAACAGTAGGCAAAATAGTATGCCTACAACGTCACAAATCACTGATTAAAATACTTAGTCAACTCAACTGCTACCATCACATTTTTTCACTTTTAGACCTACAACCACAGTCTAATATATACAGTCGCGAAGCTCTAATACGAGGAAGGTTCATCCACTTGACAGATGGAGCGACACTAGCACCTCTAGCGGCGAGGTAGAGGCAACTTGCTAGCAGACAACAGGGAACGAATTACCATACCACTACAGTCTAAAATGGTCATAACTTCTGAACCATTCATGCAAATAATGTCCTGATAAGGTTATTGTAATCCTTATGAAAGAGCGGAGGAGGTCAAACAATTTATTTCGATGAGGAGTTCGAGGATAATATCGAAATATTTATTTCATCTTAAGGAGTTATGTTTTTCTGCCGCGGACTATAACATAAAATCGCTTCTGGAGGGCGACCGGTTCGAAATAGGTACATACCATCCCGGACTTTTTTGTAGAGGTTTTTATGCTCTACAATTCGTACGCTTACACTTGGGGTCTATCGTTGACGGTTCAGGCAGCGTAAGCCAAGAAAGCAAGTGACCGACCATGGTAGAGCGCTGGCCTTCTTCGCCCAACTTGGCAGGTTCGATGTCGGTCGGTCGGTCACTTGCTTTCTTGGCTTTCTTCCTTTGGTGCCAGTAGGGGCAAAAGATCTTAATAGGTCGACGACCCGAATAAAAAGCGTTTAAAAAAATGTTCAACGTAAATGGGGAACCTGTAATTGTCACAACAATGTTTAAATAAACAAGGACTACTCTATATCTATCTAATTAATTACTGGATGAAAGAAAATACAAAGTACCTACAATAACCTAATATTAAGAAAAAGTGAGCGTCATTTTTTTTAATGCATGGTTCATAAGACAAAAAGCATTCTTCTTGTTCTTCTTAATCAGTTTTCCCTCCAGGGTCGGTTTTTCCCTCGGACACAGCGAGGGATCCCACCTCTACCGCCTCAAGGGCAGTGTCCTGGAGCTTCAAACTCTGGGTCGGGGGATACAACTGGGGAGGATGACCAGTACCTCGCCCAGGCGGCCTCACCTGCTATGCTGAACAGGGGCCTTGTGGAGGGATGGGAAGATTGGATGGGACAGGCAAGGAAGAAGGAAGTGGCCGTGGCCTTAAGTTAGGTACCATCCTGGCATTCGCCTGGAGGAGAAGTGGGAAACCACGGAAAACCACTTCCAGGATGGCTGAGGTGGGAATCGAACCCACTTCTACTCAGTTGACCTCCCGAGGCTGAGTGGACCCCGTTCCAGCACTCGTACCAATTTTCAAATTTCGGGGCAGAGCCGGGAATCGAACTCGGACCTCCGGGGTTGGCAGCTAATCACACTAACCACTACACCACAGAGGCGGTCCAAAAAGCACTCTAATGGACTATATCTAATTAATTATCAGTCCCGTTTAAAAAAAAATCGTTCACAAGGAACCGACGTGGCAATAACACTGAACATTTCTTTGACGATTTTGGAGAGGGTCGGCTAGACATACTGGTATTTCTTCCACCAAATTAAGGGGTTTTCCGACCTCGGCAATAGGCGTTCATCTACATAACGCTGTACTACTATTGCCCCCGATAACGATGTGGCCCGAGGTTGGTCAGTAGCAACCATCGCATCGAACTCCTCCCAAACCGAAATCGTATTGGAGGCGGAACTTTCACTCACAGTAGTATTGACATTTTCTTGAACATTCACTGACACTTGTTGACTGTTCAGTTCTTTCATAACGAGCTCAATAGCATGTTTTTTATGGAGTCAGCAGCACTGGAACTCGAAAATGGAATGAGCTTGAAGCGCGGATCAAAGAAAAGTGCACAGCGCCAAAGTTTTACTCCATTCCCAATTCGGAAACCGTGTTCTAATTCCATTGTCTAAGGAATCAATCAGATTCCGCACTGTGGAGTGGAAGTCTTCTTTCACAAGTTTGTTACATACTGCAGACAGTCCTCGAATGAGCACTAAAACCTGACTTGCGGTGATGTAGTTTTCGGCACTCAGTTTCGAAGAAACTTGTTCAAACGGTTTCAAAACTTTTGGCAATTCACCGCAGATTCGCCATTCCTCTGTTGAAATTGGAGGAAGCGAAACATTACATAAAGCCACCATTTTTTTAATGGCGTTTTCAAGCAGTGACAACCGTTCGAACATGAACAACGTAGAGTTCCACCTATTACATGTGATAAATATCATTTTTGATCCGTATTGATGATATTTGATTGGAATAATAACAATAAATTAACTTAGAGTTCCACCTAGTCGGCATCCTGAAGCACATTTTTAGGATTTGGAACTCCTGAATCTTTTTGGAATTTTAATAGTTTCTGGGCTGTCTGATTAGACCTCTTGTAGAATGTCACCACTGCTTTGAATTTATCGTGCATTTCGTTAAGGCCCTTAAGCGCATCTTGCACAACTAAATTCAATGTATGGGCGACACATCCTAAATGTTTCCACTTGAGTTCTGTTGTCACAGCACTTTTGACGTTTGGTGCATTGTCTGTGACAACAACTAGCACTTTATCTGTCAAATTGAATTCATCTGTAATTTTTTTAATCTCCTGTGCAAGGTTGGCACTGGTGTGAGACACGTCAATTAGCGAGCACCCCAACAGTTGAAATCATCTGTTATGTAGTGTGCTATAACTGCCATGTGGCCCTCAAGAGCATTAGAACTCCAGTAATCTGTTGTTAGAGAAACACGGGACACAGTATTCGATATTTCATCAACTCTATTGACGCACTGTTTATATGCTGCTGGTAGCATTGCAATAGAAATCACCTCCCTCTTTGGTAGCTCATAGGATGGATTTAGCGCCTTCACGAACTGCACAAAACCTTTATCTTTAACTATAGAAAAAGCCTGGAAGTCCAATGTAAACAATCCCAGTAGATACCTGTCTATAATTTCTTCATGGTTTGTTTTCTTACCGGTATGTCAGGTGTTCTAGAAGATGACGCAAGAGGTTCAGGAGCCGTCGCAGATGATGTTGACGCCACAGGAGCAAATTCAGTAATCATCGTATATGGAAAAAATGGATCTGCAATATTTTGATGTCGAACTGGTTCCAGGGCGTCAAGGTCATTTTCTTGCACAGTGGGCCTACTTGTTCTGTCATGTTGCAAATTGACAGTTGGGTGTATGCTTTCAATGTGTTTTCTTAAATTGGTAGCTGTAGACTTGTACGAACATTTTTTACCACATATATCACACTTTGCAAATTTGCTATCAATTGAAGTGAAATAATTCCACAAAGAACTGGTCTTCACGCGTTTTCTCATTTCCAACAAGTGTCTGCTGCCCACACGTAACAATACCGATAACACTGCTCAGGAAGAGAGAGCAGTACTTATTTACAGTAGTGTAGCCAACACTGTGATTCTTTTTATCGTAACAGAAATTATATCTAATATTAACTTTGAAAAGAATTGAGGGCAGTGGGAAAGTTTTGTCAAAGTGAAGTAGTATCACAAAATGCATTTTATCTACATTCATTCTATAATATCAACATGGAAAGTTAGCATACTAATTTATTTATGGTACAAGAAAAATTATACGGTTGAAACTTATAATAATATTATAATGTAGGTAGCCTTGCGCGATGTCTGAGTCAGCGATTACCCCCGAACAGTTGAATGTGGACCGAGCTCGATAGCTGCAGTCGCTTAAGTGCGACCAGTATTCGGGAGATAGTGGGTTCGAACCCCACTGTCGGCAGCCCTGAAGATGGTTCTCCGTGGTTTCCCATTTTCGCACCAGGCAAACGCTGGGGCAGTATCTCAATTAAGGCCACGGCCGCTTCCTACCCACTCCTAGGCCTTTCCCATCCCATCGTCACCATAAGACGTATCTGTGTCGGTGTGACGTAAAACAAATCGTAAAAAAAAGTTGAATGTGTCTTACGAAAGCGCTCTCACTTGGAAGGCCTGAGTACTACCTGAAGGTCACGTTCTGTGTCTGTAAACTGCTACTAGTGACAGGTCCCCACTTCCCAGTTACTGTTTTCACTAGTACGTTTTTCCGTTGTCGTTACTTGGTAACCTGTTATTTCTTGTCCTCGTTACATTTGTAACAGTGACAGGCATGTAACTGGGTCAAAGTAACTGCTACGTTATTTTTCAGCCATCTCCATTGTGACGTCATCACTCGGCTGTAACGAGTCAGGCCGAGTCAGGCAGTGACCGAGTGAATGCAATGTGGCGGCACGTTTAAATAAGTTATTGGTATGGCAACGTAAATTCATTGCCCTTTTCTCACAACATGACTGTTCTGCTGAATACAGCAATGTTGTTTTCTGCTGGAGAAGATGACCTACTCATTTCATTTTTGTGATGCCTCTTGATATGATCCCACAAATTTGATACGCCACAACCCGACGCGTAAATGTGGCCGAAAAATTTGTTTTGCTGATTTTTATCATCAGTAATTTCAAAGAACTGCCATGCATCAGACGGTTTTCGTGGCATTTGTGGTACAAATATCTGTAAAAATTTATTCAGTTCCTTAAATATTCTAAAATATGAATACCATGTAAAATGGGATTAAATATCAAACTAATACCACAATTGTTATCTAATATACTTTGCATTATCTACAAAACACAACAAGCGGAGGAAATATAGACACAAATTAAGAAGCACAGACTGAATACACGTGCAATAATCTTACACGGGCAGGTCACAACGTTCGGATCACGGAGCATCTTTTTCAAACATTGTACGCATTTTGAAGTCCATTAGGACGAGATAATGTGCAAGTAGTATGTTGTACTACTAAGGCGTTCTCGAGAAAATCGCAGAGAAGTTATCGCGTCGAATCTGTAACGGTGCGTTGCGATCATGAGCACGAAACGGTGGTGGTCGAGTGGTTAGCTTTCAAACTCCGTAATCGCTGGATCGAGTCCCGCTTGTTTCGGTTTTTTTCTTTCATGAATATTACAATCCATCATCATCATCATCACAGGTTGTTCTGCCATCCGGCAGGTCCGGTCATGGCTGTGACCTCCATATCTCTCGATCTTGTGCCCTTTTCTTCACTTCTGCATGATCTTCCTTTCTTTTTCTAATGCTAATAACTGGTATCGTCTCCTTCCCCTTCCTCGTTTTTCTTTTACCATCCCTTCAATTGCTACTCGTAGTAAAGTGTTGTGTCTTAGATTATGCCCTATCCAATTTTTCTTCCTTCTTCTCTTCAGAACTTCCTCATTTGATATTTTATCTTCCCACTTTACTCCTTCAATTCTTTGCCAAATCCACATCTCAAATGCCTCTATTCTTCTCTGTTCTTCCTTAATGTCCATGTTTCAGCGCCATACAGAGCTATACTCCATACGTAACACCTTGCAAGTCTCTTCCTCAGATCTTTCTCTAGCGGGCCACAAAGCAGTTTTTTCTTCTTGTTGAAGCTTTCCTTGGCTAAGGCAATTCGAGCTTTTATGTCTGTTATAGAGTGAAGGTCTTCAGTCACAATACTTCCAAGATACTTAACTCTTACAGTGCCAAGATGCCGATGCATCGGCACGTACATTCTGTACGAAAAATGCCAGGATGCCGATTCCATCGGCACCCTCTTATAAGTGGTGTAGTTATGTAGTAAGGCGCTATATTGCGTCACAAATCAAGTAGAAAGAAGATAAAGTGTTTGTAATTCCTTCTTATGTCATTAGATGGCACTGACATAGCTTCATTTTTGCTAATTTACTCGTCAATTGCGAGTGTATGATCTGTGAGCGCTTGACATCTATGATCCAATATGGCAGCCTCCTTGTTTGTTTGTGTTCGCTTGTTGTGACTTGTTTTCAATAATTTTACGTTCTAATTGACGCATTTCAGTTATTTATCGTAATATATTAATGTTGTTATTATTTCTACTGCAGTTATAATCACCTAGCAATTTATTTAGGTCGTAGTAAAGTTGTAAATAGTACAATTATCACAACAAGGCATGTCGTCACGTAGGCCTAATTCGGGAGAAGAAATTGAGGAACTTTTGGGTTGCTTTGAAGATGTAAGCGACTCTAATTTTATCGAAAGTGTTGATTATGATATTTTTAGGTCTTCAGGTAGCGCACCAGAGAATGATGCAGCCGTGCCATTGGCTAATGGGCTTACAACATTTCGTGCAATGTCAAAGAGTTATAGTGACAGTGCTAATGAAAATGACAGTGACAGTGAATTAGATGATTCTTGGACTGAATGCATATTCCCTGAAAGTAATGTTGTCCATCCCCACCATTTTTATCAAATCCCAGGGCCTAAACACGTGGGCCTACCACAATATGATGCTCCGCCCATAGAATATTTCAATCTGTTTTTTACACTTTCATTTCTGACACTATTAGTTGATTTTGTATGTTGTTCTGATCTTCTGAAGTGTTCTGTAGTAACAAATACTGCTACTAGACACAGTTCTCTCAAACGATAACTATTAATCTCCCAAAATTCATAAAATATTCAGTCGTTGACAGGTTATAATGTTCGTGTCTTTCTCTCCACATGTTCAATGTTTTTGGAAATTAGTTTATAAATTGTAAAGTAGACCTATATTAACAACATAAATTGGTATATATGATCCCAGATATGAGTTAAGATTGAATATCTTCACTTAGTCACTTTGGGTTTAGTGTAAAATGTGCTAATTAATTTCAAAATAGGTTTTTCCTTTTTTAAATAAAAAATAATAATATTTTTGTCCACATTATTCCACGAAATTTTGTTTTTTTGAACTGCAAGTCACATGTTTATATTCCTTGGAGTATATCAAGCTCACATACCAAATTTTACCTCCATATCTTTTAAACTGAGACGTAAATAAAATATTTTATACAGTGATGCAAAATCCATTGAAACATGCTTGGCATTCTGTGCATATGATGACCTATTATGGGTCGGCATCCAAAGGGTTAAACGTATTCACCTGTTCAATAATTTCTCCCCCTATCTTGATTGTCGCTTTTTCACCTTTACCTCCAAGTATCATGAATTTGGTTTTCTTTTTGTTTATGCTCATTCCATACTCTTCACACTTTTTGTTTAATTCTCTCAGCATTTTGCGGAGGTCCTTCACATTTTCAGCTAATACTGCCATATCATCAGAAAATCTTATACATTCAATTCTCTTACCTCCAACGTTGACACCTCTTTTACCATCCAAGCATTCACAAATAATTTCCTCCAAGTAAATATTAAACAAAGTTGGTGATAAGCAGCAGCCCTGTCTAACACCTTTTCCCAGTCTGATTTCTTCTGTTAATTCTCCTCTTATTCTCACTCTTGCTGTTTGGTTGTAATATAATTCCTTGATCAGTCTTCTCTCGCTCTCCATTCCACTCCATGTTTTTTAAGTATCTCCAAGAGCTTATCCCACCTCACTTTGTCAAATGCCTTCAAAAGGTACATCAAATGAGGAAAGCCTTCAGGCATTGATAAAGTGTGTGGTGAAATGATCAGGTCTATGGGAGATGCAGGAAAGCAGTGGATGTATAGACTTTTTCACAAGATATGGAAGGATGAGCAGATACCAGCAGATCGGAAAAGAAGGTATCGTCATTCCACTCTTTAAGAAAGGTAACAGGAAAAATGTTCCAATTAGAGACGAAGAACATTAACTTCCCAAGTGGGAAAGCTGTATGAAAGGATTTTAGAAAGATAAATAAGACCATTGATAGAATTAAAGTTATCAGAGCAACAATATGGATTCCGGAAAGGCAGATCAACAGTTGATCTAATATTTGGACTGCGTCAGCAAATGGAGAAGTATTATGAACATAATAAGGTCCTTTGGCTGGCCTTCCTGGATATCAAGAAGGCCTTTGATGCTGTAAGCAGAGACAAAATTATGACTCTGCTCTTCACTTTAGACCTCATGTGAGGTGTGATATTAGTTACAACTATATCTATGAGACGACAGCACTTCCTTGCAGCTGCGAAGTTGTAGACAGTTGTGGCGCTCTTGTTATTTGTGTGTGTCATACGGAGACTACATTACTGAAATTGATACGTCCTTTACAAATATGTGCAATTGGTAAGAAAAATGTTTTATATAGTAGAAAAGCATGCTCTTTCCAATGGTATTAGTATTTTTATTGTACATGCAAATTATTACCATTATTTTGTGTAATAATATAGGGGCCTCATACAAGGTCTAAATGTACGAGAAGTTATGGTTCACAGTCATTTTCTCAATTAGAACCACACCATATTGGAGTGTTTTGATGGAATTTTTGATGCAAAACAAGACAGGCTGCTGATGTTTCATGGCACATTTGTCATATATTCTCATTTCTATGTTTTAGAACAAAATGGATGAAGAACCAGAGCCGTCTGTAGAAAATGTACAGTGTTCACAACGAATGTCACAATATACTCTGCGCCCTGTCAATAATAGCTGATAATATGACATACAATCGCTTTTGCGAGATACGGAAATATTTGCACTTCATTGACAATCAGAACATTCCAGCAGACATCAATGATCGGCTTATGCGTTTACGTCCTATGAGTGACCATTTCAAGCACATCTTTAGATGTTCTTCCCAGCCAGAAGAATTTTCATCAGCTGATGAGATGGTCCCTTTCAAAGGCCGATCAAAGCTGAAACTATATATATAGAGAGTAAACCCTAAAAATGAGGCTTCAAAATTTGGGTCTTAACCAGTTCCTCAGGATACATCCATAACTTTGAGATATATCAAGGAAAAGTGCAAACTGGTGAAGGTCATTCTGAATTTGGAGCAGTTGGTGATGTTCTTAGACTGTGTGAAGACGTGAAGTTCAAAAGCCATAAGCTTTTGATAATATGTTTACGTCGATTATCTTCTAGAGAAACTTATGCTTCCAGGGCTATCAGAGCTAACAGGCTTTGTGGTACTGATCTCTAGATGTGGTCTGTGAAAACCATGAAGAAGGAACCAAGAGGGTTGTACGAGGTACTCTGTTACGTCGCAGTCCAACATCACAATAACCTGCTGGCATGATCATTCATTTGTACACGTAGCATCTACATATTTGCTGGAGCAGAACCTGTAGGTGTTGCTAAGAGAGGGTGTCGAAAACTGCGCGCAATCATTGAAATTCCACGACCATATTCCATCAGCATTTACAATTCCCACATGGGCGGCGTACATCTAATAGACTCGCTCATAGGTCTTTATCGGTACACCATAAGGCACAAAAGGGGGTACTTCAGAGTATCCCATTATCTACTGTATGCAATCATTGTAAACTGTTGGATCCTCTGGAGGATGAACCCAGATTGTGAGAAGCTGGATCTGTTAGAATTCAAGTCCTCAGTAGCTACTTCTCTCATTTACATGGGAAGCAATTATCAACCCAAGAAAAGAAGACCCGCTTCACAGACGCCACCAGCAACCAAAAAATGGTTGAAAGTGAAGGCTACAGATAAGGTGAGAAAGGATAGAAGTGCCACCTTCAAGGTTGTTCAAGGAAAACCAAGTATGTATGCCTTCGCTGCCAAGATGCCCTTTGTCCACAGTGTTTTGAGGAATTCCATAGCAGGAAATAACAACAACAGCCACTTCTTATTGCAACATTTGGTTTGGTAAAACGTGCGTGTAAAACTGACATCCAGTGCACAGTATCTCCCGAGAAAAGTATTCCTCAGTTCAGTTGTGTTGTGGTGTGTGTAGACTCCCTTCGTGCACATAGGCCTCATATGAGGTCCGTATAATTTTCAATTAAAATTAACTATTATTTCTTTTTCTTTAATGTGATTGTATTTTGTAACCTTCCAATGAATAAAAAGTCGAGACAATTTTTTTTCACTTCAAACTGAAAATGCGTGCACGAGAGGGTTAAAATAACTACGGGCCTAAAACAAAGTGGTGTTCTGTCACCTCTTCTCTTCATTACTCTGATGAATGAGATTCAACAACAAGTATGCCAAAATGTTGGTGACAACAAAATGGATGTCATGCTATTTGCGGATGACAACTGTATATGGGGAGATTCCAAGGAGGAACTTCAGGATCAGATCAATGCATGGGCAGTAACAGCTAAAGGGTATGGCCTAAGAATCAGTCAGGAAAAAAGTAAAGTTTTGGTTATGCAGAGAAATTGTCAACCTTAGGGGAGGAGGGGGGGGGGGGTTTATACAACTCAATATGTCCAACAAATTCAAATATCTGCGAAGCATGATATCAGCAACAGGCTCCACTGAAGGGGAACTTACCAGCAGGATTCAAGCTGGAGGAACATTCTATAGAGTTGTCCAGATCTAATTTGGAACCCAAAAGTACCATTGAAATGCAAGCGGGCAATTTATCTGACTTATTACATGCCAGTTTTGACATATGGGAGTGAGGCCTTGATCATGACGAGATAAAACAAGACGAGATAAAATTCACAATGAGAACATCAGGGACATGGCTCAGGTTGGCAGAATGCAGGATAACATAACTCTGCATATACTCAAATGGTATGGTCTCATGTGTCCCCTTTTCCGGAGTTGCTCAGTCGGCGGAGCTAGAGTCCCAACGGGTGGAACGTTAGCAGGGCCGTCTTACTATTTCGGGACAGAGCTTATGAAATTTATATTTGCAGGGCTATAGGTGATTGGATAGGTGACATAGCATAATGACACTTAGAAAAAACAACAATAACATTTATTAATAAAACGACAGTCTGTACATGCAAATAAAGAAAAAAATAACTATTTACTAATACTTAATGTGAACTTACATACACTGCATGCTTATGGGTTCCATTCGTTACAATCCATCTTCACTTAAACTCCTTGTCTGAAACCATGCTTTCGGTCTAAACCGTTGGCTTACGAACTGTAACATTGAACATGACACAATGTTAGCGAAAATGTTGTTATAACCAATATTGCAACAATTGATAATTTAAATTATACAATATTTCCTTGATGAATACCTTCTTTACCAATTCTTTCAACTCCTTTTACAAATTCTTGGCTACTTCCTATAAACCAATTAAAAAATTATTTATGAACTCTTTAGAAATTCTTCAATTAATTCTCTAGAAAATTTCCTTTACAAACACTTTGGAAAATTCTTGGAAAAATATTTTACAAATTCATTGATACGTTTCTTTGGAAAATTCTTTGAACATTTTCCTTAACAAGTTTCTTTGGAAAATTCATTTACAAATTCTTGGAAAAATTTGTTTACAAATTCTTGGAAAATTCTTTGGCAAGTTTCCCCTCCTCAGATTACATCCGACTGCATTCCTATATTCAAACTTGCAAACAATCATCCACTTTCTAAGTTACTATAGCAGGATAGTAGAGTATCACATAAATAAACGCGCAACAAACTGAATCAAAAATCCACATGACAAGAGTACATGAAAAATCACCAAAGGAAATTCTATGGTTTGAAATACACTGATAAACTGTCACAGAATCGCACAATCTCCTCCAATTATTTATCAGCAAATTTTATCATAGCATCAAGATTGTTATTATTATTATTATTATTATTATTATTATTATTTTTATTATTATTATTATTATTATTATTATTATTATTATTATTATTATTATTATGTCTCCCTTCTGGTTTAGGTTGAAGACCCTTGCATCATATTCACAGATCATAGCAAAGAATAACACCGTGACATGCAATAAATGACCAAAATTAGATGAATAAAAATCATCACTACCATCAGTTACGGATACTTCGAAGAATGCACTCATTTGGCCTCATAGAAAAATTACTAAGTCTCTACTTTACATAATACAAGTTGATGAGCCATATTTTATTTTTATTTCCTGAGTGACTAATCATATTACAATAATCACAAATACCTTCATGACTAACATGTACCCTAGCAGTCATCATGTTGTCAATTATATTCATAAAAGAGAAACATCATACAATCGTCACTCACATTTGTCTCTCAACAACAACTTTAAATTGTTCCGACTCATTATTATTATTTCCATGATTATTATGCCTAAGTGCATCATCTCGATGAACTGCCTACTGACCACAACTATCACCTTCCCTTCTAAGGTCAGAATTATTTCACAAGTCATTTTCTACCAATGCTTCGGTTAAATCATCGTTTCAATATTGACCGATAAATTATTATTATTATTATTATTATTATTATTGTACCGGGCGGTACACCTCTACTCTGTTTATTTAAAAGTTGCGCCAGTTGAAACTCCTCTTCTGGAGGAAGTCTGAACTTTATCTACACTATTAATCTACTAATTTCTCAGAAGATGTCACTACCTGGAAATTTTTGAGTTTGTGAACTGTGTCATTTTTGATGTGTTTTTGTTTCGTTTGAAGTAAGAAGTGTGAACTTTCTCTTCTAGAGGACACTACTGAAGATCAACAATAGTGCGACCTAGTGCGGAGTCAAAGAACTATTTTGTTGGAGAAATTTTTATTTCAAGAGTTTGTTCTTTGTTAAATTTCTTTCTGTCATTGTTTAAGTTGGCTGTATACCCCTCTTTTTCCCCTTATTTTGGATCTAGCCAATCCCGAATTTCTTTAATTAATTTTCCACCAATAATGTGTTTCTTCTTCCTCTATGTAGGGGTTTCTTTTCCCTAGCCAATAAAAATTTTGTGGGAGGGTGTTTTCTTTCCCCTAACGCCTAGAATCTTCCGCGAGAGGATATAAACTGCTGATTTTAGGGTCTCGGGGCCACTTCTGTTCCATCTTTCAGTGTATTAAGTACATAGCAGGAGGCGGGAAGCGCCTCTTTCTTCGGCGGCGTCTACAACAAGGTAATGGCCAAGTAATAACTTCTTTCTTTGCTTGCTCAGCAGTTTAACCTTCGGGGCGGGTTCTAGGCCTTCCACCATGTAACCTTCCTTTAAAATGTAAAGACTACTGGTACCTATCCTATCTTCTAAACTACATACTGGGATAGAGAGTGCTAACCCTCTCGAGTTCCCACTCATATTGTTTTGAGGTGAACTTATTTTCTCAAACCCATTCTTCCGTGATGTAATGTAAATTGTTATTTTCTTAAGTCACCTCTGTAGTATGGGATTAGCCCTTGTATTAACGGCCTAGTGCCAAGTAGGTCTTAAACAAAGTGTATCAGGAGTGCGGTTAGCCTCCTCTCAAATTGTTATTTTAGAGGTCATGTAATCAACCTTCTTTTCATGTAATAGACCTCAGTAGGTTGGGTATTTTACCCCTGTAAATACGTCCTTAGAGGACAGCTTGAAGGTAGAGTTTGGTGTGGCCTTTGAGAGGCTTAAATTTTGAGAGCGGATCGCTCTTTTGAAAATGGAGTGTCATATGCCTCGTGGAGGCTTTTCTGTGTAATTCGGAGCCAGGGGCTCCTAGGGATGAATGGGGTTTTCTGCCCCTCTGTTAAAACTTGTGTTTGTGGTAAAACTGAGCTGATCGCTGAAGTCAGGGCGTGAAGCCCAAAACCTGTAAATATTGTAACTCCCCTTGTTTTGCTACATTGTACCTGCCATGTCTGTTATAGCTTTGTTTTTGAAAAGAAAATATAACTTTGTTAAATTTTAAATTAATTTTACATGCACTATAATTTCGTAGCTTGAAACCCATTCACACCCGCACCTTCTTTTACGCATAACTACCGCTAAAACACGGTAACAAGTGGTAGCAGAGCGTGGTTGAATGGGTCTCAATTTAGCCCCTTTTGACGGCTAAACATTGCTTTGATTCGAACTCTAACAATTTTCTCAGTTGCTGGAATTTTTTGAGTTTTTCAAAATTGTTCCGTCATCATGCCCGGCCCTCGCGATGTTCTCCTCCTTAACTATTTGCGCAAAGAGGAGTTGATATACGAGTTAACTATCAGAAATGTGCAATCTGGAGGCACGGTTGCAATCGACACCAACAAGCTTAGAGAGTCCCTTGATTTGCCCATTTCCATCCCCAATTTGGGAGAGAAAGAAATTGATGATTCTCTTTCCACGATCGTCGAGAATATTACTGGGCTAGCATCTGTAGTCAGCTTTTTTGATGAAAACGATCCGTCTCCTAATCAAATTAAGCGTGTGCAAGGCAGGCTGTATCACTTTGCAAATAGAGTTAATGATCTGTTGTCTCTAAAGGTGAATGACGTTCAGAGGAAGGACGCTAATAGGCTCCTTGAAACTATTTCTGAATTGTCTAATAAGGTCACTCAATTGCTAACCGGCGAAGTTCCTCCCAAAACTGATCAACCAGCCACAGTGAATGTAGGTAGTGATGAAGAGCCTCCTCAGGGAGAAGTCAATAGGATAACCGTTGCTGTTCAAACTATCTCTGCCCCATCGAACAACGAATCTGAACGCCGTGCGTCATTGGGTAACATCCGCTCTGAATTAACTTCTTTGCCATTGAAACCTTTAACGACTATGTCACCTGGGTTCAGTAGCTTGCCTCATCCATTGGCAATGTTGCTTAGAGGTATCTCTAAGTTTTCCGTCAACACCACCAGTGATGTAATTTCATTTTTAAGATTTCTAGTGGAATTTCAGGATCATGCTCTTGTTTTTTCTCTTTCGCCATGTCAAATTTTGCAAATTATCTATCCGTATGCTATTGGTATTCTCTCTGATAAAATCGTAAGAGCCATTGCCGAGCAATCATCTATTGAGGATTTCCATGCCCATTTGCTAGCTAACTTCATCCCGGCTAGGGCCAGGTCCTCCCTGATTCAGAAGTACTATTATCGTGTACAGCGCTTGGATGAAAACTTGGCTGATTTCATACAAGATATCAAATTCTACACTAGGGTGTTTGCTCTGCACTTTCCTGAAGATCAGATTGTGCAGGCTATTGTAGAAGGTATTTCGCCATCCTACAGGTCATATTTGTGTTTCGCGGCGTGTCCGCAAACCTTCTCTGAACTTGAAGCATTGGCCGTCTCAGCGGAAGGAGTTAGATACGCCGATTCCTTGCGTGTAGCGAAAGAACCCCCGCCTTCCTTTAGTAACACTCGGCCTCCACCTCGCCGACCAGTCACTCCCCGTAAATGTTATGCTTGCGGGTCGCCTGACCATCTTCGCAATAAATGTCCATTGGTCAAAAGTAGTAGGGCAAATAATGGAGCTGGTTCAGCACAAGGCTGTTTTAAATGTGGGGCCTTCTCACATATCGCCAAGAATTGTCCGAACTCAAATAGCACCCCCTCCTGCTCAACTTCTGGTGCAAATTCCATCTATGCCAATAATAAAAAGTGACTAGTGGCTTCGGTTGAGTCGACTAATCCATCTTCCCGAGACTCAGCCCCTAGTAAACAGATTGTAAATGCAGAGAACGATCAGCCTTCAAATTCATCTTTTGAATGCCCTAAAGAATGTCTTAGGATTGCGGTGGATACCCCCGCACCTGTTCCTTTTCTTAAGATTGAGTTAAATAACGAGCCTATAACAGCTCTCTTAGATTCAGGTAGTGTTTGTTCGATTATTGCGGCTGAATGGTATTCTAAATTGAAATCGGTTTGTAAACTTCCTGACTATGCCTCTTCTCCTGTTCAATACGTTTCGGCTAATTCATCTCCATTAGAAATTCTAGGTTCCTTACTGGTCAAAATTCGTGTGTTTAAGTTTACATGGAAAGTTAAATTGTTTGTGGCCAAGCAATTGTCTTGCCCCATTATATTGGGAGCTGACTTTATTTCTCACACTGGTCTTGTGCTCGATCTCCAGTCTAGGTCGTGCACATTCAAATTTGCTTCTAGTTGTAAAATCCCACTATTAAAGTGTAATTCTGTGTCATGTTCTTCTATTTCGCCTACCCAGGATGAGATGTTGTTAGACCTTAGACATCTACCGGAGGAGCAGGCTGATAGTATTCGCAAACTGTGTCAGTCGTTTCCCGAGGTGTTCTCTGATACTCTTGGTGTTACTGACCTTATAGAATACAAAATTGAGGTTACGGATTCGATTCCTGTCCGTTTTCCACCGTATAGGCTATCTCCACCTAAAATGAACGCTCTGAAGGAAATCATCGATCAGATGTTGAAGGACGGTATTATTAGGCCCTCTAAGTCAGCGTATTCTTCGCCTATTTTTCTAGTACCGAAACCCCAAGGAGGCTTCAGGCCTGTCATTGATTACAGGGCTCTCAATCGGAAGGTGGTGTTACAATCTGTGCCCCTTCCCGACCTTCATTCTTGTTTTTCATGGTTTCGTAAGGCCAAGTTCTTCACCATCTTGGACTTAAATCAGGCCTATAATCAAATTCCCCTTGCCGAAGAGTCTAAACACCTTACAGCGTTTGCCACGGATTGGAATCTATATGAATACAACCGCGTGCCTTTCGGGCTCCCCACGGGAGCAGCTGTGCTCACTAGGCTGCTAGATAGGGTCTTCTCCGACATCAAATTCGAGTACTTATATCACTACTTAGATGATGTCGTAGTATTTTCAGAGACTTTTGAAGAACATCTAGATCATCTGCGAGAAGTTCTTGATCGCCTTCGTAAGGCTGGGTTAACTGTTAAGTTGTCCAAGGTTGCCTTTGCTAAGCCCTCTATGTCATTCCTAGGGCATATTGTGTCACCCGATGGTGTAGCAGTCGATCATTCTAGAACACAGGCCATCCGTGATTTTAAACCTCCCAAGGACATTAAAGGTATCGCCAGGTTTATTGGTATGGTGAATTTCTTCAGAAAGTTCATTCCTAACTTTGCTAATAGAGCGGCGCCCTTAAACCTTCTTCGTAGGAAAGGCATCAAATTCGAGTGGGGACCTTCTCAACAAGCCGCTTTTGAAGATCTGAAATTAGCTCTCTGTAATGCCCC
Source organism: Anabrus simplex (assembly GCF_040414725.1). Taxonomy (NCBI): domain Eukaryota; kingdom Metazoa; phylum Arthropoda; class Insecta; order Orthoptera; family Tettigoniidae; genus Anabrus; species Anabrus simplex. Next base: position 51,914,267 of record NC_090278.1, on the reverse strand, counting down.
TGTCCTTGCTATGCCTGATTTCTCGAAGAAATTCATTGTCCAAACCGACGCATCGTCGTCAGCAGTAGCGGCAGTCCTTCTTCAAGAGACTGAACTAGGGAGGCGACCCATCGCCTATGCGTCTAGGACATTGTCGGCTCAAGAAGCCAAGTATTCCATCTATGAGCTCGAAGGTTTGGCAGTCTTATTTGCCTTAGAAAAGTTCCGTCTCTATCTGGAACATGTCAAATTCGACCTGGAGACAGATAATCAAGCCTTAAGCTGGGTCTTAGGTAGGCCGCGTCGTACTGGTCGTATAGCCCGCTGGGCTATTCGTATTTCCGCCTTCCAGTTTGATGTTAGACATATCAGAGGTACCGAAAATGTTGTTGCTGATGGACTCAGCCGTATGTTTCATAACGACGTCGAGACCCACGAACCGGTCGACAGTTCATCACCTTCCGAGTCCATGCTATCTGAGGTTAATGCCATCCTAACAGATGCTCCCATGCTTTTTAGGGATATCGAGAAATACCAACGTGAAGATCCGACGCTGGGTCCGATAATGGAAACCCTTTCTTCTGGGGAACATGTCGTCCCTTATGTTCTGAGGAATGGTGTTTTATGTTGCCCTTCGAGGCATGATAAGATGATGAAAGTTGTTGTTCCAGCAGTTCTTGTACCTATGATCTTCAAATACTATCATGAGACCCCATTGGGGGGGCATCTTGGAATCTTTAAAACTCGTGAAAAGATTCGTGACATGTTCATCTGGAAAGGTATGGACGGTGAAATTCGGGAACTTGTAAAAGCTTGTAAATCTTGTTTGATCAGTAAACCCACCATGTCCACCAAGGTAGGCCTTTTGTCTTCGCATCAAGCGTCGCGCCCCATGGAACGTCTGTATATCGATTATGTAGGACCCTTCCCCCAGTCAAAGGGTAATGCTAACAAATTCATCTTTGTATGTGTAGATGGTTTTACCAGATTTTCTTGGTTATTTCCGACTAAGCTGGCTACCGCTCAGTCCACCATTACCTGTCTAAATTCTATTTTTGCTTCTTTTGGTCCGTGCCAATATATTGTATCTGATAATGCTAAGGCGTTCACATCAAATCTTTTTCGTAAATTCTGTTTTGACTTGTCCATCTCTCATGTAACCACTTCTGCTTATTACCCTCAACCATCTCTGGCTGAACGGGTTAACCGTAATCTCAGGTCCGCACTTATTGCCTATCATCATGAAGATCATTCTAGGTGGGACACGTCCCTGCATTGGTTAGCTTTTGCTTTGAATTCGGCGGTTCATGAATCACACAAGTTTACTCCAGCTTCTTTGATGTTTAAGTTTGTTCTCAACACGCCGCTCTCTAACCTCTGGTCTCTGAGTGACATTCTGCCCGAGACAATAGATCCGGATAATATTAAAGATCTTTGGAAGAAGGCTAAAGCCAATCTTAAGGTATCTCATGAAAAGGTTAGGGAAAGGTATGATCGTGGACGGAGACCCACCCCTTTAAAGGTAGGTGACCAAGTAATGGTCAAAAATTTTGTTCCCGCGGGCAAGCTTGCCCCCAGATTTCAGGGGCCTTGTATCATTCTCGATTTTCTTACGCCGGTTACCTTATTGTTAAGTAATCCAGCCACCGAGAGGATATTTAGGGTTCACCTGTCACAGGTGAAACCGGTGTAATTTACGTGTTAACTTGCTTCATATTATTTTGAAAGGAATATGAAGGTTATATTTTTTTTGAGTTTCCAAATTCTAGGCATTCTGCCCCTTCTATAGGATTTTGTTTCTTATGTAAGCATGTTTGTGAAACCTGCCCCGACCCATTAAACTGCCATCCTGTCTTTGCCACGGCCATTACCACGCTCCCGTCTCCTGCTCCACTCTACACAGTGGCTTAATGAATACCATGAATATCTGCACGCCGCTGGCCCCTCAATCTCTCTACAAGCCTGTGCCCTCAAAGAAACATGATGGTCCAACACAATTCTGCCGCCTAGCTTTAATGTTTCAGTGCCCCCGCAGCCACGCAGCGCCGTGCAGCAACTGGGGAGGGGGATGGGCCCCCTCCTCTCCAGCGAAGACGACATGTGCCCGGCGAGCCGGAGCTCTCCTCCCGGCCAAGGCTGATGTGCGGCGCACGACCTGCTACTTGCCCGCAGCCTGTATATGTTCACCGCGGGCGTGGCGTGTTTCAACACCTCTGCTCCCCTCATAGTGCGGGCGAGCGGTATCTCAGGGTACTTAAGGGGTCCGAGCGGCCTCCTTTGGACGCAAGCTGCAACGGCCGGTCCGGCCATCCAACTTCATCAACATCAACTACATGGACAGTTACTATAAGAGATAACTACACTTGGGAATTCAACAGCAATATTTGGTGGACATAGCAAATTTTTCCTTCACTTTTAAGTATTAAAAGCTTATCTTCAGAAATTCAACTTCTATAAACATAAAGACTTTACTTCTCCTGCAACAACAAAATTTTGGAACCGAATTAAGAAATTTCTCAAATACTTCTACAAGTTATCTTATTCTCAACATCAAAACTTGGAACTTATTTTCAAACAAAAGTTTATGTTCTTCTGTGTTACCCCTTGGAGGAACTTTTGGGGGGGGAGGTCTGTACCGGGCGGTACACCTCTACTCTGTTTATTTAAAAGTTGCGCCAGTTGAAACTCCTCTTCTGGAGGAAGTCTGAACTTTATCTACACTATTAATCTACTAATTTCTCAGAAGATGTCACTACCTGGAAATTTTTGAGTTTGTGAACTGTGTCATTTTTGATGTGTTTTTGTTTCGTTTGAAGTAAGAAGTGTGAACTTTCTCTTCTAGAGGACACTACTGAAGATCAACAATAGTGCGACCTAGTGCGGAGTCAAAGAACTATTTTGTTGGAGAAATTTTTATTTCAAGAGTTTGTTCTTTGTTAAATTTCTTTCTGTCATTGTTTAAGTTGGCTGTATACCCCTCTTTTTCCCCTTATTTTGGATCTAGCCAATCCCGAATTTCTTTAATTAATTTTCCACCAATAATGTGTTTCTTCTTCCTCTATGTAGGGGTTTCTTTTCCCTAGCCAATAAAAATTTTGTGGGAGGGTGTTTTCTTTCCCCTAACGCCTAGAATCTTCCGCGAGAGGATATAAACTGCTGATTTTAGGGTCTCGGGGCCACTTCTGTTCCATCTTTCAGTGTATTAAGTACATAGCAGGAGGCGGGAAGCGCCTCTTTCTTCGGCGGCGTCTACAACAAGGTAATGGCCAAGTAATAACTTCTTTCTTTGCTTGCTCAGCAGTTTAACCTTCGGGGCGGGTTCTAGGCCTTCCACCATGTAACCTTCCTTTAAAATGTAAAGACTACTGGTACCTATCCTATCTTCTAAACTACATACTGGGATAGAGAGTGCTAACCCTCTCGAGTTCCCACTCATATTGTTTTGAGGTGAACTTATTTTCTCAAACCCATTCTTCCGTGATGTAATGTAAATTGTTATTTTCTTAAGTCACCTCTGTAGTATGGGATTAGCCCTTGTATTAACGGCCTAGTGCCAAGTAGGTCTTAAACAAAGTGTATCAGGAGTGCGGTTAGCCTCCTCTCAAATTGTTATTTTAGAGGTCATGTAATCAACCTTCTTTTCATGTAATAGACCTCAGTAGGTTGGGTATTTTACCCCTGTAAATACGTCCTTAGAGGACAGCTTGAAGGTAGAGTTTGGTGTGGCCTTTGAGAGGCTTAAATTTTGAGAGCGGATCGCTCTTTTGAAAATGGAGTGTCATATGCCTCGTGGAGGCTTTTCTGTGTAATTCGGAGCCAGGGGCTCCTAGGGATGAATGGGGTTTTCTGCCCCTCTGTTAAAACTTGTGTTTGTGGTAAAACTGAGCTGATCGCTGAAGTCAGGGCGTGAAGCCCAAAACCTGTAAATATTGTAACTCCCCTTGTTTTGCTACATTGTACCTGCCATGTCTGTTATAGCTTTGTTTTTGAAAAGAAAATATAACTTTGTTAAATTTTAAATTAATTTTACATGCACTATAATTTCGTAGCTTGAAACCCATTCACACCCGCACCTTCTTTTACGCATAACTACCGCTAAAACACGGTAACAATTATTATTATTATTATTATTATTATAGCCTTCGTTTCCCCGTAATCCATTGTGGAGATCTAAGATCTTAATTACACTCGTACCCTCACGGAATTCACCAACAAATGGGGATTAATCAATGAATCAACACAACAACATTCCAAGAAATCAATAAAATGAGATCAATGAATCAATAAATCAATGTCTACTCTACCATCACCACAATTGAAATTCTACTTCTTTAACTAAATTCAACGTTTCTTTATATAAGAATACAATTCAAGTAGCAATCTACAGGAAGAAGGGAAAATGTTACAAGAGTAGGTACTTATTATTCCGATGTTTGTCTCCGACGTCTTGAATACAGGTGTAGATGTAGGTCCTTCCTCCGGATTATGGCGGATTATAGATGAACAAGTTCACCGTGCTGGCTCACACACGTCGGGTTAACAACTCATGATTACTGTGCAGCCAGATATTATGGAATCATTCCAGCAAATTCTTAGAGATCCCCAGGATTTCCTTCTTGGTCGGTCCATGATGACAACTGGCTCTCGTATATTTTACTGAAACTAAAATGTTATATTAGAATTGGATCCTCACTCGTTGTATTCCAATATTTTGCCTTACAATACTTAACTGGCGCAATGATGTACAATATGGTTCAACACTTATTAAAGCTTCAAATCTTGACCCTATTATCAGTTTACAGTACTTCATTAAGTCATCATAATTTCGAATACTACACTACAGTACTTTTGAAACTATGTTCCTCGGCAAGGTTTACTCTCGAAGCTTCCAGTTCGATGATTAATTTGTCTCGTGGTGCCTACTAAAACATTCCATAAGTCACTGCGATAAAAATTCGGCGTAACGTCTTGCTGTGACTAGCCGTGGTTTGTAATATTACATCCAGTTGAATGCACTGCGATGAGATGTCGTACTTGGCTGATCCGTCTGTACGAAAAATTGATACAAGCATACTCGAATACTATAACACCATGCAATACTGACACATAGTTAACTAAATTCTTCAAGAGCATTAGCAGTGCCGATCGTATTCCATCCGTCGCTCAGTCTCACGCTAAAGACACCGTTACTCTTCCTGACCGTAGAGCGGCTTCTCTCCTTCTCATTGGTCAACAGCTATTCTGCGACGTGATTCGTTATTCCATATTTGGTGTAGATATTTCTGGAATCCTTCTCCTCTTCGTCTCCGGCGCTCGCTGTATGATGTAAGCCGTGTGACGTATCTATGTCCTTGACCGCCTGACACAGTTTAGCTCGCCCGCAGCGGAACGGCCTGGTAACCAGGTGATGCTTGTTCGCGCGTATACCCATGTTACTTTACGAGAACTGAGCCAACCTCTCTAAATCCAATAGAATATCATTTGGACAGGTATACACGCGAAGGATGGATCCTAATCGCATACCGAGAAAAATGTTGGATCTGCAGTTAAAATATTCAAGACCAAGAGGGTGGCCAAGAATGCGATATACAGACATGGAGAAAAACGACATTCAGCAACGAGGAGGGGGCTGGGACAGCATTGAAGAAGGAGAAAAGTACAAAGACAGAAGCTGGTGGATGGGCTTCATTCGCCAACCCATGATATAGATGGAACAACATGGGATATGTATGTATATGCATGTACCTACATAGGGTAAAACCCTCCCGTACCGGGCGAGTTGGCCGTGCTCGTAGAGGCGCGCGGCTGTGAGCTTGCATCCGGGAGATAGTAGGTTTGAATCCCACTGTCGGCAGCCCTGAAAATGGTTTTCCGTGGTTTCCCATTTTCACACCAGGCAAATGCTGGGGCTGTACCTTAATTAAGGCCACGGCCGATTCCTTCCAACTCCTAGGCCTATCCTATCCCATCGTCGCCATAAGACCTATCTGTGTCGGTGCGACGTAAAGCCCCTAGCAAAAAAAAACCCTCCTGTGCCCCCACTCCCCAACCTATTCGATGCAAGCGCTGCCTATCTTATAACAAACAGGATACTGCGCACAGCACCGCCGAACATCCGGTGTGCAGCCATTGCTCGCAGTCCCACGCCACCTCCCGATGCCCCAACGTCCAACTCCCCCAAATGCAACACCTGCGGAGAATCCCACCCCACCTATTCCTTTAAGTGCAAAGCCCGCTCCCAACCACCCGAGAACCGTCCTAAACTGGTTGCCCCAACACAATCCTCCCAAACACTCTTTCCATCTCCTACCCATGAAGATATCATCCTATTCGAAACTATCTCCCTCCTCAGCATTCATGACTAGTCCTATCCCAACTGCAGCTTGCCGCCACCAGACCCTAAACGTCCACTTCCAGACCTCCCACTCCGGCCTTAACACCCACTTTCATGTCACCCGCCTTGAGACCTTCGTTTAACCACGGACCCTATCCCTTCAAGATGATCCCGGCCTCCGGAACCTATCTCCATCATCTTCCTTAATATCCAGTCCTTCCAGTCCAAACACCTACACCTCAAAGCCCTCACCACCCAATACCCCTCTCAGGTAATCCTCCTCAACGAAACCATGCTACACCTCCACCAGTCCACCCACCTTCCCGGCTTCACTATTCAGAGAGCAGACCACCCCCTTGACATGGGACTAGGAGGAGCTGCAATAGCCACCCGCACATCGCTTCCCATCCTCACCCATATTCCACCCCACCCGCTCTCTTTCTCCAAATTCCTAGCCATCACAGTCTACTTCCGTTCCCGGGTCCTACACCTAGCCACCATATACCACCAGTCTTATGTCCCCTTTCCCCTAGACTTCATAGACTACCTGAGCGATAACTTTCTCCACTTCCTATTACTAGCTGACCAGATCCTTTAGAACCTTTAGAACCGGCAATGAAATGAGTAATCTCCGAAACCTCCTAAGTGATAGAGACTGCTCCCTAATCCCTATACCCCGCCACACACGCCCCGCCTCCAATACCACCCCAGATGCTATAATAGCCCACATCCAAATACTCCCTAGCATAGGAAGCGACCATCATCCAGTCCTCCTCTAGATCCCATCCTCAAACCCCCAGCCAACACCCGCTCCTCCAATTCCCATATCCGATTTCTCCAAAGCCGACTGGTTTTCCTACCAAACTGATCTAAACAAAGCCCTAGAGAACCCTCCTCTCCCTCTTACCGATCAAACATCTGTCGATACCCTCAACATGTCTATCCTCTACGCCATAACCTCCACCTCAATATCCAGCATCCCCAACACCCCACATTTCCCTTCAGGGCCCCGACTGTCCCCCCTCCGCTTCCTCCACCTACCTTCGAGAATTCACCAATACCCGGGACTGCTACATCCTTCGTCTACACCTGAAAATCCTTAGAACCATCAGAAACTAACTAACAGCCGACTCCAGCTGCACCTGGTCCCAAACCTGCAATAACCTGAACTCCCTCCACGCCTATCCCAATACCCCATAATCCATTTCGGAGTAGCTCCAGCCAACACCCAGGAGAAACTGGAAATCTTTGCTCAGCATTTCTCCCACCACTTTAATACCCACCTCGACTCCAACTTCGACAACATCGATACACCACTATATCTTTCCTTAGTCACCTTCCCAACACTCACCCCTCAAACAACCACACCCTCTCCTACAATCCCTTGACACCCCAACCACACCTACTGAAATCCAATCAGTCCTGTCCAAATCCCGTCACACAGCTCCCGGACCTGACAAAACCCGCTGCCTCCAAATCCGACATGCCCCGCTATCCCTCCTCACTCTACTGGCCGACCTCTACACCTTCATCCTTCGCACAGGATTCTATACCACTTCCTGGAAACACAAAACAATGCTTCTGTTCCCCAAATCTGGTAAACCCCCTTCCGAACTCGATTCCTACCACCCCATTACTTTGATCACAGTCCTAGCCAAAATCCTCAATAATATCCTGGTCCGCCGGCTTCACTCCCATGTATGTATGTATGTATGTATGTATGTATGTATGTATGTATGTATGTATGTATGTATGTATGTATGTATGTATGTATGTGTGTATGTATGTATGTATGTATGTATGTATGTATGTATCAGCCCAAATCAATGTTTCCTTTTTCCTTTCTAAAGTGTTTGAAATCGTCTGACCTCTTAAAATTACTTAACCTAACCTTACATCAATCTTGCCCCCCCCCCCCCCCAAAAAAAATATATTCTATATTCGCCACTGGTGTACGTGTTGAACATTCGCAATTCAGAAGCTATTTGGATATCCTGGCGAAGGGATTACAGTAACCACAACGGGACCAGAATACCACCCCCGATAGTGGAACCCTACTCTGTTAGCAGCTTACTCGCTTTAAATATTGAAACGTTACGTAATATATTGGAAGATTTGCGTGGTGGGCAAAAAAAAAAAATGTAGATGTAGAGACACGGTGATAACGACTGGTTCGTCCGTGGCTCTACGCCTCGTTATTAGAGAGAAGGGTAGGGGCCAGACCACACCGTCGACTGTCATGAATTTGGTTTACCGTTGTTTTCCATTCTCCTGCACTAACGTGAATGCCGGGAAATTTCCTAGTATAGACCACGACTGAAAAACCTTAACATTAAGGTCTGGACACACCAACGCGGGGCATGGGAAGCGGGAGCGAAACCTACAATTCCGCGGTCGTTGCGAAATTCGTCCTTGTCTTCACACCGGAGTGGGAACAGTAGCGTCTGATGAAGAAGTGTTTCTGCTTCTAGCAGTTGCTGAGGATGATGACCGCAGGTTCGTTTATTATTATTAATTACTACTACTTTCTTTAGCTTATTCCAGTTATTTCTGCGACACTGGGTTGTCCAGCAATAAAACTGCTTTAATAGGCAGACTTTTCTTTCTCAAAAACGTTTTAGTTTCAGGCACGAAAACAAACGGGCGTGATCTCAGGAGAGGGGAGCCACAGTACAATGACATGTCGGGAATAAGCTAGGAATGAAGTGCTGTAGACAAATTTTAAATTTTAAAAAGAAAAATTCAAATAACGCTCGGATTCCCGACACTCTACTGCACGTATTTTTCTTTCAGATTTATGGCTACTGGAGATGCCTATTCTACAATTGGTCACTGTTTCCGAGTCGGATTGACAACAGGCTTTTTTTTTTACAAGTTGCTTTACGTCGCACTGACACAGATAGGTCTTATGGCGACGATGGGACAAAAAAGGGCTAGGAGCGGTCTTGGCCTTAATTAAGGTACAACCCCAGCATTAGCCTGGTGTGAAAATGGGAAACCACCGTCTTCAAGGCTGCGGACAGTGGGATTCGAACCCACTAACTCCGGAATACTGGATACTGGCCGCACGTAAGCGACTGCGGCTATCGAGCTCGGTAAACTATTTGTGGCAGAATGCAAGGAATATACTGTACATGCCAGAAGCAAAAGGAGACAAACCCAAAGAAAATTACAACTTACCGTATCGAGTGTGTAGAGCGAGAAGAGTCGTAGAAAATTACTTCGACATACTAGCACAGAAATGGAGAATGTATTGCAAACCCATGGATGATAATGTGGACACAACTAACCTAATCAACAGAACAACGTTCATTCTGCACAACTACTTGACAGAAAATTCAGCATATTACGAAGATTTAGATCCACCGGAATCGGAACTCAGAGCTTTAGAAAATGTAGACAATATGTACGACGAGCACCCGCTGTAGCTTTTGCTGATCGTGAGACATTTGTGGGGTTCTTTGGCATGCATACCAGTGTATAGATAGTTTTGGCATACATCTTGCATGTATCTGGATGCTTATGCTTACGAACGGAGAAATGTGTGCAAAGGAGGGGGGGGGGGGGAAGACACAACAGACAGTGATAATTAAAGAATTGATACTTACCAGATATATGCAGTTCTTTTCCTATTTCGTCGCACAACATAATTATCTTTCTCATCCCCTCTCCAAACTCCGAAAGTGGACGGTTTTCCCCTATAAACACCCTCTAATATTCTTCTTCAGCCGGGTGGCGCCACACCTTTAATTACGCACCCAGCCGACGCAACAAAGCAGATAGGCCTGACACCAAGAGGAAGTCGGCGTCCCCTATAATGTACACTTGTATTGCCCATGATGTCGACCCAGCGTTCCCGGAAGAAGACATCCTCAAGGAACTTCGTCCGACCGGCGTCTTGTGTGCCGCCAGACTGTACAAAGGGGGCGCATCTACAAGGAATGTACTCTTATATTACCCATCGCTGGAGGACTATTTCAACGTTTTGGATAATGGTGTATATATTCGAAGACAGCTGCATCAAATAGGAGACACCCCAGCAAAACTATTCACCCAGCTAATGAACAAAGACTTAAATACTTATCTAGACTCACAGCGCGCTGATGCTATGCGGAATATTGAACACTTTCGCGCATCGCCATGTTACGGGCGCTTCAGCTACGAATGCATGGGTAGCACGTCATAATGCTTACAGTCCCGTGCATGTTTTCGATTTTAATCATGTCTGTTAGTGGATCTGTTGTAGTATTATATGTGACGGAATGATAATATATTGTCAAATATTTTCAAGAAATGTGGGAGCTGATACATTATGGTAGTTAAATTGATCGGCGTCCGCCTCTGTGGTGTAGTGGTTAGCGTGATTAGCTGCCACCCCCCGGAGGCCCGGGTTCGATTCCCGGCTCTGCCACGAAATTTGAAAAGTGGTATGAGGGCTGGAACGGGGTCCACTCAGCCTCGGGAGGTCAACTGAGTAGAGGTGGGTTCGATTCCGTGGTTTCCCACTTCTCCTCCTAACATAAGGCCACGGCCGCTTCCTTCCCTCTTCCTTGCCTATCCCTTCCAATCTTCCCATCCCTCCACAAGGCCCCTGTTCAGCATAGCAGGTGAGGCCGCCTGGGCGAGGTACTGGTCATTCTCCCCAGTTGTATCCCCGACCAAGAGTCTGAAGCTCCAGGACACTGCCCTTGAGGCGGTAGAGGTGGGATCCCTCGCTGTGTCCGAGGGAAAAGCCGACCCTGGGGGGTAAACAGATGTTGATGATGATGATGATGAAATTGATCGGCAATACTAGGCATAATGCCGGGAAGGTACCTAACTTACGGCCGATTCCTTCCCACTTCCTTGTCTCTCCCATCCAATCTTCCCATACCCCCACAAGACCCCTGTTCAGCATAGCAGGCGAGGCCGCCTGGGCGAGACACTGGTCATCCTCCACAGTTGTATCCTCTATAATGGGATTCCTCGCTGAGTCCGAGGGAATAATCTACCCTGGAGGGTAAACAGATTAAGTAAGAAAGAATGAAAGAGCTGTACGATCAGCTGATCTGCCTAGCCTAGCTTTCTTCCGGACTTGCGGTATTACATGTGCCGTCGCATGTGCTGAAAATATAATTCTAGTCCGAGCAGTAAACTCTTGCCATCTAGCGGCAAGCTTTTGTAAGAACTACTTTCGCTTCACCTTGCAGCCACCACGCTGCACACCGTTGCAGCCAATTCGAACATTCACCGCTAGATACCAGCACAATCATGCGTCAAGTGCGAGCCTCCTTGTTGAATTTCTCTGTATTAAACTAATGTTGATTTTATAGAAGTAAATATTCCTCCAACGTTAAGCCGTATCTTAACACTGCCGTCTCTTAGAAACCTTTGACAAATTCTGAAAGAAAACAACGTACCAGGAGAAACTTACACTTCGAAGGCAATTACTTACATTGAACAGTGCGAAAGGTTCTGTATATATTGCAAATTCTATTCTTCAGTGCTGGATCATTTACTCATTCACTCGTAAGTCATTCAATGTGTTTGGTGAATATTAATATTTTCATTCCTATGGTGTACATCTAGTTACAAGTTATCTCTCAGGAAAACCTGATTATATTAATTTATTAAAAGTACTCGTAGATGATAAACAGTCCGTTCTCAATTTATAGGTATTTATACCTTTAACTATAAGACACAACACCTGCTCTGGTTGGAGAGGGGAACACACATAACACACGCCCGAAATTTTTCGGCTGGGTGGCCATCATCTTTAATAGCTCACTCAGTCGGCCCACTATAAACACAAACAGGCAGACGCCTAGTTGGCAGTCGCCTATCCTCATCATGACCTACTGCCTCATCCCTGGCGTGGAACTCCACATTCCCGAAGCTCACATATTTGAAGACCTCCAAGCAGACGACGTTCCAGTTCTCAACGCCTTCAGACTACAGGACGGTCCGACCGCAGCACCATCTACTCACGTCTTAGTCCAACTAGAAGGAGAAGCAGCCCAACGCCGCCTGTTCACCACCGGAGCAAACATCCATAATAAAACCTACGCAGTGGTGCCAACCCCCCCATGCATCCTGAACCAAATAAAAGCCGACCCTTATCACATCCCCATCATCCAGGTGCCCCCATCGCCCCTACCACCCTTACCCACAACAACAACAACAACTACCCTCACAACCATAACTCCGTCAACTTGTACCCCCTCCCCAGACATATTCACCACCGTCACAACTTCCCACCCATCCCCAGTAATGTCATCATCCCAGCAGACCCCAGCCACCCCACCACTGCAATTTCCGCCGGACGCCGCAGTCTCACCACCAGCAAACCAACAACAGACGCCCCCACCAGCCGTCTTCAGCTGTGTACTACGTGGGATATCTCCAGAAGTTACCGAGCAAAACATAATCCAAGAACTACGGAAAACTGGAGTCAATGTACTTAGAGCCATCAGAATTTACAACAGCCATGGACCCACTTTCATGATGCGCCTCCAGATGCCCAGTAAAGAAGACGCCCAGCACCTCATCAGTACCGGCGCACAAGTCTATGGTCGCCGCCATCGAGTTGAGCCCTCCCACTCCCCACCCCTACCCCCACGAAACCGCCAACCATCGATCAATTCACACCGCCTCCCCCAGCCAACCCTCCCCTGTGTTCCCCCATATCTACAACAAACTCCGTTCCCTCTCCCAACTGGACCCATCCCTCTACCTCTCCAAACATACGACCTTCTTCGCCTCCTCATTCTATCTCTCCATAACATCACCACCACCCTCCAGTTCCTAACCTCCCATAGCTACCCCGGACCCTACGTCCGACCGACTTAGGCACATCATACTCATCTTTAAGAATTGTATCACCTCATCCATCAGTCTGCATTGTAAAACTCACCAAAATATCAATAAAGTCTTATATACCAGCACTTAGACAAGACGCAAATCCTCTCCCATCTCCTAACTCTCCACATCCTTTACCCACCTCCTTCTTCCATCACATCTCCCCAACCCGCCCGCATCTCTTGGCCAGAGAGAGGGCGACACCCTCTAGGTGGCCCGCCCCACCCCTTCAGGGTGGGGAATGAAAGCATTGAAGCAAGCAGTTTAACTATAAATGCTTACATATAAGAACCATTATTCGGTTCATAAATTTTTGGATGCCCTAGTTTCATGAACTACGGGCGAATTATTAAAAATGCGTAAATAACGGGTCAGTCCGCTACAGTGATGTAGTGGTTAGCCTGATTAGCTGCCATCCCCGGAGGTCCGGGTTTGAATCTCGGCTCTGCCACGAAATTTGAAAAGTGGTACGAGGGCTGGAACGGGGTCCACTCAGCCATCCTGGAAGTGGTTTCCCACTTCTCCTCCAGGCAAATGCTGGGATGGTACCTAACTTAAGGCCACGGCCGCTTCCTTCCCTCCTAATTGCCGTCCCATCCCTACACAAGGCCCCTGCTCAGCATAGCGGGTGAGGCCGCCTGGGCGAGGTACTGTTCATTTTCCCCAGTTGTATCCCCCGACTGCCATTGAGGCGGTAGATGTGGGATCCCTCGCTGAGTCCGAGGGAAAAGGCGACCCTGGAGGGTAAACAGATTAAGATAGAAGAAGAAATTATGGGTCAGATTAGAGGTGGGGATGGAGCGGAGCAGCTATGTTGTGATGTAGAGGTGTGACAAACGGTTATTGTTGTATAACTGCTACAATAAAGTAACTATGAAAAATAACGTCCAACGTTACTCACCTTTTATCCGTTACAGCCTGGTCACGGCTTCAAGCATGTCTCCGTATAACGTCCATAGTGGTGTGACTAGCAGTGATTTTACACTCACAGGTCAAACTGTGATTGCTATTTTGAAGTAGCTGTGACTTTTAACTGTGATTAACTGTGATTCAGCCAAGGCCACTCGAAATATGACCATCATCACTCTGCGGCCTACAGGAGTACCGAGGAGTACGATGTCGTGCAGCATTCAGTACACGGGCGAACTCGCGCTAACGCTGAAAACAAATACTCATTTTCAGAGTCATATTTTAAAAAGTTATATATATATATTACCTTTTTTCAAAAAGTACGCCACCGTACGAATCAACTATTTTTTTATAACTGCTATTTGATGTACCCGTGTTTCCCTACGGGATTTTCAGAAAGACTGAATTTTTGATTTTCCTAACAGGAGTAAACATAGGTCATTACAAAAAAAGTCAGTAGGAATGTAGCGATTAAAAGCAACGTTATCATATAAAATACTCGATCAAATGAAAAAACTGCAGATTTTCTCACTTTTAACGAACAGTACTACGGTGCCGATCTAACAGTCCAAAGTTCCAGAGCTGGAATGACCAGGCCGTAGACATCCGTGAAGATGCTATTATGAACCAGTGTGTTACTTCCCGCCAATATTCAGGTAGGCTGTTACACTCGGTACGACCGGGCGAGTTGGCCGTGTGGTTAGGGGTGCGCAGCTGTGAGTTTGCATCTGGGAGATAGTGGATTCGAACCCTACTATCGGCAGCCCTGAATATGGTATTCCGTGGTTTCCCATTTTCACACCAGACAAATGCTGAGGCTGTACCTTAATTAAGGCCGAGAACGCTTCCTTCACACTCCTAACTCTTTCATATTCCATCGTCGCCGCAGATTCTATTCACTTTCCCTTCCTGTGATCGTATGACAATGTCGACAATAGGAGTTTACAATCACAGCGCAGCCGCAACTGCGACTGTGGTGTGGGTCACGGTTAGACTTGGACTTGTGAGTGTGATGCTGTGATTACTGATTAGATCTGCGCGTTTCACGCTGGTTTGTTATCTGCTACTGCTTTCTTAACTGCTACTGGAATGTTACTATTAGAGGTGTGTCGGTAGTGGCGTACCAGTACGCGTCACCTATTCTCCGAATGGAGCAGTGACAACCTGCTCCAGGATACTCTTCTCTACCGGTCCACTGCTACTGTGACAGTCTTGCGCTGCGACTCGCAGTTTGCTGTACCGGGAAGTGTTGTTACTGCTATTCGCAAACGGTCCAGTGACACCGCTGTCGTCGTCCCGTACTGTTAGGGAGGTTGTGACAAGAACAGGACGGACACATACCGGTATGGTGTTCAATATTTCATGTTAACGAAAGAAATCCACCATACTTCACCATTGGAACGTTTCTACAAATAATAATAATAGTCTAATAATAGTCTAATAATAATAATAATAATAATAATAATAATAATAATAATAATAATAATTTATTGTGATTATTATTAATGACTGTTTTTCTTAACATAGTTAAAATATAGTTAAACGTCACTTTTAATATTATAACTAATTATTTAATCTGGTGAATATGATCAATGAACATTTTAAATTCACAACACTGTGTACGTTTTAAAACGTCAGATATTCCAAAATGATCATCGGCGATTTCTAAACAACATTATAGGTCATTCACATGTCAGAATCTTCTTCTTCTTCTTAGCGTGCCTGTCCGCCTCGGACGTTGGCGATCAACATGGCTATTCGGGCTTTATCCATTGAAATTCGGAACAGTTCTGCAGATGTTTTGTTGAACCAGGTTTTAAGGTTGTCGAGCCAGGAAATTCTTCTTCGCCCAGGAGATCTTTTTCCTTCTATTTTCCCTTGCAGGATAAGTTGAAGCGTCAGAATCTTAGGGAAGAATTGCACACAAAATATTATCATTTTCCTAGTTGGGAAGTAACTGGGTAAAAGTAATCGGTTACTTTTAACGATTACATTTTAAAAATTACCTGTAATCATTACTTTTCCCCAAAAGTCTACTTGTAATTTACTTCTTGAAATAAAATTGTGCCGGGCGGAGTAGCTTGGTCGGTACAGCGCTGGCCTTCTGACCCCAACTTGGCAGGTTCGACCCTGGCTCAGTCCGGTGGTATTTGAGGTGCTCAAATACGTCAGCCTCGTATCGGTAGATTTAGAGGCACGTAAAGGAACTCATGCGGGTCTAAATTTCAACATCTCGGTGTCTCCGAAAATCGTAATAGTAGTTAGTGGGACGTAAAGCAAATAACATTATTATTATTAGTAGATTTACTGGCAAGTTAAAGAACTCCTGCAGAACAAGATTCCGGCACCTCGGCGTCTCCGAAAACCGTAATGTACTTACTGGGACGTAAAACAAATAACATTATTATGTGTATATTTATTAATTGAAGATAAAAAATAGTTTCGATACTTTCAACCTACCACCAGTGTGCCATTTTCGAAGCAGATAAGACAGGCGTGATCATGACATAATCGAACAGAGCAAATCGTGCATCCGCTGACTACGTAAGCCTACTGTGCTATGTTCCTCAGCTCCATTTGTGCTTGTACCGGTTGTCACTGGACCGGCAGCGTGTCACCGCGCAGCCATGCTCCATCTGTGGTTGGACCGGTTTGTCACTGGCCCGGCAGCGTGTCACCGCGGAGCCATGCTCCTCAGCTCCATCTGTGGCTGGACCGGTTTGTCACTGAACCGGCAGCGTGTCACCGCGGAGCCATGCTCCTCAGCTCCATCTGTGGCTGGACCGGTTTGTCACTGGACCGGCAGCGTGTCACCGCGGAGCCATGCCCCTCAGCTCCATCTGTGGCTGGACCGGTTTGTCACTGAACCGGCAGCGTGTCACCGCGGAGCCATGCTCCTCAGCTCCATCTGTGGCTGGACCGGTTTGTCACTGGACCGGCAGCGTGTCACCGCGGAGCCATGCTCCTCAGCTCCATCTGTGGCTGGACCGGTTTGTCACTGGACCGGCAGCGTGTCACCGCGGAGCCATGCTCCTCAGCTCCATCTGTGGTTGGACCGGTTTGTCACTGGACCGGCAACGTGTCACTGGAGCAGTTGGAGCAGTGACACATTATTTTTGGACCGTCACACCTCTAGCCAAATACTTTAATACACCAATACCGGACAGCTCTATCTCAACAGCATTGAGCGGGGTGCGAACAGCGACGGTGGTGACATCTAGCGTGCAGGTGTGACAAGCCCAGGAACTGCATACCGGTACTTATCTATGCTACAATTGAGAGTAATGCACCTACACTCATTGGAAATATTTTTGTTAAAAATTGAACAATCATAATAATTAAGAATTACATTTTAAAATATGAAATGCCTCCTTCACAAAACTCCAAACGAGCACTGTGTTAGCCATGCCTTTCGCTATGTCTTAAAAATTAAAAGCAGAATTTGTTTGAGGATCCATCCAGCCTCTGGGAGGAATATTCACCTACAACTCTCTTCTCTTCTCTTCTCTTCTCTTCTCTTCTCTTCTCTTCTCTTCTCTTCTCTTCTCTTCTCTTCTCTTCTCTTCTCTTCTCTTCTCTTCTCTCTTGACTTTTCCCATTTACCTTGGGCAGCACTTTGTGTAGTCTTAGCGTAGTTTTTCGGTCGGATGCCTTTCCTAACACCAACCCTATGTGGAAGGATATATTTATTTACTATTGCGTGTTTCTGTGGTTGTTTTTCGTGTGATATGTTGTAGGCCTATATGTTTGAAGATGCGTAGCCCCCGATCTACACGAATCAACAGACGAGATAAAAATCTCCGACTCAGCCGGAAATCGTACGAGGGCCCTCTGAACAGAAGGCCAGTGTGCTGACCATTCCGTGGTGGTGATTATTGTTTTAAGAGGAAGTAATACTGGCCAGCCATCCTCTCAGAAGGGAAACGGATGAGGACCAAAACTCCGAATAATGAAGGTATCGTCAAAGGGAAGAGAAGGGCCACGAAGCACTAACCATTCAGCCAAAGTACCAGAGGGGACAGATACATTAACAATATCCATGATTTATTAAGATTTCGGGAAAGAGAAGGGGTAGTTTAGGAACAGAAGTTTTGGTCTATTATTTCTTCTTCTTCCCCTTCTCCTTCTTTGTCTTCTTCGGTACGCGGCCGATCTTCCCGAACTCTACAGAAGAGCTCACCACACGCTGCTATCTCGCTTTTGCAGTACTTCGAATGTTCTGTTTTACCTCCGAGGACAGAAATACTAATCTGTGTATATATAATAGACTAGATCTACATATTGGGGTTACGTGAGTGAACTACGATGTGCCTGACATGGAAGAAGTGTTCAGAATTTCCTAAAGTCTCTTTCACATATTTATGCATGAAGAATTACCCTACATGCGTATTAAATTACTTGGACCTGTGCTCAAGCCTATGCAAATAATACACTGAAATAATTTTCTTACGCCGGGCTAAGTGGCTCAGACTGTTGAGGCGCTGGTCTTCTGATCCGAATTTGGCAGGTTCGATCCTGGCTCAGTCCGCTGGTATTTGAAGGTGCTCAAATACGTCAGCCTCGTGCAGGTAGATTTACTGCCATGTAGAAGGACTCCTGCGGGATGGAATACCGGCACTTCGGCGTATCCCAAAACCGTAGAAGTAGTTAGTGGGACGTATATTTAACAATGTGGATCCTCAAGTTTGAGTGTACTAAAGTTCCATATTTGTAAATGTTATTGGACCGAACTCGATAGCTGCAGTCGCTTAAGTGCGGCCAGTATCCAGTATTCGGGAGATAGTAGGTTCGAACTCCACTGTCGGCAGCCCTGAAGATGTTTTTCCGTGGTTTCCCATATTCACACCAGGCAAATGCTGGGGCTGCACCTTAATTAAGGCCACGGCGGCTTCCTTCCCACTCCCAGCCCTTCCCTGTCCCATCGTCGCCATAAGACCTATCTGTGTCGGTGCGACGTAAATCAACTAGCAAAAAAAAGGTTATTGGTTTTACGTCCCACCAAAATTTCAGTAGAGCATTTGATTGATTTCTTAATATAAAGGGAATAGAATGTAACCTCAACATAGATGCGAGGTCATTACTTTTTCTAATACTTGCGGTCCTTATCAGTTCCCATGCCATTATCTTGTTCGTTAATTTGTTCAGCACATAACGCATTTCTTGGAATATAACTGCAATGTAAGATGATTTAGTGACAAACACTGATACATTATAAACAACACGCCAGTGCGCTAAGAATCGTACAGATGGCAATATGTTATTGAAGAGTTGGTCACACCACCGTCACACCAAGCCATGTAGGTAGCAGCACTATCGACTTTCTCGCTGAAAACCGCAAGCTGTCCGGTATTATCATATTAAAGTATTTGCTCTAGCTACTATTGGCCTTGCTGTGCGTTTCACGCTGGTTGATCACGTTAGTTTATCGATTTCTCGCAGCGCAGCGCTGCCGGTACTTGACTAGGTTATCTGCTACTGCTTTAGTGGCGGCCAGTACTGGCGGCTAGAAGTGGCAGCCAGTGAAATGGCCGGACAGTAAGTTTACACACGAGGACAGTAATGGCTTCCATTTTTATGTTCTAGTGGCAGCCAGTAGCCAGTTTTAATGTGGACGTGGTTAATGGTGGAAGTGTTTGTCTAGGACGTCAGTGTATTCTCAGTCGTCAGAGGATGTGTGAGAATATGCAGGGGATTGATGAAGAGTACGAGGAAGCTCTTGATGAGGCTGTAAGTGATATTGTACATTGTTTAAGTGAAGAGCTTCAAGAAATATTAAAGACTCGGTGTGTCGTAGAGATCAGCTAGGAGCTTCGTCTACAATACTTCGGGAACTTGCCGAGGAAGATCCTCTGGAATACAAGAGAATTATGAGAATGAGTGTGGGGCAATTTAACGAACTGTTTAATTCAATTGAACATAAAATATCAAAAACAGATACGTTAATGAGAAACGCAGTTCCTGCCCGTCCAAAACTAGAAGTTGCCTTACGATTTTTAGCTCGTGGTGACAGTTACTAAACTCTAGCAATCATGTTTCGAATACCAGCCAACACCATTTCTAGTTTTATGCCAGAAGTACTTACAGCAATAACTTCAGCATTACAAGGATATATGAAGGTAAGATCTCACAAGTTATTGTGTACTAACTTGTTCATTTAAAGTATCGGGTAGTAGAAAAATCACGACTGGGCTGTGTTTTGTATCATTTCATAATCATTTGCAAAAAGAGTAGCAAATTCTTAGTTTACATACTGATGAGTTCAAAGTAAACATGTGTGGAAATGTGCATATCCTTTAGGGGTTTTCACTTCAAACAACTAGTGTATGCTAAACATAAAAGAGGTGTTTAAACCAAAAATATCAATTTTCTGCAGAGCAATTTATTATTAAATATAATGTTAGTTATAATGCGTTGTAAAGTACACAAAACAAAATTTGTTTGTCAGGTAACGTCCTTTCATTGTACATTTCTATAAGCTAAATCTCCTTCAGCTATAAATTCGTTTGGAATGCTAGAATCGTCATCAGAATCTTCCATGTAGGACGAGGCTCCAGATAACATCGGAGAACGTGAAGGTTGTGGGGATTCTAACAACCTCAATCTCCCTTTTGTTAACATGGATTGAATTTCGTACTGGCAAGCAAGACGGTTTCTCATGGGAAGGTCCTGCAACTGAGCTGCAACATATTTGCCAAATACGTCAACCTCGTCGAGCTCGACTTTGGTGGAAGTAGACGGGCGACTCTCAGTTATTTTTTGCAGTTTTTCAATCGAAAACTCAACTTTCGATAATTTGCTTACACGCCGTTTCTTTCTATTACGTGTTCGAAACGTAGGCACAACTGGGGATTGTGACGTGTCCTCTTCAGCGAGTTTGTCGACATTCTGTTCAGTTTCAACAGTTTGTTGTTCAATTGCTTTATCCATCCCATCATCTTTAGGGCTGATAGCTGCTGTAACCTGAAATTAAAAAACAACCAGTAATTTACCGGACTCGCTCCTCTTTATGTGTGTGTAAATGTGTTTGTATGCACTTGAAAATAATTTAGATTGTAGCTAATATTTCACTTTTACGTTCCGCAAATATTGGAGGAATGGGTGGAAATACAAAGAAATAATGAAACAAAATGGAATTTTTCTTTATGTTGTGGTGCTATTGACGAAAAGCATGTGGCCATAAAACGTCCGCCTGGGAGTTGCTCTGAGTTTTACAACTACAAAGGAGGTTACAGCGTTATACTTTTGGCATTGGTAGATGCTGATTGTGAATTTCTATACGTAGATGTGGGAACCAATGGAAGAGCCAATGATGCAAGTGTTTTCCGGTTGTCTATAGACAAGAGAAGGCTCAATTTTCCTAATTACTACTTTATTTTGGGTGATGACGCGTTCCCTTTGTCACCGAACTTAATGAAGCCCTATTCAAAAAGAAATTTGACATTACTGGAACGTATATTGAACTATCGCGTGCACGCAGAGTGGTGGAAAACGCGTTTGGTATAATGGCAGCAAGATTTAGAATCTATGGAAAAGAAATCTAAACTGATTTACAAACTGTAGATCTGATTGTACAATGCACATGTACTCTCCACAACTGGTTGGGAACAACGTCACCAGCAACGTACTTTGAAAGAGGTTGGGTTGACCAGGAAGACACTGACACAGGAGTTTTTCGCCCCGGCCAGTGGCGTTCTACTGGGACAGAACTACCGTCATAGAGAGGATCTCGCTCGACATGCACATATTCGAAAAGAGCTTCGGAAACAAGGAAGAAACTGGCTGAGTACTTCAGTGGAGATGGACGAGTGTCTTGGCAGTTGAAGTATGTTGGCATGTAATCAATGGCACAGCAAATGTGCTTCAGCCCTAGTTTGTTATTGACGAAGTCTGTGAAAAAATGTTCTTAAAGACTTACTAGTGTTATTGTTCAGTGAATCACAAAATTATTTTTAAATGTTAATACCGATAGTTGAAAACACTAGCAAGATAAAAAAGTTTTAAAACACAATGGGTCCGTGGTCTTTTGATATAGTCTTGTATCTTATTAAATTAGATATTGAACTGATCGCATTTTAAATAGTTCTTATTATCCATTTCCTCCTTATTTTTACAAATATGTTTGTTGATTCTGTTTCTATTTTGGAAACTAAGAACTTACTGCATATGACCTAACCTCTCGACAGGTGACAATTAATTGAATAGCTACTTACCTTGACACACAGTTTTGACCTAACGTACTTCTGCATAAGAATTAAAAAATCAAACTTACCAAATTCAATGTGGACTTCCTCGTGATGACTACATGTCTCAAGAAACTGTCTGCTGCAATGAACCATGGTAATTTCGGTACGTAAACGTCGTCCGTGCCTGCTCCACTTCCTTCTGATTCATTTACTTTCAGGAGTTCACCTCTGTACGTGGCCTTTATAGCCTTTATACTGGCTCTCAAAAAACTTAAGTCAGGAACCGCGACCCCTAGTCCTATTAATTCACCCTTTAACTTCATCATTGTACTCTCCCTCTTCGCCTTGTTGGCATAATCAGAATGACGAATGTTCCATGATAGTTTATGTAAGTTTCTAAAAATATACCGATATTGTCGGCACTCCATTTTATACTAGCAGTTGGTTTTGTCTTCACTTCTTGTGAACAAATTTCGCAACAAATGTAAATACAAAAGTAGTTCCTTCCTCAACAGAGTCTAGCACTCTACTGGCGGCCAGTACCTTTTAAGACACGTCCAATAATGGCTGCCACTGGGTCACGTGACCCTGTTACTGGCCCTCTGGCGTCCAGTAAACTCAAACATGCTTGAGTTTGGTGGCCGCCAGTAGCCAACTGGACGTTCAAGCGGAAGTACCCCTGCACACGGGGCAGTAGAGGGATAATGATTGGCGGCCACTACTGTCCCCGTCTGCAGGGGGCTTTAACTGCTAACTGCTACTGGCTGCTACTATTGGACGTGCTGTGCGTTTCACGCTGTTTGATCAAGTTAATTTAAGCGCTGCCGCCTGCGAAACATCACAATCGCAGTTGAGACTTGCTAGTCTGGCCAACCCGCTAGCAGGTTGAACTGTGATTTCACACTAGCAGTGATTTTACACTCACAGGTCAAACTGTGATTGCTATTTTGAAGTAGCAGTGATTTTTAACTGTGATTAACTGTGATTTAGCCTACGCCACCTAGGATACAAGGCCACTCGAAATATGACCATCATCACTCTGCGGCCTTCAGGAGTACCGAGGAGTACGATGTCGTGCAGCATTCAGTACACGGGCGAACTCGCGCTAACGCTGAAAACAAATACTCATTTTCAGAATCATATTTTAAAAAGTTATATACATTACCTTTTTTCAAAAAGTACGCCATGTACGAATCAACAAGGACTATTTTTTTATAACTGCTAGTTGATGTACCCGTGTTTCCCTACGGGATTTTCAGAAAGACTGAATTTGTGATTTTCCTAACAGGAGTCAACATAGGTCATTACAAAAAAAGTCAGGAGGAACATAGCGATTAAAAGCAACGTTATCATATAAAATACACGATCAAATGAAAAACTGCAGATTTTCTCACTTTTAACGAACAGTACTACGGTGCCGATCTAACAGTCCAAAGTTCCAGAACTGGAATGACCAGGCCGTAGACATCCGTGGAGATCTATGATGAACCAGTGTGTTATGTACCAGTAGCATCAGAAAATTTATGAACCAGAGGAATAGCATGCTAAAGAAGAAAGTTATATAACTCCCAGCTATTTCCCGCCAATATTCAGGTAGGCTGTTACACTCTGTATGACCGGGGGAGTTGGCCTTGTGGTTAGGGGTGCGCAGCTGTGAGTTTGCATCTGGGAGATAGTGGATTCGAACCCTACTATCGGCAGCCCTGAATATGGTATTCCGTGGTTTCCCATTTTCACACCAGACAAATGCTGGGGCTGTACCTTAATTAAGGCCGAGAACGCTTCCTTCACACTCCTAGCTCTTTCATATCCCATCGTCGCCATAAGACCTATCTGTTTCGTTTCGACGTAAAACAAATTAAAAAAAATACTCGGTACGCAGCAGCAATCCTATCTATCGGAGATGGGTGGCAACAGAAGACACAAAGCACGTCACGACAAACAATGGTCAATTGTTGATCAATTTTATAAGCTTTCTATATTGTAGCCCTTCACATTTAGTTTTTTTCGACTCTGTTATATTAGGGCGTCTTATAAAATTATTTAAGCTTTTAGCGTAGACTGTAGTTCCTTATTCTCCGACTTTACATACCGATTTTCATTAAATTCTGTTTACCTATTTTTCTCGTGACTCGGCGCTGATATGGACAAAAATCCAAATTCATGAATATATCTGTGATCATAGCCGGTACGGTAACAATATATAAGACATAAATGATCGGAAATTTAACACTATATAACTTTAGTTATGCAGTATTTATCGATACGACCACTATTAACATAAATATTTGAGAATTAAATTGTAGGCCTTCCCCTAAACTACCATTTCACTCAGCGTGAGTAAAATTATTTATGGCCTAGATTCTAGCGACTTATTCCCCGATTTTCATTAAGATAGGACCACTAATAAATATTTGAGAATTGAATTTTAAGCCTTCCCCTAAACTACCATTATTCTCAGCATGAATACAATTATTTATAGCCTAGATTGTAGCGACTTATTCCCCGACTTTCCTTACCGATTTCCATTAAGATACGACCACTAATAACATAAATATTTGAGAATTAAATGTTAGGCCTTCCCTCAAACTACCATTTCACTCAGCGTGAATAAATTATTTATGGCCTAGATTGTAGCTACTTATTCCCCGACTTTGCATACCGATTTTCATTAAATTCTCCTCAGCGGTTTTCTCGTGATGCGTGTATATAGGCCTACAGTACATGCAACTGCGACTTTGGTGTGGGTCGCAGTTAGACCTTTGAGTGTGATGCCGTGATACAGACAGATTTTACGGAAAATTAAAAAGTGCATTTCCTTGTTACTGTGGACATGACTGATACAGAAATACCATCCTTTTTAAATTCTGAGCAATGTATAGAAAAAACCTCTTAGAATTGAGGGTTAACCAGTTGCCTTTTTTTTTTTTGCTAGGGGCTTTACGTCGCACCGACACAGATAGGTCTTATGGCGACGATGGGATAGGAAAGGCCTAGGATTTGGAAGGAAGCGGCCGTGGCCTGGTGTGAAAATGGGAAACCACGGAAAACCATCTTCAGGGCTGCCGATAGTGGGATTCGAACCTACTATCTCCCGGATGCAAGCTCACAGCCGCGCGCCTCTACGCGCACGGCCAACTCGCCCGGTAGTTGTCTTTTTATCAAAATCATTGGCATAATTATATTTGAATTATAGAGCTGCTCATTAAGGAAGAAAATCAGGGAGGAGGAGGAAATGACTTCTTCTTCTTCTTCTTCTTCTTCTTCTTCTTATTCTCCTTCTTCTTCTTCTTCTTCTCCTTCTTCTTCTTCTTCTTCTTCTGCTTCTGACACTTTTACCACACCTGTGGGGTCGTGGGTGCGAACTGCGTCGCACATGCGGATTTGGCTCTGTTTTACGGCCGGATGCCCTTCCTGACGCAACCCTATATGGAGGGATGTAATTTGCGTGTTTCTGTGGTGGTTGGTAGTGTAGCGTGTTGTGTGAATATGAAGTGGAAAGTGTTGGGACAAACACAAACACCCAGTCCCCGAGCCAGAAGAATTTTTTTTTTTGCTATTTGCTTTACGTCGCACCGACACAGATAGGTCTTATGGCGACAATGGGACAGGAAAGGCCTAGGAGTGGGAAGGAAGCGGTCGTGGCTTTAATTGAGGTACAGCCCCAGCATTTGCCTGGTGTGTAAATGGGGAAACCACGGAAAACCATCTTCAGGGCTGCCGACAGTGGGGTTCGAACCCACTATCTCCCGGATACAAGAAGAATTAATATGACGCGATTAAAATCCGCGACCGGCCGGGAATCGAACCCGGGACCCCTCTAAACCGAAGGCCTCAACGCTGACCACTCAGCCAAGGAGACGGACAGGAGGAGGAAAAGACTATTCTGATAAAATGCCCAAAACTCACTCAGAGTTCGCCTGCTGCCACTTCTCTTGTTAGCAATACCAGTAATTTTAGTAGCGAATACTTATACTACTGTACAACAGTGTAAAACAAAAACAGTAGGCAAAATATTATGCCTACAACGTCACAAATCACTGATTAAAATACTTAGTCAACTCAACTGCTACCATCACATTTTTTCACTTTTAGACCTACAACCACAGTCGCGAAGCTCTAATCCACTTGACAGATGGAGCGACACTAGCAACTCTAGCGGCGAGGTAGAGGCGACTTGCTAGCAGACAACAGGGAACGAATTACCATACCACTACAGTCTAAAATGGTCATAACTTCTGAACCATTCATGCAAATAATGTCCTGATAAGGTTATTGTAATCCTTATGAAAGAGCGGAGGAGGTCAAACAATTTATTTCGATGAGGAGTTCGAGGATAATATCGAAATATTTATTTCATCTTAAGGAGTTATGTTTTTCTGCCGCGGACTATAACATAAAATCGCTTCTGGAGGGCGACCGGTTCGAAATAGGTACATACCATCCCGGACTTTTTTGTAGAGGTTTTTATGCTCTACAATTCGTACGCTTACACTTAGGGTCTATCGTTGACGGTTCAGGCAGCGTAAGCCAAGAAAGCAAGTGACCGACCATGGTAGAGCGCTGGCCTTCTTCGCCCAACTTGGCAGGTTCGATGTCGGTCGGTCGGTCACTTGCTTTCTTGGCTTTCTTGCTTTGGTGCCAGTAGGGGAAAAAGATCTTAATAGGTCGACGACCCGAATAAAAAGCGTTTAAAAAAATGTTCAACGTAAATGGAGAACCTGTAATTGTCACAACAATGTTTAAATAAACAAGGACTACTCTATATCTATCTAATTAATTACTGGATGAAAGAAAATACAAAGTACCTACAATAACCTAATATTAAGAAAAAGTGAGCGTCATTTTTTTGATGCATGGTTCATAAGACAAAAAGCACTCTTCTTTTCTTCTTAATCAGTTTTCCCTCCAGGGTCGGTTTTTCCCTCGGACTCAGCGAGGGATCCCACCTCTACCGCCTCAAGGGCAGTGTCCTGGAGCTTCAAACTCTGGGTCGGGGGATACAACTGGGGAGGATGACCAGTACCTCGCCCAGGCGGCCTCACCTGCTATGCTGAACAGGGGCCTTGTGGAGGGATGGGAAGATTGGATGGGACAGGCAAGGAAGAAGGAAGGAAGTGGCCGTGGCCTTAAGTTAGGTACCATCCTGGCATTTGCCTGGAGGAGAAGTGGGAAACCACGGAAAACCACTTCCAGGATGGCTGAGGTGGGAATCGAACTCACTTCTACTCAGTTGACCTCCCGAGGCTGAGTGGACCCCGTTCCAGCACTCGTACCAATTTTCAAATTTCGGGGCAGAGCCGGGAATCGAACCCGGACCTCCGGGGTTGGCAGCTAATCACACTAACCACTACACCACAGAGGCGGACCAAAAAGCACTCTAATGGACTATATCTAATTTAATGATTTTAAATGAACCTTATATACACTGTAGGCAACACTCGAACCTCACAGGCTTGAATTTGCGTTCAAAAAGACTAATTGCTCGACTTTCTGAGGACTGAGTCGGGTGCGTTGTCATTAATTATCAGTCCCGTTTTAGCAATAAATCGTTCACAAGGAACCGACGTGGCAATAACACTGAACATTTCTTTGACGATTTTGGAGAGGGTCGGCTACACATACTGGTATTTCTTCCGACCTCGGCAATAGGCGTTCATCTACATAACGCTGTACTACTATTGCCCCCGATAACGATGTGGCCCGAGGTTGGTCAGTAGCAACCATCGCATCGAACTCCTCCCAAACCGAAATCGTATTGGAGGCGGAACTTTCACTCACAGTAGTATTGACATTTTCTTGAACATTCACTGACACTTGTTGACTGTTCAGTTCTTTCATAACGAGCTCAATAGCATGTTTTTTTATGGAGTCAGCAGCACTGGAACTCGAAAATGGAATGAGCTTGAAGCGCGGATCAAAGAAAAGTGCACAGCGCCAAAGTTTTACTCCATTCCCAATTCGGAAACCGTGTTTTAATTCCATTGTCTAAGGAATCAATCAGATTCCGCACTGTGGAGTGGAAGTCTTCTTTCACAAGTTTGTTACATACTGCAGACAGTCCTCGAATGAGCACTAAAACCTGACTAGCGGTGATGTAGTTTTCGGCACTCAGTTTCGAAGAAACTTGTTCAAACGGTTTCAAAACTGTTGGCAATTCACCGCAGATTCGCCATTCCTCTGTTGAAATTGGAGGAAGCGAAACATTACATAAAGCCACCATGCTTTTTATGGCGTTTTCAAGCAGTGACAGCCGTTCGAACATGAACAACGTAGAGTTCCACCTATTACATGTGATAAATATCATTTTTGATCCGTATTGATGATATCTGATTGGAATAATAACAATAAATTAACTTAGAGTTCCACCTAGTCGGCATCCTGAAGCACATTTTTAGGATTTGGAACTCCTGAATCTTTTTGGAATTTTAATAGTTTCTGGGCTGTCTGATTAGACCTCTTGTAGAATGTCACCACTGCTTTGAATTTATCGTGCATTTCGTTAAGGTCCTTAAGCGCATCTTGCACAACTAAATTCAATGTATGGGCGACACATCCTAAATGTTTCCACTTGAGTTCTGTTGTCACAGCACTTTTGACGTTTGGTGCATTGTCTGTGACAACAACTAGCACTTTATCTGTCAAATTGAATTCATCTGCAATTTTTTTAATCTCCTGTGCAAGGTTGGCACTGGTGTGAGACACGTCAATTAGCGAGCACCCCAACAGTTGAAATCATCTGCTATGTAGTGTGCTATAACTGCCATGTGACCCTCAAGAGCATTAGAACTCCAGTAATCTGTTGTTAGAGAAACACGGGACACAGTATTCGATATTTCATCAACTCTATTGACGCACTTTGTCTCATTACCAAAAGTTGATGCCTGCTTAGCCATCAGATGATATAGATGCTGATTCCCATAGGGAATCTGAAATATTTGTCCCGAATGAGTAAATTCATAATACCAATATAAATGGTCCGTTATTGGACATTATAAATTTTCCAGCTAACTCATTCCTGGTTGCCTGTGATTGTGCCGATCTACATGAACTCATTCTAGCCTGTCCTTTTATGAAATTGCATAGTGATGGGAGGTCTAGTAAAGTATTCAAGGCTTCTGTCGGCGTAGTTCTCATAGCCCCAGTTATGGCTAGGCCTGCCATTCCCCGTACGCTATCCAATCTACTGCCAACTTTTCCTTGACTTGTCACCAGATGATTGCAGCATAGGCCAACAACGGTCTAATTAATTAATTAATTTCGTGTGGTTATTTCTAGCCGGGTGCAGCCCTTGTAAGGTAGACCCTCCGATGAGTGTGAGTGGCATCTGCCATATGTAGGTAACTGCGTGTCATTGTGGTGGAGGATAGTTTTATGTGTGGTGTGGGAATTGCAGGGATGTTGGGGACAGCACAAATACCCAGCCCCCGAGCCATTGGAATTAACCAATGAAGGTTAAAATCCCCAACCTGGCCGGGAATCGAATCCGGGACCCTCTGAACCGAAGGCCAGAACGCTGACCATTCAGCCAACGAGTCGGACAACGGTCTAATGATCATTGTGTATATCCACATTGTCGTTGATGGTCGTATGCCCCACGTTTCCCAACGGCTCTTTTGCATGCATACAGCAAGTTCTTGGCCCGGGTTATGTTCCTTTCTATATGCGGACTACAGGTTAGTTTTTTATTTAACACTACACCTAGGTGCACTGCCTGTTCTTCGGTATATATCTTACCTAAAGAGATTCAGTGATCTCTTTCCCTCTAATTTTCTCCTCCTTGTAAAAGGGACCAGAGTTATCTTGTTCGGGTTGACTGATAGTTGTCCTTCATGACACCAGTTCTCCACAAGTTTGAGTGATCGTCTGGATAACACTCATCACCTTACCTCGTACCACAATAACTAGGTCATCTGCGTATATTCGTGTATAGAAACCCTGTTCGTTGAGCATAGCTATGATTTTTTTCATCACTAGGTTCCACAGCAGAGGCAAAATAACTCCTCCCTGAGCACAGCCCCGGGTTTCTTCCAACAGGGCTGCTTTTATTTTCTTTCCGTCTAACATGGATTTAATTGATTTGATGATGGTTTTACACACCTTGCTCTTTTCCAATGCTTTGATCATAGAGTCATAGGTTGTATTGCTGAAGGCACCTTCTATATCTAAAAATGCCACCAGTGCAATTTCATTATATTCTAGGCTTTCCTCTAGTTTACAAACCAACTGGTGGAGTGCTACTTCAGTGGATCTGCCAGGTCTATTTTCATGTAACGTTGAGTTCAGCTGCGCCGTTCTTCTGATATATTTGTGCCGTGGGAAGTCTTCCCCGTCCCTTTGAATTTTATTCAGCCTGGTCAGGCTCTAATGTTATGTGTAACTTTATATTTGTAACTCTTTTCTTGTATATGTATTCATTTCCAGCCTTCCTTCCTTCCCTTTATAAAGTGTCATTTTACAGTGGCTCCAGGGAAAGCGGATCTCTCCCACGCTGGAAGCGTTTCCCCTCTTCTCATGCCTCCATATCTTTGGGCTACTTCCCCTGTCCCTCTCGGGGGATCCAATCGTTGTTGACTCGCTCGGCACGTGACTTCGCCCCTTGGGCAAGGTCACGGTTGACCGAACTCAGTGAGAACACTCTGCTTCTCGTGCTTGAAGGCAACACATTACGGGCCGGTCCCGTGTGGATGTCTAACTAGGTTCCACTGACATGGAGGTGAGATTAGTAATCTCTAGTTCGCCGATATCTCACTAAGTAAGAAGGGGTATGGGGTGGTTGGACCCCTTTTAGTAAAGAAAAGAAATCAAGGTGTTAGGTTTGCACAAAAACTCATGTGTAACTATCATTTGTAAAAGTCTAGTTGGTGCATCTTCGTAGAGCTAATGCTCGTTATTTCTTGTTCTGTGTTTCACTTCTGCCGTGGCAATTTGTTTGATGAGGCATGTCGTACCCCTTGCATGGGGATGTTTAAATTGTAAAGTTCCTGATTATGAATTGTAAAGCCACGGGTAATGTTATTTGACGTTCCTTATGATCAAGTTTTGGCACTATGATTCGAGTGCTTATCTATCCAGCCCCATAGGCCCACCACTGCCTTCTCTTTCACTACGCTTGCCAATTGTGGCACAATATTTATCCAGAATTTTCTCCATTGCTTTCAGCATGAAGGAGGTCAAACATAATGGTCTGTATGCTTTGGCTTGGGCATAGTTTGCCCTTCCAGGCTTAGGTATGAATACTGCTTTAGTTTCAGACCATAATTTCAGCACGTACCCTAAAGCTAGACTAGCTCTGAAGAGGTCCGTCAGGGCATTGAAGAGTATCTCCCGTCCTTCCGGTAGGAGTAAGGGAAGTATCTCATCTGGCCCCGGAGCCTTTATAGGGTGAAACGTGTCGATTGCCCATTTTACATGGTTGTGTTTTATTATTCTGTTGGCACAGCTCCAGTGTGCTCTTCGAGCTCGGTCTCTGTTCCAACTGTTTCTTCTTCTGTCATCTCCTCAGCCTCAGGAAAGTGACACGCCATTAGCATCTTCAGCATGTCCTTCCCCGCCAGAGTAAACGACCCATCTGGTTTCTCCATTGTCCCCACCTGATTTATATGGGTTGCTTTAAGAACCTTCTGGAGCCTTGCTTTTTCAGTGTGTGATTCCACTTTCTCACAGAACAGTCTTCTTTGCTTTCCGTATCTCTAGGTTATACTCAGTGAGTTTCCTATGATATACGTCCCACATACTATTTCTAGATGATATTCTATACCACACCCTATCCTCTTTCTCATTTTGGCTAGTTCCCACCACCTTACTTTTTGGTGTTTTTCTTTTCTTTAAGAGGACAGTTGTCAGAGAATGAGTCTATAAAGGCCTCTTCTAATAGTTCCACTGCCTCATCCAATTCTTTCTGTCCTCTCACGTTAGTTGGAATTTTCTGTACAGCCTTCCCTTGAACTTCCCTGTATCGATCCCTCTGTACATCTCAATCCCACATAGTCTCGCATCTATTGCAAATTGGATGTGCTGGTGGTCTGCCGATGATTGTTTCAGTCTTTGATAAAGTTTGCAATATGCGTAGTTCTTAGTGTAATGCCTATTACATCCCTACGATTTATATTTATAAATGTAGGCTTGTTTCCTAGGTTTAGTATCGTCAAGTCAGTTCCAATAGTAAACTCTAGTAAAGACTCAACTCTTGCATTGCAGTTTGTGCTGCCCCATGCCGTGTGGTGTGAATTTGGATCTGCTCCAAGGACTAGGTGGTCGCTTTTCCTCTTTGCGTTGCAAATTAGGTTCTCAACTTCTTCTAATGGGGGCAGATTAGTTGAACATATGGGAGGTTATGCAGTGCCTATGGTTTTTTCCAACAATGTTCCTGCAACAGAAGGCATTTTAGTTTTCTGCTCACAAGTAAGCATGTCCTAAGCATATTTGATGTAGTATCGTACATTAGCTTACCTCCAGATTCCACAAGTCCTGCTACTCTACCCGTAACTACCCATGGCTCTTGTGTATATGAACCACATCGATAGCCTCGAACTTGAACTTCCTGACGAAATTGGCCACAGCTAATTTTTTATGTTGTAGGTTGGCCTGTAGAACTTTCAGTACAATCCTAGATTTTGTTTTCCCCTTAATTACTTGAAATTTGATCTGCCCAAGTCCGAGCTTGGCTTTAGGGCCGCTCTTCTTGAGCTCTTCGAAATCTCTTTCATTAAGGGCCAAAACAATTGTCCTTCCTGTATCATCAGTAGTTGTTGCATCCAGCACACTCCAGTCTTTCGTCGGAAGTTTGCTGTCATGCTGATGTATCCTGACAAGAGTATCTTCAACCTTCATCTTGTCAAATGGAGGAGGAAAGTTAGTGATGACCTTTGTAGTATTCAGCACCTTCTTGGCTTCTGCCACCTCCAAATTATCCCCTTTCCAAGGGTTGCAATTGGCCACTGTCTGTTCCACCCAGCTTTTAGTTTCTGGATTTGTACATATCAATACCATTGCTCCGCTTTCTAACCTTGGAGACTCGAGGAAGCCTGGAAGGCATCCATCCGATAGCGGTTTCATTTGCGCTATCAGAGTAGATGAAAGTTCCTTCACGTCCTCCTCCTTCAGTTTCCCATCTGGAAAGATTTAAGGTTAGTCTTTCCGAAAGAGACATGACCATCTCTTCTTTCTGTTTCTTGGTGGGCGGTTCTGTAGCCGAGCTTGATGGCGCATTACCCCCGACCTTGGCCTTTTGGGCGTTGTCGGAGGGATAGTCTCTCTCCGAGCCCTGTTCCTTGGCTTCTTCTCCGTCCAAGTTCCAGCCGCTATTTTGGCTTCCTTCCTCACCTCTCCGTTTCCTTGTAATATGCACTGTTGCGAAGCGGTCTGTAGATATGAAATTTGTGTATTTTCGAAGCAGAAATCTTCACTTCTGTCTCTACGGACGATCCTGGTTTGCTTGTGGTAGCAGTCTGCTCTACTGGTGCTTCTGTTGCCATTTCTCGTTTTGAGTCGGCGACAATTGGGACTTCTGTCTCCATTTTTTCATCTTGGACTTGATCTCGGATCTGGTCTACTGGAGATTCCACGGCTTCCCTTGATGTCGAAGTTTTTGAAATTGGTTCTTTACAGGCATCCATATTTCAATCAATCATTGGGTTTTTGCCCCTTCTAGGGTCCTGAGCGTCGTTCTCACCATCCGTGGTGAGGCATACAGCCAGACATTGTCCTCCCGCAACTCAGGCTCTCCGTAGCAGAGACCGTGAGCCTCAGTCGTCCACCCAGCGGTCCGCCCCTAGCCCCAACCTAGCCAGGTTTGTTCCCCCTTCAGTAGCCCTACTCACGTGGTCTCCAGCTGGCATTATCATGACTGAGTTCACAGCCATGACTTTCCCCCTAGGTTGGGATTGCCCCTTCTCCAACCCGCGGCTCGTCCAGGCTACGTAGAGCAAAGTGATGTGTTGGTTCCAGCACCCCGCAGTGAGCCTTCACCTCAATTACGACACCCACTTCACCTGAACCACCGCATATCACCCATGTGGAGGAACCATGGAGGCCTCTCTAGTATGTGTGGGCGAGGCCTCCTCTTCCAAGCCTTCACTTGGCCTGGTAACAATTCGACTGACGATAGTTGCGCTATCTGATACAAGAGAATGTAAACTCATCTCGAAATTTTTCAATTATCGATGCGCGCGTATCTTGACGGGACTTCGCGACACACCACGTGCTTTTGAGAACTGAGGCGAGGAATTTTGAAAAAGAGAGCGACCCTAACCTCACAGCTGTCATCTTGACGGGACTTAGCTACACACCATGTGCTTTTAACACGTGTGAGGCATGGAATTATGAAAAAAAGAGAACGACGCTAACCTCACGGTTGTTATTCCTGTCAGGTCCTATCCTCACACCATGTGATTTTTTGGGCTGACCACGTGCTCTTGTTTGACAGCTGTCAACACAACCGCACAAGTGTTCAAGGCTATCGTCACAGACGCCATCTTAGATGGGCGTATCCTCTTTCCATGTGCTTTTTTGCTTGACAGGATTATCACGACCACATACTGTGGCAAGGCTAAACTCACAGACGCTATCTTGGAAGGGCCTAACTACAAAGAGCCTAGTTTTACGGTCAGATGCCCTTATCCAACACAACGCTATCTAGCAAGATGCCCCTTCCCGACGCTATGTTAAAGGAGCCTATCCTTACAGCGTATAGTTTTACGGTTAGTTGCCCTTCCCGTCGCCATCTTGTGTGATGCTCTCTCCTCTCTGTCATCTTATTTGCCTGATGTGAAAATAGGAAAGTATACAACGCTCTCTTGCAAGATGTCTTTCCCCCTATTGCCATCTTGGAGGGCCTCTTCCCCTCCCTTCACCACACCATATTTCGTGGCTTTACATCGCATGCGAGAGACAAATAACTATGAACGTCCTCCTCGTCAGTCCTGGCTACTAGGTGCCGTTTATGACGCAGGGAAGATAAAAGGATGAAATGAATGGCAAGAAAACTAGTTCAATCCTGTTTTCAGCTGTACCTCTCCTGGTCGCCATTGTTTTTAGGCTTACGTCTCCATCCGACGGACAATAACGTGACCTGCCTCCTCCTTATGAACAAGTCTAAACATGACGACAGGCCTCAAGCAAACTATGCAAGTTCTATCCTGTCATAGAAGACCGGAAATGCGTTGTGCTGTGACCACTTAAGATGGCGACATGAGTGTCAATTCTTTTTGAATGCATATATTTTTTCGTTTTTTAGAACATACTTCATGTCTTGTTATCTTACCTCGCTTATAAATGTTCAAATATAGATGTATTTTGTAATAAACAGTAAATATATGAAGAGTTAGCGTACAACCCACTATGTTCTAAACAGAAAAACTTACCTTCATTATAAATATATGCTAGGTGAATAAGAAGGGCCCGGTGAGGGACATAAAACTTTCGAAACGGACACACAGCCAACCTGGATATCGAACCTACTATCTTCCAAATACGAACTCATAACTGTATGTCTCACTGAGTATAAAACAAAACAATCGAAATTGACATTCAGGTAAGCTAGATTGTGACAAGACACCCAGCGTGAATAAAAAATTCACTATTACAGTCATGGATTCGAACCCTGAAGTGGAAAACAACGGGAAACTACCTCACTCCTTATTTGTGCGAGCTATAAAAACAATTCTCTCTCATAGCCATGGATTCGAACCCTAAAGTGAAGAGGAAAAAACGGGAAACTACCTCACTCCTTATTTCTGCGAGCTAGCTACACATGTACATATAAAACACGACAGAAAACTTTGACACAGTCACCATGCCATAAAAATATCTTTATCACAGACATGGAATCGAACCCTGAAATGAAGAGGAAACTACCTCACTCCATATTTCTGAGAGCTGGCCCTACACACATGTATATATATAATCACTGTTCGTAGGAAAACAACGGAAAACTTTCATTATAGCATACACATGCATTGAACTATATATCACTAACACAAGGAGTATTATTTTGTAAACAAGCTACGGGGAACATACCAATCTGCTGCATAACACAACAGATTATATGTTAACTGTTCTAAACTTTTCTGATCATTACAATTTTTTTAAATAAACGAGTAAGGTAACAACAGACTATGAATAAATTCACAAAAAACAAACGCACTACGTTTGATGATGAAAGCAACGGGAAACTACTCCACTTCTTACAACAGTGCACACTATGCGTGTCAGGCATATGCTGTGAGCTGGCCTCATACACGTAAAATAT
Source organism: Anabrus simplex (assembly GCF_040414725.1). Taxonomy (NCBI): domain Eukaryota; kingdom Metazoa; phylum Arthropoda; class Insecta; order Orthoptera; family Tettigoniidae; genus Anabrus; species Anabrus simplex. The sequence goes on along the minus strand of NC_090278.1, from coordinate 51,877,774 downwards.
TTCCACAGTGCACGCAGTAAAAAACACATTTCATTTCCTTACCTCAGATTACCATTACACTTACATATAAAATAACAAATAAGGGGAAATTAATCATGTTTAACCCTTATAGGAAGAGCTGACGATATACTGTCAATGGTCACGCTGGCTAAAAAGACCACCTGGCGATAGGCTATTTCGTCAATGGAATAAAAGGATATCTGGAGGCCAAACATTTAAACAAATGAATAATATGGCGCTATATTAAGTGTCTCGAAGATCTTTTGGGACCTTTTTTTTTTGCTATTTGCTTTACGTCGCACCTACACAGATACGTCTTATGACGACGATGGGATAGAAAAGACCTAGGAAGTGAAAGGAAACGGCCGTGGCCTTACTTAAGGTACAGCCCCGGCATTTGCCTGGTGTGAAAATGGGAAACCACGGAAAACCATCTTCAGGACTGCCGACAGAGGGGCTCGAACCAACTATCTCCCGATTACTGGATACTGGTTGCACTTAAGCGACTGAAGCCATCGAGCTCGGTTTTTGGGACTCTTAGATTAAAGTTCGATTGAGTATGAGAGTCAAAGCACGAAATAAACACCAACAAGTACAGTGCAGCACATCTAATTAATGCAGAGCGCCAGCCCGCGCTAACCTTGTCGCCAAGATGCTGTTGCTAAGAAGTGTGACGGTCCAGAAATAATGTGTCGCTGCTCCAACTGCTCCAGTGACACGTTGCCGGTCCAGTGACAAACCGGTCCAACCACAGATGGAGCTGAGGAGCATGGCTCCGCGGTGATACGCTGCCGGTCCAGTGACAAACCGGTCCAGCCACAGATGGAGCATGGCTCCGCGGTGATACGCTGCCGGTCCAGTGACAAACCGGTCCAGCCACAGATGGAGTATGGCTCCGCGGTGATACGCTGCCGGTCCAGTGACAAACCGGTCCAGCCACAGATGGAGCATGGCTGCGCGGTGACACGCTGCCGGTCCAGTGACAAACCGGTCCAGCCACAGATGGAGCATGGCTGCGCGGTGACACGCTGCCGGTCCAGCCACAGATGGAGCTGAGGAGCATGGCACCGCGGTGATACGCTGCCGGTCCAGCCACAGATGGAGCTGAGGAGCATGGCTCCGCGGTGATACGCTGCCGGTCCAGCCACAGATGGAGCTGAGGAGCATGGCTCCGCGGTGATACGCTGCCGGTCCAGCCACAGATGGAGCTGAGGAGCATGGCTCCGCGGTGACACGCTGCCGGTCCAGTGACAAACCGGTCCAGCCACAGATGGAGCTGAGGAGCATCGCTCCGCGGTGACACGCTGCCGGTCCAGTGACAACCGGTCCAGCCACAGATGGAGCTGAGGAGCATCGCTCCGCGGTGATACGCTGCCGGTCCAGTGACAAACCGGTCCAGCCACAGATGGAGCTGAGGAGCATGGCTCCGCGGTGACACGCTGCCGGTCCAGTGACAAACCGGTCCAACCGCAGATGGAGCATGGCTCCGCGGTGACACGCTGCCGGTCCAGTGACAAACCGGTCCAGCCACAGATGGAGCTGAGGAGCATGGCTCCGCGGTGATACGCTGCCGGTCCAGTGACAAACCGGTCCAGCCACAGATGGAGCTGAGGAGCATGGCTCCGCGGTGACACGCTGCCGGTCCAGTGACAAACCGGTCCAACCACAGATGGAGCTGAGGAGCATGGCTCCGCGGTGACACGCTGCCGGTCCAGTGACAAACCGGTCAAACCACAGATGGAGCTGAGGAGCATGGCTCCGCGGTGACACGCTGCCGGTCCAGTGACAAACCGGTCCAGCCACAGATGGAGCTGAGGAGCATCGCTCCGCGGTGATACGCTGCCGGTCCAGTGACAAACCGGTCCAGCCACAGATGGAGCTGAGGAGCATGGCTCCGCGGTGATACGCTGCCGGTCCAGTGACAAACCGGTCCAGCCACAGATGGAGCTGAAGAGCATGGCTCCGCGGTGACACGCTGCCGGTCCAGTGACAAACCGGTCCAACCACAGATGGAGCATGGCTCCGCGGTGACACGCTGCCGGTCCAGTGACAAACCGGTCCAGGCACATATGGAGCTGAGGAGCATGGCTCCGCGGTGATACGCTGCCGGTCCAGTGACAAACCGGTCCAGCCACAGATGGAGCTGAGGAGCATGGCTCCGCGGTGACACGCTGGCGGTCCAGTGACAAACCGGTCCAGCCACAGATGGAGCTGAGGAGCATGGCTCCGCGGTGACACGCTGCCGGTCCAGTGACAAACCGGTCCAGCCACAGATGGAGCATGGCTCCGCGGTGATACGCTGCCGGGCCAGTGACAAACCGGTCCAGCCACAGATGGAGCTGAGGAGCATGGCTCCGCGGTGACACGCTGCCGGTCCAGTGACAAACCGGTCCAACCACAGATGGAGCTGAGGAGCATAGCACAGTAGGCTTACGTAGTCAGCGGATGCACGATTTGCTCTGTTCGATTATGTCATGATCACGCCTGTCTTATCTGCTTCGATAATGGCACACTGGTGGTAGGTTGAAAGTATCGAAAATATTTTTTATCTTCAATTAATAAATATACACATAATAATGTTATTTGTTTTACGTCCCAATAAGTACGTTACGGTTTTCGGAGACGCCGAGGTGCCGGAATTTTGTTCTGCACGAGTTCTTTAACTTGCCAGTAAATCTACTAATAATAATGTTATTTGCTTTACGTCCCACTAACTACTATTACGATTTTCGGAGACACCGAGATGTCGAAATTTAGACCCGCATGAGTTCCTTTAGGTGCCTCTAAATCTACCGATACGAGGCTGACGTATTTGAGCACCTCAAATACCACCGGACTGAGCCAGGATCGAACCTGCCAACCGACCAAGCTACTCCGCCCGGCACAATTTTATTTCAAGAAGTAAATTACAAGTAGACTTTTTGGAAAAAGTAATGATTACAAGTAATTTTTTAAATGCAATCGTTAAAAGTAACCGATTACTTTTACCCAGTTACTTTCCAACTAGGAAAATGATAATATTTTGTGTGCAATTCTTCCCTATGATTCTGACATGTGAATGGCCTATAATGTTGTTTAGAAATCGCCGATGATCATTTTGAAATATCTGACGTTTTAAAACGTACACAGTGTTGTGAATTTAAAAAGTTCATTGATCATATTCACCAGATTAAATAATTAGTTATAATATTAAAAGTGACGTTTAACTATATTTTAACTATGTTAAGAAAAACAGTCATTAATAATAATCACAATAATAAATTATTATTATTATTATTATTATTATTATTATTATTATTATTATTAGACTATTATTATTATTTGTAGAAACGTTTCAATGGTGAAGTATGGTGGATTTCTTTCGTTCGCATGAAACATTGAACACCATACCGGTATGTCTCCGTCCTGTTCTTGTCACAACCTCCCTAACGGTACGGGACGACAACGGCTGTGTCACTGGACCGTTTGCGGATAGCAGTAACAACACTTCCCGGTACAGCAAACTGCGAGTCGCAGCGCAAGACTGTCACAGTAGCAGTGGACCGGTAGAGAAGAGGATCCTGGAGCAGGTTGTCACTGCTCCATTCGGAGAATAGGTGACGCGTACCGGTACGCCAGTACCGACACACCTCTAGCTGTTGCTGTATTAACATAAACCACGTGTGGCGGCAAGTAACAGTGCGCTCTTCTCAGTTTCATCGTTTGTTTGTTTTCTTATTTGTGGTATCTCCTTTCCAGAAATCTGATAAATCATCTAAGAAGTCATCGTCAGAGTTCTTGTCGAATTCTGCCTACAATTCACAACTTATCGTACGTTTACAAGAAATACTCATTATTTATAAAGGCGATGGCTGTATCTCACGAAACAGAAAACAACACTCAAAATAATTATACACTTGCAAAGGAGATACCGTAAATAAGGAAACAAACAAACAAACGATAAAACTGAGAAGAGTGCACTAAGTTACTTGCCACCTCACGTCATAAGATTACTATTATTAATCTTTAACCCTTATAGGACCAGTTGAAGAACTGTGTGTACCAAATGCCAAGAAGGATGCCATGGTGTGTGCATTGCGAAACATATTTGTAAATAAGCTTTCGTTAGTGTGGAAAATATCTGGAAACATTTTAAAACATGATTGGGTCAGTTTCAGTGTGTTATACTGTAGGCGTGTATTGGTGTTATTTAGAGGTTCTGGCTTTCTATCTACAAAGTGTAGGCAAACGATGTGTGCTTACTGCTGTGCTGGATTTTTTAGACTTCAGATCAAATTGACAGTAACTATACTGTGTTAATTAACTACAATCCGAACTCCAAACATTTTTGATAGTACAGAAAATGAACTATGGAACGTATATAATACATTTGCCATACATAAATTTTGCTTAGTTTAGAAGCTACAGGTATTTCATTTCAACATTTAAAAAACATTTTTAGTGTATATATAAAATATTGCTTATTTTAAAATATTAATTTCGTTCAAACTGTCTCCGTTTGCATTTCACAAGAAAAAGGTCTGTTTTCTCAAGATTTTGGAAAAAGAATTGTGAAGAAACTTTTATTACAGACTAAGTTATAGGTTTCTGAAAAGAGATATGAAGAATATGCCTCGAACGCCTTTGTCTTTTTCGCCATACCACATGCTAGAGCTGGGTAGAGTGGGAAGTGATACAAGGAGTATCTGCCTGTTTCCATGTCAGACACGTTACCAGGCGAGATTGTGTTAGGTATATGGTGTTGAAGTATGGTATTGAAGGGTCAGGGAAAAACTACATAGGCAGAAAGAAGAAAGAGCCTACATGTAAAACCTGACTTCTTTCGATAGCACATGCAAGGATGTGGGCTGGAGATAGACCAGAGGTTGTGTTAGTTAGGATTATGTGTCGTGCAAACATAACCATTTCCTTGCCATTTTCTGTTATTGAGGGGATCAGTCCTTCTTGTCACTGCCTGGTGCAGCTCGGGTCTGGTAGCGTCTGGGCTCTGGGCCACAGGTTCGTCCCATTGCCCAGCAGCCAGCAGTCCCTGGTGCCAAGTCTCCTTTTGGAGAGGGGGGAATTAAAGCCAAGCCTTACGTAATGCAAGGGGCTATCTTCTTCCGCCTGTCGATGTCCCTCTATGCGGTGTTGTTTGAACACACTTGTCTCTGCAACAATTTGTACATATATACATTTAAAACTTTAGAGTGCGGGCCGCTCTCTTCCGCTCTCGTGTCCTGTTAAACAAGTACGTCGCAAATTAAATGATATTATCAGGGGTGGGTTATCTGTCCACTCCCTTGTCGCTGGCATGGGGCGGGGGTGGATTGGGTCGTCCCTTATTAAGGCTGAGTTGCCTTCGTCTTGATGTATTTCTTATCTCAATCCTCCCTCGCTTGATTACCGGTGGTGGCTAGGTCTGTAACATAACATAACAAAAACATAACATAGCATAATAATATTGGTATAGCTTAATCTAGGATATAGGTGATCAGGTATGTACCAGTGGCGTGCGGTGGTTTTGAAAAGTGGGTATGCTGTCCAAGGTATGACGTACTAATTACTGGGCGTAGGAAGTATAATTTAAAGTGCATCATTATATAAGGAATATAACCAAGCTGTAACCATATAGACTTACCTATGTGTAATCTCATGAAAATTGAACTTCTAACCAGAGCGTACGGTATCATGTCAAATCCTTGGCTCTTCAGGAAACACAAAATAACTAGTGACATCACATCTATAGATTTAAAAAATCAATATAATTTTTAAAGCTGCAATTAACTTATTGAGATGTATAGAAATAGTTTATTTATGGTCAATGACATTGCATAATCCGTTTAAAAAAAAGTAACAAACGTGTCATTCTTGCATTTTTGTGTAAAAATTGTTATTTTATTCAGTTTCCTACATCAAAGTACATAGATTAGTAGAAATCACGTCTATTTCATGTATCACCCCTCACTATTCAGTTAAAAAAAAACTCTTCGATCTCTTATGTATGTATCAGAAAACTCTCTGTCATGTTACACTTTTCACCCTTCAGCATAGAAGCCAACTTGAAATACCTCTGACACTAATGCTACAGCATCATGCATATTACATTGTACACATAGGCCTATCAAAAATTGATAGTAACTTATTTGCTACGTGTTTGTGAGACGTTCTTCTATTGTCCACTGTATGTTCTACTACTAACAAAACTGTGCATTAAGTCCCTCCACAAGATTTTTGGTTGCTTTGAGTCTACTTGAAGGTGAAACCTAGTCGTCTCTCTTGTTTTGTGAATGTTGTGATGACATTATCATAAAATGTGTCTGTGCTTTTCAGTTGGTGCAGAACTTCCTTTTCTATGGACAGAACTGCTAAGCCTGATAGCCGCTCTTGACTCTGTGTTGACCTCTGATAAGTCTTAATCCTCCTGAGGGCTGAATACGATCTTTCAACTGACGCTGTTGTGCTTGGGACAGTTACTATAAGTACACACAATTTGTACACTTCAGGCAGGGCTGTATCTAATTGTTTGCTTTTCAAGGAACACACTAACTGATGAGAGTGTTGACCATAAAATTCACCAAACGAATACAGCACGGTAAGTTCATTCTTCAATCGGACAAAATCAAACAAGTCTTTATAGGACAGTTTAAGACTTTCAAAAGCAGAATGAGGAAAAGTAGCTTTGTACGCTTCATACTTCAGAGGATCCGACAAGGAAGTAAACTGTAATTGGTTTAATGACCCAAATCGTTCGTCTAATTGTACAATAATGTTGTCAAAAACAGAGCGGTAAAGGAATTTCCTTGACATTATTGGATCTTCTTCCGGACATTATCGTTTAGTTGGTAGAGAGTCTTCGACACCATGATAGACCAGAGTCTCGGCCCAAATTACGTCGCACATTTTCCTGAGGTTTAGTATCTCTCTTTTGATTTCCTGAACTTTTTGGGAGCAATATAGGACGTCTAAATGCTTGGATTGAAGGATATTGAAAAGGATATCAGTGAAGGTGAAAATGTTGCTAAAAGTCAGTAACAAAAAGGAAGTTTCAGTGCTGGTTAGAAATTTCATGAAACATTATGCCGCTACAACTGTTTCACTGTCCCAGTTTGAGCTTTCATCTAAAACATTCCGAAAGAATTCAAGGAATGAAGTGCGATGTTCTTTCACTGTGTGAACAAGACGAGATGAAAAATCCCACCGTGTTGAAGCATTTCTAGGCATCCTCTTTGCGGTAAATTCTTTCAGTTGATGAGATCGTTTAGAGGACTTGTGAAAAAATGATCCTAATTCCGTTAAGGTCTGAAAAAATATTCTACATTCCTTGATACAGGAAAATGACTGTGACAAAAACAGATTAAGCTTGTGAATAAATAAATATGGGTAAATATGGCCTTCGGAAAGAGTTCTTGTACTTGTGTGGTCGGCCATCACAGCTGCTCCGTCGAACGTTTGTGCAACCAACATGTAGTTTAAGTCAAACTCAGTAACAATGTTTTTCACATGTACAAACAAACCACTGGCTGTTCGATCTGCGCTGACATCAGTGAGAGAAATGAACCTTTCGTGAACTTTACCACTTTCAGAATCAACGTATCTCAGAGTGGTTGATAGTTGAGACAAATTCATAATGTCTGAAGTCCCGTCAAGAAAAGGGCAACGAAAATAGCGTGTTTTATTTCTGACTTCACTTTTCCAAAACTACATCACTGACTGCCCTTATTAAGTCATTTTGTATCCTGATTGAATTCCCGCGGAACACGATGTTTCTAGGTGTGTACTTAACGTCGCATCGTAAGTGGCGAGTAAGTTCAATGCACCCAAATAAGCACCCCTGTTCAAAGAATCTTCACCCTCAGAATGTCCACGGAATGGTGATTCGTGAGTAGCTAAAAAACACACAAAATCAATCAATCAATCAATCAATCAATCAATCAATCAATCAATCAATCAATCAATCAATCAATCAATCAATCAATCAATCAATCAATCAATCAATCAATCAATCAATCAATCAATCAATCAATCAATCGCTTGAGCACCTTCCTGTTTTTCCGAACGGTCTCATTATATTGTACAGTGCTTGCACGCAATTGAGCATCAAGCTGAATATCAATTCTAGATTTTCCAAGTGTAATAGTGCAGAAATGTGTGACTGCGATTTCTCATGCTTTTGAATGGCATTGTGCAAGTTATTCAGATTATCAGTGTCAGACCAAACAGTCCGGTCTCTTGCAAAGAGTAAACATGGCCAGCAAACAGTTTATTAAATTTGGAACTTCCAGCAATCCATTCTATTTTACTGTACTGTGAAGTTTGGAAATGACGAAGGTACTCTTGACTTTTGTTTTTATGCGTCCCTTTAATGTTGGGCATATCTGGAGAAGATTTTCCAGATTGAACAATTTCTAGTTTCTCACATGGCAAATATTGCGATAGTTGAAACTAATAAGAAATTACCGTACCGTATATTTCAAGTAAATACACAATTATGCTCTCACGACACAGCACTGCCGACGTTTCATGTTATTATTATGAAAATTATTAGAACGTACGCCCCTACAAACATGCCACATGGTCCACAACAACGCTGGTACCTACTATATAGTAGGCAAGTTTTTCTCACACTGTTACATTTAAGAAAAAATAATTTTCAATTCTAAAATGAACTGGGTATTCGTACTTTTAAAACGTTCTTCACTGCTGTCAGTTATCACTCGCAAGAGCTGTTTCAGCAATAAGCCAAATTACAATAAATAAACGTATCATAAACCAGCACAAAGTTGCTGCACACTGCTACACTATGCGATCAAGCCGGGCAGCGTTGAGCTGTCGGCTTCAAAGACTTTAATATTACTTATCTAGACTCACAGAGCGCGCTGATGGTATGCGGAATATTGAACACTTTCGCGCATCGCCATGTTGCGGGCGCTTCAGCTTTGAATGCATGGGTAGCACGTGGTAATGTTTACAATCCCTTGCATGTTTTCGATTTGAATCATGTCTGTTAGTGGATCTGTTGTAGTATTATATGTGACGGAGTGAAACTATGTTGTCAAATATCTTCAAGGAATGTGAGAGCTTGTACGATACGCTAGTTAAATTTTTCGGCAATATTAAAGGGAAGTAAGTTAGGCCTTACGTGTGGAATGGAAAGGTAGGCCTACCGTATTCACCAGGGTGAATTCATGTGCAACCTTCATTTGTACAGATCGCTATCAGATGGGATCTGGTATTTCTTTTCACATGTGAGGAGAAATTGAACTGTTAAAAAATGACTTTCAATGACCATAATCGAAAACTAAACAGGTTACAAGGTGGTTGATTCAGACAATGTATGGACATTATTTTTAGGCTTTTTTTTTCCCCTCTTTGCCTCTTTCCAATTCATCGGGGATAAGTTTTTAGAACTAAACAGCTGTTCTGAAAAAGCATACATATTTTTCGTACAGACTGTGTACCGGTATTACAAATTTGATAAACTTGGGCCTAGAATTCGTAAGATATGACTGATAAAGCTTAATGAAACCCTTTTCATATTAGGGTAAGGTATTGCTTCAAATTATTATCAATTACCGGTATCTGAAAAATGATTTATTGGTATCGTAACTTATCTCTTAAGTTCTCCTAAATCCAGATCACACAGACATGATCATTTAAGTTCTACTCATACCATTACGTTATGTCATAGATAAACCAAACCAAACCGAAAGGCCATGGCCTACCAAGCGAGAGCTACTCAGCCTGAAGGCATGCAGATTACGAGGTGTCATGTGGTCAGCACGACGAATCCTCTCGGCCGTTATTCTTGGCTTTCTAGACCGGGGCCGCTATCTCACCCGTAGATAGCTCTACAATTGTAATCACGTAGGCTGAGTGGACCTCGAACTAGCCCTAAGATCCAGGTAAAATTCCCTAACCTGGGCGGGGACTGAACCCGGGGCCTCCGGGTAAGTGGTAGGCACGCTACTCCTACACCGCGGAGCCGGTATTTCATATTCAGAAAATGATAAATGTATCTGATATTTTAGAAAGATTTTCGCAGTTATGTGCTTTTTAAACTGTTCAGAAACTTGAGTACAATTTGCTGCAATGACTTATGAGAGAGGAATGATAAGCTATGTACCGTTCATAGAAATATTTTATTTCACAGGTTTCCTTTTTGTTGATACTGAATATTATTGTTATCGGTACAGAAGTGTGTAAATATTTAACTAATGTGTTCTTCAGTCTGCTGAGAGACGGGCAATTTTTCTCTCGCGATATGTAATCGTACTTATGTTGTAGGTCGCTGTCATTTGAACAAGTATTCGTATTTTCAATAAAGCTAAAGTGTAGAGCCTATGTTTCAATTACATGTATCTGTTCCGAATGTTCAAACACATCAGTTACAAACATGACGCTTATATTAAAATGAGCGACATGATTACGTTTAAGTACCGCTAGGCCTGTATACTGTTTTTTTTTTCTGTTTTCGGGGAGTGAATTTCAAATTGGAGGTATGGTATATTTATTTTTGTTAGTAGTGTATTTTTCAGTCTTCTTATTCAGTCTGCTAAAGGTTTTCTTATTTTTAAATTTTATTTTATGTGCCCCATCTATACGCTATCCAAAGGAGTTGTGTAGACTGTTCAGTACAATGCAAAATGTGTTCAGTTTTTATACACAAGTATTTTCAATTTTACCAAGGTCTTGATATTATTTATATTTATTGCGTGTGTACATGGAGTCTGTGTAGGCTGGCATTAATTTACCAGGGCAGGTGTTTTCATATGTGCGAAATGTAAGTTAATGCATGAATTCCATAGTACGGTCTCCTCGGTGAGCTGTGGAGTGCCCGCAAGATGGCGGTACGCGCATGGACATATCTTCCCCAGTCACACGCTTCTGCGCAGCCAACGGTGTAGGGCCTTGGTCGGCTTACCAAGCTCGCTTACTGGCGCGGTTACTACGCATGTGTCACTTTGAACTCAACGCTGGGCGAGCCAAGCGGTAGGTGTGTCGCGTACCCCCGCTAATGCAGAAATTCGTACTGCAGAATACCTTCCTGCATACTGCAGAATACCATACTGCAGCAAATGCTCTTAGTTAAAAAAAAATAGTATTACCAACTGACAAGATAAAATTATTTGTTGCACTTACAGTTGCATTATTGCTTACTTTGCTTCTCAAGTCCAACGGGTAAGCCCGGCTTAGCCTGCATACCCACAATGCACGCCACTGGTATGTACATATATACAGGTGTTGCATTGTGGTGTGTGGGCGTAATGTTAAGTGGAGCGGTGTAGTGGGTAGGTGTCAGCTTAGGAGCGAGGGCGGCTTTGGCCCCCCGGCCTCCCAACTCTGTGGCTGAACAGAATGTGTTTCTGCGTGGGGTATTTTGTGTATAGGTCGACGTCATAGCGTCCGATTCCACTGACAAGTGGGTTGACCTTGCTACCCCATGACTTCTTGTACATTCGGAGTGTTTGCTTTCGAATGTGTTGCCTTATCGAGCTGACTTTCGCAACAGAGCGTAGTTGGCGTATTGGCGTGTCGTACGGGAGTCTAGCCGCTGCTCGAATGCATTTGTTTTGTATTAGCTCCAGCCTATCCAGATTTGTCTTAGCAGTGTAGCCCCAGGCGGGGGCTGCGTATGTTATTTTTCGCCTAATTAGGGCCTTGTACATGTTGATTGCTACTCTCTTGTTAATACTGGATCTTTTGTTCAGTATGGGATAGAGCTGTGACAGTCGTGCGTGTGTTTTCCGCTGGATCTCTTTAATGTGATATAGCATGGTTAGTTTTCTATCTAGGACTACTCCTAGATATTTGACCTTGCCGTGCCATGCATTGAATAGTTTGAGCGGTTTTATATTGGCTGGCCTGTGTGTGCGTCTGTTCTTCCTAGTGAACATCACAGCTTGGCATTTGTCTACATTGACCTTGATACGCCATTTGGTTAGCCAGGGCTCGAGGGTTCGCAGTGCTACTTGTAGTCTCTTTCGGGTGCATGCTAGTTGAAAGTGTTGTACTGTGATAGCAGTGTCATCCTCGTAGAGGTGCGTGGTAGTGAGTTCCGCTGTCGGCATGTCATTCGTAAATAGAATGAACAGGATTGGTCCTATTAGTGACCCTTGGGCTACGCCCGCCCTGATCGGTCGCATGCTTGACAGTGTGTTATGAAAGTCTACTTGGAACTTTCGGCCTTCCAGGTATGATTTAATTAATCTTATGTAACCTGGGTGGAATTCGAGGTCTATTAATTTCGCTAATAGGCCTTCGTGCCAAACTTTATCGAATGCCTTCTGGATATCAAGAAATACCGTGCCTGTGTCCCTCCGCTTGTTTAGTCCGATGGTCGCTTGTTCTAGGTCCCGGGTAAGCAGTTGCGGGGCGGAGTGGCCGTTCCTGAAACCGAATTGTTCGTTTCGAATGATTCCTCTTTCCTTGATATGTGCTATTAGCCTTTTCAGCAGTATTTTCTCGAATACTTTGCTGAGAGCGTCCAGGAGACTGATGGGCCTGTAGTTATTAGGGTTAGATTTGTCCTTGCCTGGTTTGCCAAATACAAGGATTCTCGCCTTTTTCCATTGTTCTGGATAATACTGCAATTGGAACATTGCGATGTATATTTTAGTGAGTAGTGCGAGGGCTTTCGGAGTTAGCTTTTTTAATATTATGTTCTGTATCTCGTCTGGGTCGGGTGCCTTCTTCGGGTTAAGGTGGTCTATTATCCACTTAATTTCGTGGATATTAGTCTTCTTAACCTCGGGCTTAGGTGCGTTTGCTAGGAATTCCGCTACCTTGGCCTCTGTTTGCCTAATGAAGGCGGGTATCTGACGGTTCGTCATTGGGCGAAAAGGCCTCTTCCAGTGAGTCGGCTATCACCTCAGCTTTATCTTGGTTTTCGCATACTGGTCCGTTAGGTCCCTTAATTGTTGGGATCACGTGTGGTTCTCGCGTGAAATATCTCGCTAAGTTCCAAACCGGTCTGGTATTAGTGTCAAACGTACTCAGTTTGTTATTCCAGATCTGAGACCTATACTCCATTATTCCGGTTTCGATTTCGACCCTGAGTTCATTTTTGCGTATCCGGTCTTCATCGCGGTGGTATCGGGCCCAGTTGCGCTTGTGTCTGTTGCGCTGTCGTATTAGACCTTTAATGTGGGCCGGTAATTCAATGTTAGTGTTTTGTCTAGGTTTGTGAACCGGGATACTCGCAGTTGTGGCTGCCTGGATCGCATTTAGGAGTGTTTTTAGGGATTCATCCGTTTGGGCTGGATTTACTATTTGTATGTCCTCAGTCCCCTGTAGGAGTGTATCGAGTTTTCTTTCAAATTTACCCCATTTGGCTGCTTTATAGTTGAGTCGGCGCTTGGGGTTATTCTCATATTCTCCGGGTTCGCTGCCAGTGTAAATATTACTGGTTGATGCCTCGACCCTAGGTCGTTATTGACCTTTATGGTGTGTCTTTGAGGAATATTTCGCAGTAGGGCTATGTCTAGAATATCATCGACCTGTTCGTTTGGCGCTAGGAACGTGGGTTCGCTGGGGGCTGTTACCACATAGTCCTGGGTATACAGCCTTGTGCCGTCTGGGTTAGGTTTCAGGCATCCCCAGCAGGCGTGTTTCGAGTTTAGGTCTCCTCCTAGTATCGTGTTTCGATTTAGCCTTAGTACCGATTCGATGACTTGTGTGTTTAGATGTTTAGGTCTGGAGTATGCCGATATGACATTGACGAGTGTTCCTCGCACTGGCATGGCAATTTCGCATGCCTCCAGCTCGACCAGTTCTGGTAAGTCTATTTCCATATGTTTAATGTCCTTCCTTACCAGAACTACCACTCCTCTTATGGTGAACTTCTTCCCCGGTGGGAGGAAGGTTTCAGTTAGGAGGGCTACGTGTATGGTGTTCGCGGCTAGGAATGCTTCGAGTTCATATTTCCTAGACCTGACGCCCTGGCAGTTCCATATTAGAACTCGAAGCTCCTGCGTGTTATTGTTATTGTTATTATTATTATTATTATTATTATTATTATTATTATTATCTTCGTTGGGTTCTTCAGCCATCCGGGGTTAGGAGTTCGGAGATTGCATTAGCCAGGTCCCTTAGCCAGGGGTAGGGGAGCATGTTGGCCATCATAACACCAGTGGTTATGGCTACCGAGAGGTTCAGGTTCGGAAAGAAGGTTTTCAGGATTTCTTGTATCCTTTCCCTGAACGCCTTCACTGCCATGTTCCCCGCTGGCTGTTGTGCCTGTAACTGTGCAGTTGGTGAGATTGGTGTGGTGATAGGGGGGGGGGGGCGAGGGTGGTGGTGGTGCGGATGCCGGCTGACTATCGGCAGGTTCTCTGCGGGGGGTGGAGCTGGCCTGGGGTGGGCCTTCTAGCAGCTCGGGAAGTGCTGGCGTGGACTTAACCTGCCTTTGTTTGTTTACTTGGGACTGGGCCTTCTTGTTGTTCTTGTTTGAGGTCTTAGCTCGGACGGTGGTGGGGGCTGGTTGGGCTGAGGGCCCGTGGTTGTGTTTACCTACCGTCCGTACGGGCTTGAAATTTAAAATGCCTCCGCCTGGTGGGCGCTGGTTGTCTGAAGGACCTTGTTTTCGGCCCTTTGTGCCTGACGGGTCTGCGGGACCTGAAGGGTCCTTTTTACCTGAGGGGCCTAGGTTCTTTTTGTGTGAAGCGCCTGAGCCTGAAGCGCCTGCTTGGGCCTTAGGGTTGCCACGCTTGTTTCCCTTTGGTCCTTTGCCTTGATGGGCGGCTTCGTAGTCCTTGCGGCTAAGACAGTCTTTAAAATTGGCCGCGTGTTTTCCCCCGCAGTTAGCGCACTTGGAGTACGCGGGGTCGTTGCCGTGGGGGCAGTCGCGGGACAAGTGGGAGGCGGCGCATCTGCGGCATCTGGGCTCCAGTCGGCACGCCTCCCCTGGATGGCCATGCCTCTGACACACTCCACATTGGGGGCCAGTGGCTGGGGGGCAGTATGGCTCGACCGACACCAGCATGTTCGCGAGCATCCGCATTTTCCGCAGATTGTCCGCGTCTGGGGTGTCCGCCACGGCAACTAGGAATAGGTTGCCTTTGGCTGGCCTATTCCCTGCTCTCATCCGCACAACGGAGAATGCGGGGATATCCTGAGCCTTCAAGGCTAGCTGGATTTCGTCCGCATTGCTTCCGTTACTGGGGGTCCTCACTACGAACCGCCTCATAGTGCTATTGGGCAATACTCTTACGAAGTTAATACACTGACTGACAGAGCAAATGCAACACCAAGAAGGAGTGGTCAGAACTTTATGCCAATTGCAGGGTAGACTGACGTCACTGAGGTATGCTCATGATGTGAAATGCGCCGCTGTGCTGCGCACGTAGCGAACGATAAATGGGACACGGCGTTGGCGAATGGCCCACTTCGTACCGTGATTTCTCAGCCGACAGTCATTGTAGAACGTGTTGTCGTGTGCCACAGGACACGTGTATAGCTAAGAATGCCAGGCCGCCGTCAACGGAGGCATTTCCAGCAGACAGACGACTTTACGAGGGGTATGGTGATCGGGCTCAGAAGGGCTGGTTGGTCGCTTCGTCAAATCGCAGCCGATACCCATAGGGATGTGTCCACGGTGCAGCGCCTGTGGCGAAGATGGTTGGCGCAGGGACATGTGGCACGTGCGAGGGGTCCAGGCGCAGCCCGAGTGACGTCAGCACGCGAGGATCGGCTCATCCGCCGCCAAGCGGTGGCAGCCCCGCACGCCACGTCAACCGCCATTCTTCAGCATGTGCAAGACACCCTGGCTGTTCCAATATCGACCAGAACAATTTCCCGTCGATTGGTTGAAGGAGGCCTGCACTCCCGGCGTCCGCTCAGAAGACTACCATTGACTCCACAGCATAGACGTGCACGCCTGGCATGGTGCCGGGCTAGAGCGACTTGGATGAGGGAATGGCGGAACGTCGTCTTCTCCGATGAGTCACGCTTCTGTTCTGTCAGTGATAGTCACCGCAGACGAGTGTGGCGTCAGCGTGGAGAAAGGTCAAATCCGGCAGTAACTGTGGAGCGCCCTACCGCTAGACAACGCGGCATCATGGTTTGGGGCGCTATTGCGTATGATTCCACGTCACCTCTAGTGCGTATTCAAGGCACGTTAAATGCCCACCGCTACGTGCAGCATGTGCTGCGGCCGGTGGCACTCCCGTACCTTCAGGGGCTGCCCAATGCTCTGTTTCAGCAGGATAATGCACGCCCACACACTGCTCGCATCTCCCAACAGGCTCTACGAGGTGTACAGATGCTTCCGTGGCCAGCGTACTCTCCGAATCTCTCACCAATCGAACACGTGTGGGATCTCATTGGACGCCGTTTGCAAACTCTGCCCCAGCCTCGTACGGACGACCAACTGTGGCAAATGGTTGACAGAGAATGGAGAACCATCCCTCAGGACACCATCCGCACTCTTATTGACTCTGTACCTCGACGTGTTTCTGCGTGCATCGCCGCTCGCGGTGGTCCTACATCCTACTGAGTCGATGCCGTGCGCATTGTGTAACCTGCATATCGGTTTGAAATAAACATCAATTATTCGTCCGTGCCGTCTCTGTTTTTTCCCCAACTTTCATCCCTTTCGAACCACTCCTCCTTGGTGTTGCATTGTCACTGTCAGTCAGTGTATTTAGCCGTCTTAGCACCTCGATAGCGGTTTCATAGCTCTCAAAGCTCGTCATATGTAGTCGGATCGCTTCATGTGCGTCTACTCTCGGCCTGGAGAAATAATATTTTCTCTCTTCATGCGGCAGCTTTTTGAGGAGCTCCATTTCAAGTGTCTTCGTGTCTTTGGTGTATACCGTAAGAGGTGGGTGGGGGGGGTTGACCCCTTACGGGTGACCTGTTTCTTTTGTTGTGGTGGTGGAGGTGGGCTCTGACGAGTCTGCCTCTTGTGTGTGGAGTGCTGGGGTTGGGTTGAGCCGATAGATGTTTCGGTGCTACTATCGACTCGGGTACTTGGTTTATTTCTCCCACCTGTCTGGGCCTTGCGGCTCAGGGGCTGGGTTACTTTCCCTTTCCCCCTCTTCCTCCCCTTTGCCTCCCTGAAGCCGTCACCCTGGTTTCCCGGCTGGGTGGCTGGGACCTCGGGTTCGGTCACTCCGTGCTGGCTGGGTCTCTCTCCCTCGAAGCTCTCAGATTCGGCCTCCTGGGATGCGCCTGTAAGGTCGATCACCAGTGAGGCCTCGTCCGACTCCGAGTCCGAGTTTCCCGCTCGCCCGGGTGGGGGTTGGACTTTAATTGGCGCCATTCGCCGAGTCCGCTTCTTCATCCTCCTCCCTCCCTTGTGCGCTGATGCCTCTACGCTCAGGTTGGCGGAACTGGGTCCCGCTTTCCCGGCGTCCGGCTGGCTGACCACTGGGTTGGGTGTGAGGGTTCGGTTCTTGTTAGGGGGAGAGGTAGCCTCCAGTTTGTGTTGGTGTTGCTCCACAGTCACTGACTCAGCGAAGGAATGTGACTGTTCCTTCCCGTTCTCGGGTTCCGGCACTTCGGGGCCTAGCTCCGGTTCCTGTTCGACCGAGCACAACGTCACGCACCCCAGCTCGGCTTCCAGGCATCGCCTGCTCTTATTTCGGGGGTCAGCCCTGCGGCTGGCCGACCGAGTGGGGAGCGGCTGCACTGGTATGTGCGAGCTGGCCTATACTGACGGGGTGGTTATTGGAGATGTCGTGGTGGTGGTGGTAGTGATGGTGGTGGTGGTGCACGCATAGTTGCGCATAGCTTGCCCCGTCAGGTAAACGTTTCCCGTCAGGTTTATTAGCCGTGAGTCAGGGGTAAAGTCTGCTCTCAGCTCCTGCACTTTTCGTTCCCTGCTCTCGGAGCACGCTAGGCGCTGAGTCATCCCCAGCTGTCGCTCGGCCGGGTCATTGACCGGAGCGAGGGCCGGTAGCGTGACGCTATGCGCGCTGGTAGTGTTGAACCCTAAGGACATGTTCAATACATTGCTACTGAAAAATAATATATTGCCCGTAGGTGTTATTGGCGGGGGGCAGCGCTGTGAGAACAGCACTTCGTTCACGACCGGCGAAATGACGCCCGCTGTTTGGGTAGAGTGCTGTGATAACAGCTGCTCCGCCTTAGCGGCCATCTCTGGACGTTCTCGGTGTCTGTGTGGTCCCAGGCTCATCGACAAATTGCTCTTTTGGAAAGAATGAACCTGGTCCCGTGTGTGTAGATGTGGGGAAGAGCTAATGCGAACTAGTGAACGCGGGGAGATCCGACACGAACGGGCCCCTGGCTCACGGCAATCCCTGACTAACCCTAGGCACCGAGAGGCGAGTGTGTGTCTATCTCGAAGTTCTTGACGGTCTCGATGTGGGGCGAGTAGTGCATAGCACTACCCGCAGCCGTTGAGAGGAGAGAGAGAGCGGAGCGATAGGCTCGTAGGTCCTCTCGCTAGCGCAGTCGAACTCGTCCTCACATGCTAGATTTTTTTTTTTTTTTTTACGGGGGGCCCCCGTAGCCCACTCCCCCACCGTGACCATCGACTCAATCTACATGGCCTCCGACATGCTATTAATTTCTAAGTAGAAAAGAGATAGCTGGGTAGAGTGGGAAGTGATACAAGGAGTATCTGCCTGTTTCCATGTCAGACACGTTACCAGGCGAGATTGTGTTAGGTATATGGTGTTGAAGTATGGTATTGAAGGGTCAGGGAAAAACCACATAGGCAGAAAGAAGAAAGAGCCTACATGTAAAACCTGACATCTTTTGATAGCACATGCAAGAATGTGGGCTGGAAAAAGACCAGAGGTTGTGTTAGTTAGGAATATGTGTCATGCAATCATAACCATTTACCTAGCTTTTGTCAATTATTATGGGGGATCAGTCCTACTTGTCACTGCCTGGTGCGGCTCGGGTCCGCTGGCGTCTGGGCTTTGGGCCACAGGTTAGTCCCTTGGTCCAGCAGCCAGCAGTCCCTGGTGCCAAGTCTCCTTTTAAGGAGAAGGGGATTAGTGCCAAGCCTTACTTGTTGTAAGGGGCATCTTCTTTCCCGCCTGATGACGTCCCTTCTTTGCGGTGTTGGTGTCACACACTTGTCTCTGTAAATATATACACAATATACACACATCCTATTATATATACATTATTACTTTTCTTCTTTGGAGTGCGGGCCGCATTTCCGCTCTCGTGTCCTGTAGAACAAGTACAAGTACAATTAGTAGATTAATAGTTAATGATATTAGCAGGCGTGGGTTTTACCATGCTAGAGATCGGGCCAGCTAGGAAGACATCCGGTGAGGGGAACTGTGCAAGTGCGAAAGCAGAGCCGTGGAAGCGAGAACGCTGACTTCCCCTCCTCGCTCAGTGTTGTGGCGACGTACAGTTGACCCGAAATATTTGTTATAACTGACATGTAACACTCCGCAGATTTTCAGGTAGTGGAATTACCTTCTACCTGTAAATTACAGACATACCTAGCCGAAATGAATTTATTTAGAAGCGTATCAGGTGATAGATAGATTTAAGGAGTTAGAACATAATTTAACTTCTTATTATAGTAGCTGACAATACAGTTTTCGTGTATCAATTTGCGTAGTCCTTATTTTAAGTTATAATTTCATGTAAAATTAACTTTACGACGCTGTAGATGTACAGTGTAGAATATGGATTGTTATAACACCAGGCTTCATAACCTGAGCCGTCATGTAAAATAACTCGATAATAATAATAATAATAATAATAATAATAATAATAATAATAATAATAAGTCACCTCTGTAGTATGGGATTAGCCCTTGTAATAACGGCCTAGTGCCAAAGTAGGTTTTAAAATCAAAGTGTATTAGGAGTGCAAGTTCGCCTCCTCTCAAATTGTTTTAGAGGTCATTCAATTAACCTGCTTTTCATTTAATAGACCTCAGTAGATTGGGTATTTTACCCCTGTGTTTATGTCCGTTGAGGACAACTTGAAGGTGGAGTTTGGTGTGGCCTAGGAGAGGCTTAAATTAAAGAGCGTGTGGCTCTTTTGGAAACGGAGTGTTGTATGCCTCGAGGAGGCTTTACTGTGTAATTTGGAGCAAGTGCTCCAGGGTTTGATTGGGGTCTTCTGCCCCTTTGTTAAAATTTGTATATCGGAAAGTTGGGCTAGTTGCTCAAAAATTGTGAACTCAGGGCTCGAAGCCCAAACTCTGTAATCCCTGTAATTGTACATTTCAAATTGTGTTTCGGCTACTAAGTACCTGTTCTTTGTTATTACTTAATATTGAAAAGGAAATATAACCTTGTTAACTTTTACATTAACTTTGATTCCGTAGTTTGAGACCCATTCACGCCCGCACCTTCTTACACCTCTACCTACCACCAAAACGCGGTAACAAGTGGTAGCAGAGCGTGGTTGAATGGGTCTCAATTTAGCCCCTTTTGACGGCTAAACATTGTTTGTTCCGAACTCTAACCATTTTCACAGTTGCTGGAATTTTTTGATTTTTTCCAAGTTGTTCTGTCATCATGCCCGGCCCTCGCGATGTTCTCCTTCTTAACTATTTGCGCAAGGAGGAGTTGATCTATGAATTGACTATTAGAAATGTACAATCTGGAGGCACGGTTGCAGTAGACACTAACAAGCTTAGAGAGTCCCTTGATTTGCCCATTTCCATCCCCAATTTGGGAGAGAAAGAAATTGACGACTCTCTTTCCACGATCACGGAGAATATTACTGGGCTAGCTTCTGTAGTTAGTTTTTTTGATTAAAATGATCCGTCTCCAAATCAAATTAAGCGTGTGCAAGGCAGGCTATATCATTTTTCGAATAGGGTTAACGATCTGTTGTCTCTAAAACTGAATGACGTTCAGAGGAAGGAAGCTAGTACGCTCCTGGAAAATATTTCCGAGTTATCTAGTAAGGTCACTCAATTGTTAACTGGGGAAGTTCCTCCCAAATCTGATCAACCCACCATAGTGAATCCAGGTAGTGAGGAAGCGCCTCCCAAGGGAGAAGTTAATAGGATAACCGTTGCTGCTCAAACTATCCCTGCCCCATTGGACAACGAATCTGAACGTCGTGCATCATTGAGTAACATCCGTTCTGAATTGACTTCCTTGCCATTGAAACCTTTACCTACTATGTCACCCGGATTTAGTAGCTTGCCTCATCCATTGGCAATGTTGCTCAGAGGTATATCCAAGTTTTCTGTTAATACCACCAGTGACGTAATTTCATTTTTAAGATTTCTAGTGGAATTTCAGGATCATGCCCTTGTTTTTTCTCTGTCTCCATGTCAAATCTTGCAAATTATCTATCCGTATGCTATTGGTATTCTCTCCGACAAAATAGTAAGAGCCATAGCTGAACAGTCATCTATTGAAGATTTTCATGCACACTTGCTTGCAAACTTTATTCCCGCCCGCGCGAGGTCATCTCTGATTCAAAAGTACTATTATCGAGTACAGAGGTTGGATGAAAACTTGGCTGATTTCATACAAGACATTAAGTTTTATACCAGGGTGTTTGCTCTTCACTTCCCTGAGGATCAAATTGTACAAGCTATTGTGGAAGGCATTTCACCATCTTATAGGTCATACTTGTGTTTTGCGGCGTGCCCGCAAACTTTCTCTGAACTTGAAGCGTTGGCCGTCTCAGCGGAAGGAGTTAGATACGCCGATTCTTTGCGTGTAGCGAAAGAACCCCCGCCTTCCTTTAGTAACACTCGGCCTCCACCTCGCCGACCAGTCACGCCCCGTAAATGTTATGCTTGCGGGTCGCCTGACCATCTTCGCAATAAATGTCCATTAGTCAAAAGTAGTAGGGCAAATAATGGAGCTGGTTCAGCACAAGGCTGTTTTAAATGTGGGGCCTTCTCACATATCGCCAAGAATTGCCCAAACTCAAATAGCACCCCCTCCTGCTCAACTTCTGGTGCAAATTCCACCTATGCCAATAATAAAAAGTGACTAGTGGCTTCGGCTGAGTCGACTAATCAATCTTCCCGAGACTCAGCCCCTAGTAAACAGATTGTAAATGCAGAGAACGATCAGCCTTCAAGTTCATCTTTTGAATGCCCTAAAGAATGTCTTAGGATTGCGGCGGATACCCCCGCACCTGTTCCTTTTCTTAAGATTGAGGTAAATAACGAGCCTATAACAGCTCTCTTAGATTCAGGTAGTGTTTGTTCGATTATTGCGGCTGAATGGTATTCTAAATTGAAAACGGTTTGTAAACTTCCTGACTATGTCTCTTCTCCTGTTCAATACGTTTCGGCTAATTCATCTCCATTAGAAATTCTAGGTTCCTTACTGGTCAAAATTCGTGTTTTTAAGTTTACATGGAAAGTTAAATTGTTTGTGGCCAAGCAATTGTCTTGCCCCATTATATTGGGAGCTGACTTTATTTCTCACACTGGTCTTGTGCTCGATCTGCAGTCTAGGTCGTGCACATTCAAATTTGCTTCTAGTTGTAAAATCCCACTATTAAAGTGTAATTCTGTGTCATGTTCTTCTATTTCGCCTATCCAGGATGAGATGTTGTTAGACCTTAGACATCTACCTGAGGAGCAGGCTGATAGTATTCGCAAACTGTGTCAGTCGTTTCCCGAGGTGTTCTCTGATACTCTTGGTGTCACTGACCTTATTGAATACAAAATTGAGGTTACGGATTCGATTCCTGTCCGTTTTCCACCGTATAGGCTATCTCCACCTAAAATGAAGGCTCTGAAGGAAATCATCGATCAGATGTTGAAGGACGGTATTATTAGGCCCTCTAAGTCAGCGTATTCTTCGCCTATTTTTCTAGTACCGAAACCCCAAGGAGGTTTCAGGCCTGTCATTGATTACAGGGCTCTCAATCGGAAGGTGGTGTTACAATCTGTGCCCCTTCCCGACCTTCATTCTTGTTTTTCATGGTTTCGTAAGGCCAAGTTCTTCACCATCTTGGACTTAAATCAGGCCTATAATCAAATTCCCCTTGCCGAAGAGTCTAAACACCTTACAGCGTTTGCCACGGACTGGAATTTATACGAATACAACCGCGTGCCTTTCGGGCTCCCCACGGGGGCAGCTGTGCTCACTAGGCTACTAGATAGGGTCTTCTCCGACATCAAATTCGAGTACTTATATCACTACTTAGATGATGTCGTAGTATTTTCAGAGACTTTTGAAGAACACCTAGATCATCTGCGAGAAGTTCTCGATCGCCTTCGTAAGGCTGGGTTAACTGTTAAGTTGTCCAAGGTTGCCTTCGCTAAGCCCTCTATGTCTTTCCTAGGGCATATTGTGTCACCCGATGGTGTAGCAGTTGATCATTCTAGAACACAGGCCATCCGTGATTTTAAACCTCCCAAGGACATTAAAGGTATTGCCAGGTTCATTGGTATGGTGAATTTCTTCAGAAAGTTCATTCCTAACTTTGCTAATAGAGCGGCGCCCTTAAACCTTCTTCGTAGGAAAGGCATCAAATTCGAGTGGGGACCTTCTCAACAAGCCGCTTTTGAAGACCTTAAATTAGCTCTTTGCAATGCCCCTGTACTTGCTATGCCTGATTTCTCGAAGAAATTCATCGTCCAAACCGACGCGTCGTCGTCAGCAGTAGCTGCAGTCCTTCTTCAAGAGACTGAACTAGGGAGGCGACCCATCGCCTATGCGTCTAGGACATTGTCGGCTCAAGAAGCCAAGTATTCCATCTATGAGCTCGAAGGTTTGGCAGTCTTATTTGCCTTAGAAAAGTTCCGTCTCTATCTGGAACACGTTAAATTCGACCTGGAGACAGATAATCAAGCCTTAAGCTGGGTCTTAGGTAGGCCGCGTCGTACTGGTCGTATAGCCCGCTGGGCTATTCGTATTTCCGCCTTCCAGTTTGATGTTAGACATATCAGAGGTACCGAAAATGTTGTTGCTGATGGACTCAGCCGTATGTTTCATAACGACGTAGAGACCCACGAACCGGTCGACAGTTCATCACCTTCCGAGTCCATACTATCTGGTGTTAATGCCATCTTAACAGATGCTCCCATGCTTTTTAGGGATATTGAGAAATACCAACGTGAAGATCCGACGCTGGCTCCGATAATGGAAACCCTTTCTTCTGGGGAACATGCTGTCCCTTATGTTCTGAGGAATGGTGTTCTATGTTGCCCTTCGAGGCATGATAAGTTGATGAAAGTTGTTGTTCCAGCGGTTCTTGTACCTATGATCTTCAAATACTATCATGAGACCCCATTGGGGGGGGCATCTTGGAATCTTTAAAACTCGTGAAAAGATTCGTGAAATGTTCATATGGAAAGGTATGGACGGTGAAATTCGGGAACTTGTAAAAGCTTGTAAATCTTGTTTGATCAGTAAACCCACCATGTCCACTAAAGTAGGCCTTTTGTCTTCTCATCAAGCGTCGCGCCCCATGGAACGCCTGTATATTGATTATGTAGGACCCTTCCCCCAGTCGAAGGGAAATGCCAACAAATTCATCTTTGTATGTGTAGATGGTTTTACCAGATTTTCTTGGTTATTTCCGACTAAGCTGGCTACCGCTCAGTCCACCATTACCTGTCTAAATTCTATTTTTGCTTCTTTTGGTCCGTGCCAATATATTGTATCTGATAATGCTAAGGCGTTCACATCAAATCTTTTTCGTAAATTCTGTTTTGACTTGTCCATCTCTCATGTAACCACTTCTGCTTATTACCCTCAACCATTTCTGGCTGAACGGGTTAATCGTAATCTCAGGTCCGCACTTATCGCCTATCATCATGAAGATCCTTCCAGGTGGGACACGTCCCTGCATTGGTTAGCTTTTGCTTTGAATTCGGCGATTCATGAATCTCATAAGTTCACTCCAGCTTCATTGATGTTCAAGTTTGTTCCCAACACGCCGCTCTCTAACCTCTGGTCTCTGAGTGACATTCTACCCGAGACAATAGATCCGGACAATATTAAAGATCTTTGGAAGAAGGCTAAAGCCAATCTTAAAGTGTCTCATGAAAAGGTTAGGGAAAGGTATGATCGTGGACGGAGACCCACCCCTTTGAAGGTAGGTGACCAGGTTATGGTCAAGAATTTTGTTCCCGCGGGCAAGCTTGCCCCCAGATTCCATGGGCCATGCATCATTCTCGATTTTCTCACACCGGTTACACTGTTACTAAGCAATCCAGCCACCGAGAGGATATTTAGGGTTCACCTGTCACAGGTGAAACCGGTGTAAATTTAGTTTCAACTTGCTTCATATAATTTGAAAGGATATGAAGGTTATATTTTTTTTTTGAGTTCAACTCTTAAGGCATTCTGCTCCTTCTATTTTATTTTATATGCAAGCATTTCTTGTAAACCTCCCCCGATTGTTAAACTGCCATCCTGTCCTTGTCACGGCCATTACCACGCTCCCGTCTCCTGCTCCACCACACTCAGTGGCTGGCTTAGATGAAATGCCATGGATATCTGCACGCCGCTGGCCCTCAATCTCTTTACATGCCTGTGCCCTTAAAAGAAACATGATGGTCCAACACAATTCTGCCGCCTAGCTTAATGTTTCAGTGCCCCCGCAGCCGCGCGGCGCCGTGCAGCAACTGGAGCCAAGGTCGGGCCCCCTCGGCCCCAGCGAGGACGACATGTGCACGGCGAGCCGGAGCTCTCCTCCCGGCCAAGGCTGACGTGCGGCGCACGACCTGCTACTTGCCCGCAGCCTGTATATGTTCACCGCGGGCGCGGCGTGCTTCAACACCTCTGCTCCCCTCATAGTGCGGGCGAGCGGTATCTCAGGGTACTTGAGGGGTCCGAGCGGCCTCCTTTTGGACGCAAGCTGCAACGGCCGGTCCGGCCATCCAACTTCATCAACATCAACTACATGGACAGTTACTATAAGAGATAACTACATTTGGGAATTCAACAGCAATATTTGGTGGACCGTGCAAAAAAATTTTTCTTCACTTCTAAGTATTAAAAGTTTATCTTCAGAAATTCAAATTCTACAAACTTAAAGACTTTCATTCACCTGCAACAACAACATTTTGAAACTGAATTAAGAAATCTTGTAAATGCTTCTGCTATCTATCTTCGTATCAACATCATTACTTGGACTTTGTTTCAAACTGATTTCATGTGTCACCCCTGGAGGAACTTTTGGGGGGGGAGGTCTGTACCGGGCGGTACACCTCTACACCGTTTATTTAAAAGTTGCGCCAGTTGAAACTCCTCTTCTGGAGGAAGGTTGAACTTTATCTACTCTATTAATTCTCTACTTTCTCAGAAGATGTCACCACGTGGAAAATTTTGAGTTTTTGAACTGTGTCACTTTTGATGTGTTTTTGTTTCGCTTGAAGTAAGAAGTGTGAACTTTCTCTTCTAGAGGACACTACTGAAGATCAACAATAGCGCACCCTAGTGCGGAGTCAAAGAACTATTTGTTGGAGAAATTTTTATTTCAAAAGTTTGTTTCTTGTTAAATTTCTTTCTGTTATTGTTTAAGTTGGCTGTATACCCCTCTTTTTCCCCTTGTTTTAGATTTATCCAATCCCGAATTTCTTTTAGTAATTTCTGACCAATCTGGTGTATCTTCCCCCAACTTGTATCTGTTGCGGGGTCCTATCCAATAAAAACATTGTGGGCGGGTGTTTTCATTCCCCTAACGCCTAGAAACTTCCGCGAGAGTATATAAACTGCTGATTTTAGGGTCTCCGGGCCACTTCTGTTCCATCTTTCAGTGTATTAAGTACATAGCAGGAGGCGGGAAGCGCCTCTTTCCTCGGCGGCGGTCAACAATAAGGTAATGGCCGATTAATAAATTCTTTCTTTTCTTGCTCAGCAGTTTAACTTTCGGGGCGGGTTCTAAGCGTTCAACCATGTAACCTTTTCCTAAAATGTAAAAACAACTGGTATCTATTCTATTTTAAAACGACATATCGGGATAGAGAGTGCTTAACCCTCTCGAGCTCCCACTCACATCGTCTTGAGGTGAACTTATTCTCTCAACCAATTCTTCCGTAATGTAATGTAAATTGCTATTAAGTCACCTCTGTAGTATGGGATTAGCCCTTGTAATAACGGCCTAGTGCCAAAGTAGGTTTTAAAATCAAAGTGTATTAGGAGTGCAAGTTCGCCTCCTCTCAAATTGTTTTAGAGGTCATTCAATTAACCTGCTTTTCATTTAATAGACCTCAGTAGATTGGGTATTTTACCCCTGTGTTTATGTCCGTTGAGGACAACTTGAAGGTGGAGTTTGGTGTGGCCTAGGAGAGGCTTAAATTAAAGAGCGTGTGGCTCTTTTGGAAACGGAGTGTTGTATGCCTCGAGGAGGCTTTACTGTGTAATTTGGAGCAAGTGCTCCAGGGTTTGATTGGGGTCTTCTGCCCCTTTGTTAAAATTTGTATATCGGAAAGTTGGGCTAGTTGCTCAAAAATTGTGAACTCAGGGCTCGAAGCCCAAACTCTGTAATCCCTGTAATTGTACATTTCAAATTGTGTTTCGGCTACTAAGTACCTGTTCTTTGTTATTACTTAATATTGAAAAGGAAATATAACCTTGTTAACTTTTACATTAACTTTGATTCCGTAGTTTGAGACCCATTCACGCCCGCACCTTCTTACACCTCTACCTACCACCAAAACGCGGTAACAATAATAATAATAATAATAATAATAATAATAATAATAATAATAATAAGATAATATACATCAAGGATAAAACACACTATAAGAAAATTGAAAAACTCTCAGATAGGATGCGAAGAAGGAGGATAATATTTTACGGTCATTCATGTAATCGTGGTAGTCGCCACTCTTGCTGCAAGACTTCCAGATTAGCAGACAGTTCTCGATGAAACCCACTTCCCCGCCAGCGTGTACAACTATAAGTCTTTTTCCTTTAGACATGGGCGCGGATATACCGGATATTGAATTATCAGATCAGCCTTTGCTGGATATTGGGACGTATGCATAGCGGCATCCGTGTACACTATAGGCCTATCCTCCGCCGATACTGGGCTTTTTCTTAAATAAACAAAGATTTTGTATTTTATGTCATATTTTTCCATTAGGATGCGCTTGTTAGTGTGAGTTATTTTCCAATGACATCCTAATGATCGAAGGATTCGCTCGACACTAGTATTGGATCGTTTGAACTTTATGTCTTTATCTTTTTTTTTTTTTTGCTAGGGGCTTTACGTCGCACCGACACAGATAGGTCTTATGGCGACGATGGGATAGGAAAGGCCTACGAGTTGGAAGGAAGCGGCCGTGGCCTTAATTAAGGTACAGCCCCAGAATTTGCCTGGTGTGAAAATGGGATACCACGGAAAACCATCTTCAGGGCTGCCGATAGTGGGATTCGAACCTACTATCTCCCGGATGCAAGCTCACAGCCGCGCGCCTCTACGAACACGGCCAACTCGCCCGGTATGTCTTTATCTAACTTTGCACGAATTTTTGAAACTGTAGATAAACATTTTTCATCTAAATAAAAATTGTTAACAATACGACGTAAGGCACCTTCGTCAAAGTCGTCCAGTTCAGCAATAATCTTTGTGAACATTCTGTTTTTGTTTGGTGTTTCAAACAGACTATCCATAGGTTTTCCTAATTCTATCGCTTTTCATTTTTCGCTCTTAATTCGTGCCGCAGAACTTTCTGACACTCCAACAGCTGCTACTACTCTTTCCTGCATTTCCTTACAATCTGTCACGAACTTTTCTTACGTTGCCTCCCTTTCCATAAAGTTCAAGATTGCTGCACGAGTCTGACTCTTTAGCACCTTACGATGCAGGCTGCTTTTAACGCCTTCCATACTGTCGCAGATAGGCCTAACGTACATCGCCAATAACCACAATTACTACACAACGAGAAATTAGAAAGCAGCGCGGGACAACTGAATATAAACTTATGCACTGAACTGTCCTTGTAGCAGGAGCTCTGTTAGGAGGGGATACGCTACGCGGGATCAAAGACTTGAATATTACTTATGTAGACTCACAGAGCGCGCTGATGCTAAGCGGAATATTGAACACTTTCGCGCATCGCCATGTTGCGGGCGCTTCAGCTTCGAATGGATGGCTAGCATGTGGTAATGTTTACAGACCCTTGCATGTTTTCGATTTGAATCATGCCTGTTGGTGGATCTGATTTGGTATTATATGTGACGGAGTGATAATATATTGTCAAATATTTTCAAGGAATGTGGGAGCTGATACATTACGTTAGATCAATTGATCGGCAATATTAGGCCTAAAGTTAGCATTACCTGTGGAATGCAAAGATATTCACGAGGGTGAATTCGTGTGCATCCTTCATTTGTACAGACTGCTATCAGAAGGGATCTGGTATTTATTTTCACATGTGAGTAGAAATTGAACTGCTAAAAAATAACTTTCATTTACCATAATCGAGAACTAAACAGGTTATAGGGTGGTTGATTCACAGAACGCATGGACATGAAATTTAGAATACTTGGGCTTCTTTTTCTTGTTTGCCTTTTTCCAATTCATCGGGGATAACTGTTTAGAATTAAAAAGCTGTTCTGAAAAAGACTAGGCCTACATATTTTTCATACATACTGTGTAGCGGTATTACAAATTTGATAAACCTGGGCCTACAATCCGTAAGATATGATTGATACAACTTGATAAAACCTTCTAATATTAGGGTAACGTATTGCTTCAAATTATCAATTATCTGAAAAAATGATTTATTAGTATCGTATGTATTAATTTCTCCAATTTTTTCCACTTGCTTTATAATAAAAGAATACAATTGTTAACACGCTATTCCAGAAAAATCTGACAATACAGAGTCTAAACAAAGCTCATTACAATCTTGTCGATCCTAGTCTGCATTAGAAAATGCTAATCAAATTAACTTTTCACTATGATATCAATCTTTTTTTGTTTGCAAGTGCTTTACTTTCAATTTCATTTTATTTTCTTTCTGGTGTAAACCATGGTGCTCATATTAGAGAAAAATTAGAACGCACTTTCAATTTTTTATGTAATCAGATAATGTTAATTCAGAATGAGTTTGTAAAAGCAGTAATATTTAAGAAGATAATATTATGGGGAGGGTTTTACATCTTAAATGATAACATTCTTACTTAAGCCTAACCGGGCGAGTTGGCCGTGCGGTTAAGACCGCGCAGCTGTGAGCTTGCATCCGGGATATAGTGGGTTCGAACCCCACTGTCGGCAGCCCTGAAGATGATTTTCCGTGGATTCCCATTTTCACACCAGGCAAATGCTTGGGCTGTACTTTTAATTAAGGCCACATGCTCTTCCTTCCCATTCCTAGGCCTTTCCTATCCTCATTTTCACGCCCTTCGTGGCCCTTGTCTTCCTTTGGCCGATACCTTCATTTTCGAAGTGTCGGACCCCTTCCAGTTTTCTTGTCTGATTAGTGTTATATAGAGGATGATTGCCTAGTTGTACTTCCTCTTAAAACAATAATCACCACCACCACCTTTCCTATCCCATCGTCGCCATAAGATCTATCTGTGCCGGTACGACGTAGGCCTAAACCGCGCAGAGAAACTCAAACTAACTCTAGACATTTATTTCATTTTAAGAAATACACAACAAAAGGCTAGCACCAGTGTAACGAATGTCAGGCAGCATTTACCTAAATCCAAATCACACAAACACGATAATTTAACTTCTACTCATCCAATTACGTTATTTCATATCCATACCAAACCCTATGGCACAATAGGCCCGAAAGGCCATGGCGTACTAAGCGACCGCTGCTCAGCTTGACGGCGTGCAGATTACGAGGTGTCATGTGGTCAGCACGGCGAATCCTCTCGGCCGTTATGTCACCGTCAGATGGCTCCGCAATTGTAATCACGTATGCTGAGTGGACCTCGAACCAGCACTTAGATCCAGGTACAAATCTCTGACCTGGCCGGGGATTGAACCCGGAGCCTCCCGGTATGAAGTAGACACGCTACCCCTACACCGCAGAGCCGGCGTTTCATATTCAGAAAATGATAAAACATGTATCTGATTGTTTTAGAAAGATTTCTGCAGTCATGTACTTTTTAAACAATCTGTTCAGATAATTGAGTAAAGTTTGCTGTAATGACTTATCTGAGAGGAATCATAAGCTATGTACCTTTCATAGAAAGATTTTATTTCACAGGTTTCCTTTTTTGTTGATATTGAATATTATTGTTATCGGTACAGGAGTTTGTAAAATATTTAATTTATGTGTTCTCCAGTCTGCTGAGAGACAGGTAATTTTTATCTCACGATATGTAATCATACTAAAGTTGTAGGCCGCTTTTTGAACATGTCTTCGTATTTTCAATAAAGCTAAATAATTGTTGATCCTAGGTTTCTCAAGAGACAGATCGCCACGTGATTCTCACCCTCTGAGTCTGGCCTTCTTGCCATACGTACAATGTTCAAACACATCAGTTACAAACATGGCCCTTATATTAAAGTGAGCGACCTGATCATTTTCGAGGTACCGCAAGTGTATTTTTCAGTCTTCTTATTCAGTCTGCTGAAGGTTTATCTTTAAGGTGCGCCACCTATAGGCTATCCGAAGGATGTATGTAGACTGTTCAGTTTTTATACAGAAGTATATTTTAATATTACCACAGTCTTGATATTATGTATATTTATTGCGTGTGTATACGGTAGTCGGTGTAGGCTGTCAATTATTTTATAAGGCGATTGTTTTCATGTGTACGAAATGTAAGTTAAAGGATGAATTCCACACGATCTCCGCGTCAAGCTTAGGAGCGCCCGCAACATGGCGGTACGCGCATGGACATGTCTTCCCCAGTCACACGCTTCTGCGCAGCCAGCGGTGTGGGGCCTTGGCGCGGGATAGTGCAAAGTACGCATGCGCTCCTAGACATCTTCCTAGCTGGCCCGATCTCTAAACAGCTGGTCTTTTTAGGTCCGCCATCCCTGAATGGTGGCGTGCCAGATGCAACCGTGCCGCATGCGACACGTGCCACTAGCGACCGCATAATCTGCAACCGTGCCGGATGCGACCGGCGTTGACAAGCAAATTGTCATTTGATAAGCTGTGTCATCACACAAGATAAGGTAAACTAAACGGAGTGTAATGCCATTTCACTAAGTCCTATAAGCACCGATTGCCCTACTTTACATAACACTTCTGGGGGAAACTCGTTTTACAACACGAAACATGGTGATGCGTTTACGTCATTTCCCACCGGGCGAGTTGGCCATGCGGTTAGAGGCGCGCGGCCCTGAGCTTGCATCCGGGAGACAGTGGGTTCGAATCCCACTGTCGGCAGCCCTGAAGATGGTTTTCCGTGGTTTCCCATTTTCACACCAGGCAAATGCTGGGGTTGTACTTTAATTAAGACCAGGGCCGTTTCCTTCCCATCCCTAGCCCTTTCCTATCCCATCGTCGCCTTAAGACCTGTCTGTGTCGGTGCGACGTAATGCCACTAGCAAAAAAAAAATCCCAATTCTCTGAAATGATTTACGACTTAGGCCTACTTACTTATCGTGTCCTATTAGTACCAGGAGTGTCCGACGGCGTGTTCTGCTTGCCTGGTGCAGGTCTTTCTACCTGATGCCCGTCAACAGCATCATTTCCCCTCACTCCATTTGAACACTGCGAAAAGGTTTGGATTTGAATCCAGGCTTTTGGCATGCAATCTAGTGATTAGAAACTGTCTACCCCCAACTTTCCTACCCTGCCGGCCAACATTCTGATGGTGTTCTTTTTTTCAACCAGGCTAAGTGGCTCAGACGGTTGAGATGCTGGTCTCCCGACTTCAACTTTGCAGGTTCGATACTGGCTCAGTCCGGTGGTATTTGAACGTGCTCAAATACGTCAGCTTTGTGTCGGTGGATTTACTGGAACGTAAAATAAGTCCTGCGGGACTAAAGTCCGGCACCTCGGCGTCTCCTTAAACCATAAAAGTAGTTACTGCGACGTAAAGACAGCAACATTATTATATTTTTCTTTCGACCAACGGCACTCTAACCTGCTAACCACGGTGTCAGACCTTTATTTTAGAAAAGACCAAGTTAGTTACTTATAAGTAGAGCCCGGATATCCATGCAAATGCATGTTTTTCAATAAGCTAGCTACACTTCTCAAACTTTGCAAATATTCGTTTTACTACTTAACAATGCCAAATAACCGTCCTTTTTCCGTGCATGTTTGCATGTTTTGGCCATTTTAGGAGAAAATTCATGCATAATGCATATTTGGAAGATTTTGGATTTAATAACGAATATTTGGACTTTAATATTGCATAATATGACTTTTATTCTGACTTTGACGCATATAAATTGTTAACATGCATGATAGTGTCATTTCTGAATGTTAGTGTGCAGAATTTGGGACAATTTTTCCACGTTATAGGCTATAGTATGTCTATTACTGAGAGAATGTATTCCTGGCATCCTATGTGACAAAGTTAGTAGCCTACTTACGGTACAAGTCCTATAATCCAATTAACCAAACACTTTCTTATCTGTTGCTTGAGTAAATAATGACGTATTTCGGAAGTCCCCACGTCGATATCTATTTCTTAGGAATAAGGTGTCCCAGTTTTACAGTTGTACATTGCTATAAATTGAACCGTAAATTGTGCATTAATCATTGACGGCTCATTTTTCGTCTGTTAGACGAACGAAAGAAAACTTGTATCGCACTTCTGTGGCGCCGCGTTACTGGGATAGCAGCTTACAAACTCTGGTTTTTCATTGAACCCTCTACCGTTGTTATCCTAGCATGTCCTACCCGGAACTCTCATTCGTCCGTCACACGTCTTTGTTATCGCAGCAGACAATCGTTACCAGTTATTGAGGACATTCAAATGTGTCTGCAGTCATCGCATGGAGAAGTAGCTGCCGCAGCTAGAGATAAGTTGAACAAATTAATTAGTTCAAATCCTGATTTTGAATTCGTGAAGCTTATAGAAGACTTATTGTGGTGAAAATGCAAAAGATGTACAATCTGACCTCATTTTGTCCAAATGTCTTCATTGAAGTATATATCTATCATTTCCTGTGATGTAAAAAGATCATTTTCTGTGCTTAAGAATGTGCTGACAGATAAACGGATGGGCTTAAATCAAGGCAATTTGGAGAAATTAGGGTAGTTTCTGTACAATGTTTCAAAATGAACTGAATTTTGACGGTGCATATATTCCAGTTTATTGTGCATGTTTTGCCATATGATAGTGCATGAATGCATGCATTT
This sequence comes from Anabrus simplex, assembly GCF_040414725.1. Taxonomy (NCBI): domain Eukaryota; kingdom Metazoa; phylum Arthropoda; class Insecta; order Orthoptera; family Tettigoniidae; genus Anabrus; species Anabrus simplex. The sequence continues at coordinate 51,843,678 of NC_090278.1, read as the reverse complement.
TTTGAGAATTGATAGTGCATGGAAATCCGGGCTCTACTTATAAGCAATCTGCCACTTGGTGACAGCCCTTAATGCAGATCAATTGTAAGTGATTGATGGGTCGCATGCGGCACGATGCTTATCAACTCGGTCGCTATTGGCACGATAATGGCCTGGTCACATCCGGCACGGTCGCATATGGCACGTAACCCTCTGAATATACCCGGTCCTAAAAGAGTTAAGATAGGTCAGCACTCAGTGCATGGGGAGGCTTAGGCTCCTTTCACACGGTCCACTTGCTTTCCACGCCACGCCACGTCACTCCACTTCTCAGACACTTGCCGTCAACTTCTCGTCCCCACCTCATATTTGCGTCTCGGTTTGAATCTGGTCCATGGACGTGCACATTATCCTTGGGATTTTTATTCTTCCGAAAAGAAGGTTGAGGTGAAAGAACAGTACTAAGGTTCATTGGGTCCATCCATTTAATTCATATCGCCTAGAACGAGGAACTCATCGTTCTTCTAGATGAACGTACCAATGATCTAAAATGTTCCTTAATTACTTTCGTATGAGTGGGAATTTGTTTGAATTGTTGTCAATCCTTGAAGAAAGTTTACAGCGTCAGGACACCAACATGAGAAAATGTATTCCGCCGATATTTTGAAACAAAAACTTCAAACTTGTGACGCACACAATGTTGACCGTTTGAACGACTGATTTAGTGAGCTACCAGTATGGCCTTGCTACCTACACCTACCTCTTGTAAATAAGACTGGTAGTTCTCACGAATAAGATTTTTTTTTTTACAAGTTGCTGTACGTCGCACCGACACAGATATGTCTTATGGCGACGATGGGACACGAAAGGGCTAGGAGTGGGAAGGAAGCGGCCGTGGCCTTAATTAAGGTACAGCCCCAGCATTTGCCTGGTTTGAAAATGGGAAACCACGGAAAACCATCTTCAGGGCTGCCGACAGTTGGGTTCGAACCCACTATCTCCCGAATACTGGATAATGGCGGCACATAAGCGACTGCGGCTATCGTGTTCGGTCCGAATAAGAAAATGTTATTATGTAATTTAATTGGAAGCAGTTCGTTTGAAATGAAGACTGCTAAAAAGCCTTGATTAATTATTTTTCAATGACCCATGTTATTGTAATATCGAAAATTGTTAACATATGAAGGGTTCGGTGGAATATAGTCATAAGCCACCATTTTGTTGTTTTTGAGATGTTCATGCCATCGTATTCTTTAAATTTCCCTCTTTAATATCACGCTAAGAAGTTTCTTGTATTTATAAAAGATGGCAGCATATGTTAGGTGGAAGTTCTTTACTTTGCCATATAGTGACAATTTCAGAACTAACACAGTGATAAGCCACACCAAAATGGCGTGGAAATCAAGAGTGAATGAGAATTTATCTCCTGTTCAGAGGACTTTTGAGAATAATGAAGCTGAAAGTGAAGAGTCAGATCCATTTGATACAGATGGTGATGATTCTTGGCACCCATCAAGCAACATTTCCAGCTCTAATGACAACTTAGTAAGAGTATAGACACATTTTATCATGGATAACCTCTAGTTTGTGGCTTGTGACTGTATTTTACTCATTTTACTTACTTTACAAATAACTCATATCTTATGAAAATGCATGGACAATAGCGTTAGATTTGATAACCATAGAATAATAATTTAGTAGAACTACCAATATTAACAATAATATTTACATAGAATATCATGTGAAAGCAATTAGCAGTTAAATTTCTGTTGATGTGGCTTATATCTATGTTCATCTGAAATTGTCTGAATTTGTTACTCCTAATTTTATAGCTTGAAGTTAGTAGAATGCCTGAGGAATCACCAATAGTATATGCCCCAGATGAATGGGTGGATGTTGTAAAGTCAGCAAGTCCAAAAATTTTCATTGTGACAAAAATGAAAAGAGATGACTTCTAAACTTTAGATGATCTCAAGTCATTGCTATCAATACCCACTAAGTTCACAACTAGAGATTCAGTTCACTTCAGTAAAGCTACACAATTTCAACTGAATTTCAAAGACCCTTTTGAGCTAGGTAAGGGCTGCCTGGCCGAGGCGGTAAAGGCGTGCTCGGTTCGCCCGGAAGGACGTGGGTTCGAATCCCCGTCAGGAAGTCGTAAAATTTAAGAAATGAGATTTCCACTTCCGGAGGTGTATATGGCCCTAATGTTCACTCAGCCTACACCAGAAATGAGTACCAGGTTAATTCCTGGGGGCAAAGGTGGCCGGGCATAGAGCTAACCACTCTACCCCATCACGTGCCGAGGATAACAATGGTGGAATTCTTTACCTTCCACTCCTCCAAGGGCCTTCATGGGCTGTACAGAGGTGACTTTGCTTTGCTTTTCAGCTAGGTGTTAAGCACTGTTATACTACATTAGGGCCAGTTCAGTATGCAAACATTTGCACCAAGAAGAAAAGAAGATTTGTGGAACATTATCCATTTCAGCTAAGAGTAAAAAACAGAAATCAACTCCCTGTCAACCAGAAGAAATTTACTGATGTCATGTCTCTCATGTCATTCATTCCTGTAGCCAATCAACTTATCTTCATATCCCTTACTGGATATAATGTTGAAGATAATGATGTGGAAGAATTCCCTTGAGATACACATTATTTTTCTTTAAAATATGTGTATTCATTCCCAAATATTGTGTTTTCTTAAATTAAGTGTGTTCATTCTCAAATGTTGTCTTTATAATTAAGTGTAGTCTTATTAATTCTCTAATATTGTGCTATTCTTGATAAATAAACATTTATTCGCCCTCAAGTACTCAAATTTATTTCCGGGAAATAAAGTCATAAGCCCATGTTAGCTACCTCATTCATCAAAAATGCTCTTAAATCATATTCTAGGGCAAAGTGTTGTTTCACTGTCTCCCATATGTTTTATAACATATACAAGTGTTTCATTTATACAAGGAAAGTTATTACAAATTTGGTGGATGATTTACAGATTTGCGCTGAACTTTAATTTGTCATTTACTCAGAACTAAGTGATTGTGGCTTATGACTATATTCCACCGAGCCCTTCATATAACACATACAGCCTGTTACTGTAGATATCAACTTCTCTCTCTTTGGAGTTGTCCAGTTCGGCAGAAAGTGGAATCACTTCATGGGAAACTTCATTCCACATTTGAAGCCTTTTATTTGAATAGTCTGTCGTTCGTTAATCCCACTGACAAGGCCGATTTTGTATTTCTATTATTAAGTTTTCAGTATCTATGAATGGAACCAACATTTTGAAACAAAATCTTCAAACTTGTAGCTCATTTATATGTTGACTGTCTGAACGAGCTAATCTAATTCAGTGATGAGTGAGCTTCCGGTCGCCCAGTGTGGAAGACACTTCAGGCCGGTCGACAGCAGCCTGCTGTTGACGAGAGTGGACGGAGGCGTCTCGTGTGAACGCTACCGGCCTTTTACCACACCTCTGGTGGAGTGAAGTGGCGTGGCAAGCAGTGGATCGTATGAAAGGAGCCTAAGCCTCCCCATGCACTGAGTGCTGACCTATCTTAACTCTTTTAGGACCGGGTATATTCAGGGGGTTACGTGCCATATGCGACCGTGCCGGATGTGACCAGGCCATTATCGTGCCAATAGCGACTGAGTTGATAAGCATCGTGCCGCATGCGACCCATCAATCACTTACAATTGATCTGCATTAAGGGCTGTCACCAAGTGGCAGATTGCTTATAAGTAGAGCCCGGATTTCCATGCACTATCAAATCTCAAAAAATGCATGAGGATATGGAAATGAAATTTACTACTGAGCATGACATTATGTTAGAACACTTCCTATAAGATATTCATGTTTAAATTTTTTCATCCAATTTTTATTTTTTTTAAATATATTCATAAATAAGCCTCCTTGGCTCAGGCGGCAGCACATTGGCCTCTCACCACTGGGTTCCGTGGTTCAAATCCTGGTAACTCCATGTAAGACTTGTGCAGGACAAAGCAGAGGCAGACAGGTTTTTCTCTGGGTACTCCAGTTTTCCCTGCAATTTTTCGTTCAAGCAACACTCTACATTATCATTTAGTTTCATATGTTGGTCAGTAAACATTGCTCCAGAGGAGTGCAACAGCCCTAGGCAGTCAGCACAATTCCTATCCACACCACAAGGTGGGGCCTTCAATCATTCCATTCCTGACCTGGTCAATGACTGGAAGGAAGGTGTAGGTTTTCAAATTTCATTAGTTTACCTTTTTGCTCATAAACTATTGAAGAAATTTCTGCACAATTTTCCATGTATGATCTTCACATATATTTTAACATTCTTACAAGAGATTTTATGAATAAAGCAAGTAAGAGAATTTTAACAATGTTTTAACTATCATTCTGTAAACAGGAAATTATATCCATGCAAAATTTTAGATCCTCATACCCATATACATACTTATACATAGACTTTTAAAATGTCTTCTTGTGATAATGTTAAGTATGTTTATAGGAAACAGTCTACAAAATTTCACAGGCTTAGATTTTAAAGATCTGAGAGAAAAGGTACAATAGAGACTTAATTTACATTTTCAGGAAATGTAATGGAAAACTGAACAATATTTCTTCTCATTTTTCCACCTGAGATGGCTCAAAACTGTACTATGTATCCTCTTTCATCCAGTGGCTCCTTCCCTTCTGCCTCTTATCATTTACCAGGTCTTCAACTGATTATTAAGGTGCAGCATTAGTCAATAATTCTCAAGACTTTTTGAGTGAATGCTCCTATCTTGAAGCCCATTCTCTCTGTATGTTTTCATCGATAAAAAGTTATGTTGAAGGTTATTGGTATTTTGTTCACCATCATAAATGCCAAAAGATTGGATACAATGTCAGAATTAAGGGCACAATCTGGTACAAGATCATAAGGATAGTTTTTGTCAGTAGAGTAATATTTGCCCTGAATTATTTAGAAAGTAAAAACAGCAATAGTTTAAGCAAGAAGTATGTTATGTTCATCAGAATACACATAGGTATTTAAATAATTTTTTTGCTAGTTGCTTTACATCGCACCAACACAGATAGGTCTTACGGCAACGAACCCACTATCTCCTGGATGGAAGCTCACAGCTGTGCACCCGAAACCGCATTTAAATAATGATTGCGGCATAACCGATCATTCAAACATACTAATAAATAACGCCAAGTAAATGCAGATCAGAACAGCTGTTATGACGAAGTGTTGAATTTTTTAGTGACTTTGATTATCAGTACACAATTGCTTTAATGGTCTGTTTTTAGAGCAAGTTTATGAGAAAATATCTGTAATTCTAATTTTACATAATTCCATAATTTGTAACACAAACATCTGTAACATTGGCAGAGATTATGCCAAACACTTATTCGCCTTAAAGTCCAATCAGCGGACTGGCAAGTAGAATAAAAATGTGGGAACTTTTTAAGTTAGATGAAAACTTTAGAGTGAAGAACGTGTCGGAGATTAGCAGGTGTATCAGATGTATCTCCAAAAATTGAAGTAATGGCTTTACAACAATATAAAATAACTGATGATCGGCAGCATTAATACAAAAATTATGCATATTGACATTTATATTGAGAATTAGGACAATCAACCCATTTCAAGTCTTGGAGCAGTCCTTGGATTGAAACCGAAAATGCTCTGAGAGCAACAGTCTGGGCTCGATTTTCACGCAAGAATTACTTAAATGAAATAGTCTTCCCCACAAACTGAAACATATGCCCACAAACAGCCAGGTAGGACATTTACCCCAACATGTGCTTAGAAATCCTTTCAAAAGCTGAACGTTTTCAACAATGTATATGCACATGTATGTTTCGAGAGTAAATATTAAAAAAAAAACCTTACTATTCCAATAGGTCCCACATTGCTGCCTAAGTAAGAAGTCGGTTACACCAGAGTTGGAGGAATACTTCGGCAAGAAAAGAACTGCATTCTATTCAACGCTATGACCGATTCTTAACAGTGAGTAGCCATATGACTCCGGAGATTACCTTTCTGTGAGAACGTTCGGTTGCATTCATTACATGAGTATGGCCTTACTCCAGAGTGTGTAAGCATGTGAACTCGGAGACTGGTTTTCTGGGTAAAGGCATGGTTGCAATTATTACAGTGGAACGATGGCCTTACTCCTGAGTGAACTACCATGTGTTGTCGGAGACTACTTTCCCGAGTAAAGGAGCTCCTGCACTCTTGACATTGGAATCGCCGTTTTCTGTAGTGAACCTCCATGTGCCTAAGGAGATTTCTTTTGCGAGTAAAGGAGCTGTTGCATTCTTTACACCGAAATTGTTTTTGACCTAAGTGAATGTTAAGGTGTGTTTTGAGTAATTGTTTCGTAGAAAAAGAGCTCTTGCACTCCATACATTGGAACGGTCTTTCTTCAGAATGTGTACTTGTGTGAGATTTGAGGTGACTAAGCTGAGTAAAAGTACCCTCACATACCTTACACTGGAAAGGTTTTTCCCCTGAGTGAGTTCGCATGTGAACACGGAGACCTGATTTGAGAGAAAACGAGTTCTTGCACACTGTACACTTAAATGGCCTCTCTCCAGTGTGTGTTCTTAGGTGGCCTGAAAGACTTCCTTTCTGTCCAAATGAACGCTTGCAAACGTGACATTGAAATGACTTTAACCCAGAGTGAACGACAATATGTCTAAGAAGGACACTTTTCTGAGTGAACGACCTACCGCATTCACCACATGTGAATGCCTTCGTTCCTGAGTGAATCAACATATGCGTTTTGAGACCAGTTTTCTTAATAAACAACTTGTTGCATTTTAGACACTGGAAAGGTCTTTCTAGAGACGCGTGAGGAGTCTTGTTTACCACAGCATTAGAATGCGCCTGTATTCCAGTGATCACGGTCGGTATAGCGAGATTATCCACACTGAAATATAAACAAAAGTAACTACAATTTCAGGGGAATATAGTCACAATTCTTGAGGGAATATCAATACAGGTACCAATAAATTTACCATGTATGTCATGGCAACTGGATTTAAATCTTAACCAATTCAACCAAACATTTATAGTTTGAGCCTACAAATTTGCACAAACCTTGCAGATGAAATCCCCTTAATATTCCAGGATATAGACATAATTAGCCGGAGCCAAGTAAAACACTTTACCCAGTGGAGGGAAATTCAGTATTGAATGTGGCATATCTAACAGCATTTATTGTGATTTTCCCCTACCGGATATTTTGATAAGAAACATTGCAGCTTATTCCAAAACTTTCTATAATATGTCAAATCATTAAAGAGTCATATGAAGTCTTTGATTTAACACAAAGCATAAACATGTATTTCTGAAAAATAACACATACGTGTGACATGTAAGAAATAAACTAGGAAGAAATAATGAATTGGGCATTTGAAGTTTTAAAATCGTGCAGAAGCATTAACAGGTTCCCATGGTAACAAAGAATAAATAAGTAGATGCAGTTAGTTATTATCACAAGCATCATAATGTATTCAGAAATCTCATGTTTTCATTAGCTCACGTTATGGTTTTTGTCCCTACGGCGGAGCACTGAGAAACCCCCTTTACCACAAGATTGCATAAGAACTCTGCAGTAAAGAATTCCGTGTACATAAAGAAGTCCACGGTTTGCCTAAGACAGGCAGTAATAAACCAAACTGGCATACTTGTCTTTAAGAGTAACGAGAGAAGATAGGCTTCCAATTCGATCGGTTTGTGAGCATAATATTAAGATAATAAATAGAGAAAAATTAACAAAATTAACGAATATAACAGGAACGTCTATACGTACCTTATAACGATAGGAATAACCGAATATGCCGTCTGGCCTATCACACCAACACTTCATAGCACGAGCGAGTGAGTAGCATGTGACGTTGCGTTAAATCAAAGGTTGATACATAACGCTGTACACGCGGGTTTCATTCTTAAAAAGTATGGGTCCTTTTCTGTGCTAGTTATATTTTGGAATTCTAAAGTAAGTTTAATTCTAAACCATGTTTGCCTTGAACATTAATCCCATATCTTTTCCTATGCCATGAAAGTTGTGATTATTGCTGTAAATACGTTCTGCAAAATTCCTAAATTCATTTATTGAAAAACAGAAGGCAATTCAAATTTATCTCTCCACACTGTTTCCTGCTTTGGAAATGCATCGGTCTAAGCGTATGGGAAGCTTTTTATGCCCACACCGTAAAAAGGACAAGGTCGTGTCACCGGCTTCCACAGACTCGTCATCTTCAAATCGTTGCCCGTTTAGAGATTCTTTAAGCAGTCCCAACAAACGGAAATCGCAGGGCGATATGTCCGGGCTGTTAGGAGGACGATCAAGTGTAGTCCAGTGGATTTCCTGCAGCCTAGAGACAGAGCTGCAGTTTGGGGATGCGCATTGTCGAATCCGTTGGTCTCGTCTTTTGCGGCGATATGCAGCCCTCGCGTTGTTTAACAGTTCTCAGTAGTAAGCAGCATTGATTGTGAGTCGCTCATGCAAAAAGTCCATCAGCAAAATGCCTCCCCTTTTCCCCGCCAATCCTTACACATACGCGTTCTTGACAATGTTCGATTACCGAACTCTGTAGAATCTCTGCCGCTGAAACTCCTGCACGAGCAAGAAATTTTATTATGCGTTGCGCAGTGGAGGGGTGCAACTGCTGCACCGGCATCATGAGCATTACTGAAGAAACGGTGGGAAATAACTAACAGCACATTCTCCCCACTCCTAACGGTCCCGACTAACAACAGCAGAAGCGCGGGGCCAGGCTTACCAACTGATGTTCAGGAACAAAAATCCCGTTTATATTTGATCGCCCTTTCGCATGTTGTGTGTCTTGAAAGAGTTCTTAAAACACTGACCGTCCATCCTATATGAAACATCTTCAGTAGTATAATTGGATGGTTCGGCGGCCACCTCCGCCTCAGGCTCCCAGTGGCCACCTCCACCTCCACCTCAGCCAGAGGCCTCCCAGATGCCTCCTCCACCTCCACCTCAGCCAGAGGCCTCCCAGAGGTCTCCTCCACCTCCCGCGGGAAATTTGAATTTGTAAACAAAGCCACGTGCTTTTTGACAGCTGTCATCGACAACAACGCATCGCTAACCTCAGTACTGCCATCTTGACGGGCCTAAACCTCAGTAGTGCCAACTTAACCTAACTAGCGCGAGGTAAACAAAGCCACGTGCTTTTTGACAGCCACGTGCTTTTTGACAGATTTGTAAACAAAGCCACGTGCTTTTTGACAGCTCTCATCAACAACAACGCATCGCAAACCTGAGTACTACCATCTTGACGGGCCTAAACCTTAGTGGTACCAACTTAACCTAACTAGCATGAGGTAAACAAAGCCACGTGTTTTTTTGACAGCCACGTGCTTTTTGACAGATTTGTAAACAAAGCCACGTGCTTTTTGACAGCTCTCATCAACAACAACGCATCGCAAACCTCAGTACTACCATCTTGACGGGCCTAAACCTTAGTGGTACCAACTTAACCTAACTAGCATGAGGTAAACAAAGCCACGTGTTTTTTTGACAGCCACGTGCTTTTCGACAGATTTGTAAACAAAGCCACGTGCTTTTTGACAGCTGTCATCGACAACAACGCATCGCTAACCCCAGTACTGCCATCTTGACGGGCCTAAACCTCAGTAGTACCAACTTAACCTAACTAGCGCGAGATAAACAAAGCCACGTGCTTTTTGACAGCCACGTGCTTTTTTGACAGCTGTCATCCGCCATCTTTAAACTACAGAGCACCGTGCTGCCCTCTTTCGTCACCTGTCATCGGCAGTGCTGCCATCTTGACGGGCCTAAACCTTAGTGCTACCAACTTAACCTCACTAGCTCGAGATAAACAAATCCACGTGCTTTTTGACAGCTACGTGCTTTTTTGATAGCTGTCATCCGCCATCTTTAATCTATAGAGCACAGTGCTGCCCTCTTTAGCTGAAATGTGGTGGCGGATAATTTGAAAAATGCTTTTCGACAAGCAGCCATCTTTAATCCAGAGAGAACAGTGCTGCCCTCTATGTGGTGGCGGCAAATTGAAAAATTCCACATGCTCTTGTTTGAAAACAAACTCACGTGCTTTTTTGACAGCTGTCATCTGCCATCTTTGAGCACAGTGCTGCCCTCTTTAGTTTGAAATGTGGTGGTGGTAAATTCCACGTGCTCTTGTTTGGAAACAAAGCCACGTGCAGCTGTCATCCGCCATCTTTAATCAACAGAGCACTGTGCTGCGGGCAATTTCATCACCTGTCATCCGCCATCTTTAATCCACAGAACACCGTGCTGCCCTCTTTATGGCTACTACCTTAAGCACGTAGTAGCGGACAATTTGAAAAGTTCTGTTAGCTATCATCCGCCATCTTTAATCAAGAGAGCACCGTGCTGCCATCTTTAGCTAGATACCTTTGAAATGTGGTGGCGGCAAATTGAAAAATTCCACGTGCTCTTGTTTGGAAACAAACTCACGTGCTTTTTCGACAGCTACCATCCGCCATCTTTAATCAACAGAGCATAGTGCTGCCCTCTTTAGTTTGAAATGTGATGGCGGCAAATTCCACGTGCTCTTGTTTGGTAAACATAGCCATGTGCAGCTGTCATCCGCCATCTTTGAGCACCGTGCTGCCCTCTTTAGATGTAAATTCGTCACCTGTCATCCGCAGTGCTGCCATCTTTAGCTAGATACCTTTGAAATGTGGTGGCGGATAATTTAAAAAGAAAAATTCTACAGCAGCCCTCTCTCGACGCTAATTGCATAAGATGGCGGCTATACATGACTCCTTAAGGGTGCTTACGCAAGATGGCTGCTATACATAGACGCCCTTGGGATGCTTGCGCAAGATGGCAGTTATACATGGCTCCTTATGAGATACCCTAGGGATGCTTGCGCAAGATAGCGGCTGATCTTATGGGACGGCTTAAGGGTCCTTGGACAAGATGGCTTGAGACGCCCTAAGGATGCTTGCGCAAGATGGCGGACACAAGATGGCAGCTATACATAAGTCCTTATGAGACGCTTTAAGGGTGCTTGCGCAAGATAGTTGCTACTCTTAGCTTAGAGGCTAACGTGTCATGCTAGTTCGATTCATTAAATTTAGGGCTTAAATGCAAAATGTTAAATATATCGAAAACGGTGCACCGTAGAGCAAAACGGACAAAATTTTTCTGCCTAATACCTAGGTTCACAGTATAAGGAACAAGAAAATCATAGTCTAATGATGGGATCAACGGTTCAGTTCCTACTTAGGCCCTTTGGCATTTGCTCTGTTTTAGCTTGTATTGAAGCGAGTCTTCGTAACATGATCAGGTCTAGCTATGGTAGAGAGTATAACGTACCGTGCAGGTTCGATTCATTAAATTTGGAGGCTTAAATGCAAAATGTTAAATATCTCGAAAACGATGCATCGTAGAGCAAAACGGACAAAATTTTTCCGCCTAATACGTAGGTTCGTAGTATCAGGAACAAGAAAAAACATAGTCTAATGATGAGATCAACGGTTCGATTCCTACTTAAGCCCTTTGGCATTCGCAGCTATCTATTTCTACAAGATGGTGGCTGCTCTTATGAGAAACAAGATGCCTTGAGACGTCCTAGGGATGCTTACGCAAGATGGCAGACACACAATGGTGACTATACATAGCTCCTTATGAGACGGCCTAGGGGTGCTCGCACAAGATGGCGGCTACTCTTATGAAGAAAGCTAGCTTAGAGGCTACTGCGCAAGATAACAGCTGCTGTTATGCATGTGGTGGAGGGCAATTTGAAATTCTATGTGCTTAATCAACAGAGCACCCTGCTGCCCTCTTTAGCTGAAATGTGGTGGTGGATAATTTGAAAAATTCTTTTGACAGCTATCATCTTTAAAAACAATGGCGACTATACATAGGCTGTTAAGGTCTTATCATTCTCCTCCTCCTCCTCCTCCTCCTCCTCCCCCTCCTCCTTCTCTACCTCCTCCTCCGCCTCTTATGTCAAGGCATAGCTTTATATCGAACAAGTTTAAACCTGCATCGCGAAGGCAAGCGTGTGCAGCGATAACATTATTGTGCATGTTTAGACTTTCGAAACATAAGAAGAGTAGAATCAAACGCTGTACTCGATACGACATGTGATCAGAACATTGATTGATGCGTTCAGAAAAACAAAATAAGTGATCAAGACTAGAATCGAACAATGTACTCAATACATCATGTGTTTAGAATATGTCAGGGGATACGCTTGTTCTAAGAAGATCAGATTGAAACATAACAAGACTAGAATAGAACACTGTAGTCGATGTTGTTAACTTCAACATGTGATCAGAACATTGATTGATGTGTTCAGAACACAAAATAAGTGATCATGACTAGAATCGAACACTGTACTCGATACAACATGTGATCAGAACATTGATCGATGTGTTCAGAACACGAAATAAGTGATCAAGACTAGAATCGAACACTGTACTCAATACAACATGTGTTTAGAACATGTTAGGGGGTACCCTTGTTCTAAGAAGATCAGAATGAAACATAACAAGACTAGAATCGAACACTGTAATCGATGTTGTTAACCTCAACATATGATCAGAACATTGTTTGATGTGTTCAGAGCAAAAGTACAATTTTGATGATTTGCTTAGTGTAAAATCAAAAACTATGGAAACACACTGTGTACATATCGCGTAGCTAACTCGCTCAGTAAGCAATATTGCAAAACTACAACTTCAATGATTTGCATAGTGTAAAAATCAAAAACACACTGTACCCATACTGCGCAGCTAACTCGCTCGGTAAACGATATAGTCAAAGTATAACTTCAAATTATTTACCTTCCATCATTCGTCTTGTGTGTAAAAATCAGTCGAACAAGTTATCGCATAAACATGGCTGAAAAAAAATCGTGATAGGGTATGGAACCCAGGGGTTACATCTTATCAGAAGGGCAAAAAGGATGAAAGGACTCTTCCTCCTCCTTACCGCACATTCCTTGGCTGAAGGGCTAATGGGCTAAAGGGCTAAAGGGCTAATGGGCTAATGGGATTAAGGGCTAAAGGAGCAACAACCTCGTCGATCGCTATCAGCAAGAACGCTTGTACTTTGTTAAGTGTAGAAAATTAATCTTTATTTGTAAATGGTTTCATGTTCAGAACAAGGAATGGAAAATCCCCGAGGTGCGATGAGTTACGTTTTTCGAACTAGTGTTTGGAACACTGAACTTTTCAAGAGGATAGCAGAGAGTTTAGCAATGTTCTGTTGTTGGATTTTAAATTCCGCGCTACAACATGCATAAGGTGGTAGCCTTGAGGTTTACCGCCGTAAAGATGGCAAGAGTGAGGTTAACAATGTTCTGTTGTTGGATTTTAAATTCCGCGCTACAACATGCATAAGGTGGTAGCCTTGAGGTTTACCGCCGTAAAGATGGCAAGAGTGAGGTTAACAATGTTCTGCTGTTGGATTTTAAATTCCGCGCTATAACATGCATAAGGTGGCAGCCTTGAGGTTTACCGCCGTAAAGATGGCAAGAGTGAGGTTAGCGACGCTCTATTGTCCTTCAAAGTGAGGTTAGGGTTCGTCAAGAAGACAGCTGTCAAAAAAGCACGTGGCTATGTTTACCAAACAAGAGCACGTGGTCGTGACGTCACGGTCACGTAGTATGTTGCCTCAGCATGTAAAGTTCAATGTCTACACCTACGTAGTTAACACTCTGCTATGTTCACAAGATTTTTTACACATAACTATTCTTTATGCTTTAAGTTCATGCACATAGGCTATGCTAAGATAGCAGTACAAACACATGCGAACTTTGTACATTCTAATGGAATAAGTTTAGTACTGTGTGCATCATGGATACATGATGTGTGCACGCATTTAATCTTGACTATACGTAATGCTGCTGCTTTGTTTACAAGATTTTTATACATTGCTATTCTTTATGCTTTAAGTTCGTGCACGCACAAGCGATACTCGTACGCTCTAGCAGGAGCAGTTTAGTACGATATTCGATACATACATTATCGATAGGTGATGTGTACACGCTTTAGAACATAGCTCATCTTTATGCTTTAAGTTCGTGCACAGGGGTTTGGGATACACAAAAGCGATTGCTACATGCTCTAGCGGAAGAAGTCTAGTACGATAGTCGATGCATGTAAAATCGATAGGTTATGCTAAGATAGCAGCACACTTACATGATTTTAGCACAATCTAGTGGAAAAAGTTTAGTATGATAGTCGTTTCGTGCAAAATCATTAGGTAATGTGTAAACGCTTTGAAACAAGGCTATTCTTTGTACTTTAAGTTCATGTGTATGAGTTATGCTAAGATAGCAGCACAACCTAGCGGAAGAAGTTTTGTACGAGAGTCGATACATGCAAAGTCGATAGGTAATGTGTACACGCTTTGAAACATGGCTATTCTTTGTACCTTAAAGTCATACGTATAGGTTATGCTAAGATAGCAGCACAATCTGGCGGAAGAAGTTCAGGGTGATCTGTACACGCTTTGAAACAAGGCTATTCTTTGTACTTTAAGTTCATGCGTCTTAGTTATGCTAAGATAGCAGCACAATCTACCTGAAGAAGTTTTGCACGAGAGTCGATACATGCAAAATCGATAGTTGATGCGTACACGCTTTAAAACATGACTATTCATTGTACTTTAAGTTCATGGGTATAGGTTATGCTAAGATAGCAGCACAATCTAGCGGAAGAAATTTAGTACGAGATTCGATGAATGCAAAATCAATAAGTAATGTGTACACGCTTTGAAACATGGCTATTCTTCGTACTTTAAGTTCATGTGTATAAGTTATGCTAAGATAGCAGCACAACCTAGCGGAAGAAGTTTAGTACGATATTTGTTGCATGCAAAGTCGATAGGTAATGTGTACACGCTTTGAAACATGGCTATTCTTTGTACCTTAAGGTCATGCGTATAGGTTACGCTAAGATAGCAGCACAATCTAGCGGAAGAAGTTTAGTACGAGAGTCGATGCTTGCAAAATCGATAGGTAATGTGTACACGTTTTGAGACATAGCTCTTCTTTGTTCTTTAAGTTCATGCGTCTTAGTTATGCTGAGATAGCAGCACAATCTACCTGCAGAAGTTTAGTACGAGAGTCGATACATGCACTTTCGATAGTTGATGTGTACACGCTTTGAAACATGACTATTCATTATACTTTAAGTTCATGGGTATAGGTTATGCTAAGATAGCAGCACAATCTAGCGGAAGAAATTTAGTACGATATTTGATGCATGCAAAATCAATAAGTAATGTGTACACGCTTTGAAACATGGCTATTCTTTGTACTTTAAGTTCATGTGTATAAGTTATGCTAAGATAGCACAACCTAGCGGAAGAAGTTTAGTACGATATTTGTTGCATGCAAAGTCGATAGGTAAAGTCTACACGCTTTGAAACATGGCTATTCTTTGTACCTTAAGGTCACGCGTATAGGTTATGCTAAGATAGCAGCACAATCTAGCGGAAGAAGTTTAGTACGAGAGTCGATGTGTGCAAAATCGATAGGTGATGTGTACACGCTTTGAAACATGGCTATTCATTGTACTTTAAAGTCATGCTAAGATAGCAGCACGATCTAGCGGATGAAGTTTAGTTCGATGGTCGATGCATGTAAAATCGATAGGTCATGTGTACACGCTTTGAAACATAGCAATTCATACTGCTGCTCTGTTCCCAAGACTTTTAAGCATAGCTAACCCTAATACTGCTCTTAACGACGTCGAGCTAAGGATTGATTACGTGACCGTGACGTCACGAACACGTGCTCTTGTTTGGTAAACATAGCCACGTGCTTTTTTGACAGCTGTCTTCTTGACGAACCCTAACCTCACTTTGAAGGACAATAGAGCGTCGCTAACCTCACTCTTGCCATCTTTACGGCGGTAAACCTCAAGGCTGCCACCTTATGCATGTTATAGCGCGGAATTTAAAATCCAACAGCAGAACATTGTTAACCTCACTCTTGCCATCTTTACGACGGTAAACCTCAAGGCTACCACCTTATGCATGTTGTAGCGCGGAATTTAAAATCCAACAACAGAACATTGTTAACCTCACTCTTGCCATCTTTACGGCGGTCTACCACCTTATGCATGTTGTAGCGCGGAATTTAAAATCCAACAACAGAACATTGCTAAACTCTCTGCTATCATCTTGAAAAGTTCAGTGTTCCAAACACTAGTTCGAAAAACGTAACTCATCGCACCTCGGGGATTTTCCATTCCTTGTTCTGAACATGAAACCATTTACAAATAAAGATTAATTTTCTACACTTAACAAAGTACAAGCGTTCTTGCTGATAGCGATCGACGAGGTTGTTGCTCCTTTAGCCCTTTAGCCCATTAGCCCTTTAGCCCATTAGCCCTTCAGCCAAGGAATGTGCGGTAAGGAGGAGGAAGAGTCCTTTCATCCTTTTTGCCCTTCTGATAAGATGTAACCCCTGGGTTCCATACCCTATCACGATTTTTTTCAGCCATGTTTATGCGATAACTTGTTCGACTGATTTTTACACACAAGACGAATGATGGAAGGTAAATAATTTGAAGTTATACTTTGACTATATCGTTTACCGAGCGAGTTAGCTGCGCAGTATGGGTACAGTGTGTTTTTGATTTTTACACTATGCAAATCATTGAAGTTGTAGTTTTGCAATATTGCTTACTGAGCGAGTTAGCTACGCGATATGTACACAGTGTGTTTCCATAGTTTTTGATTTTACACTAAGCAAATCATCAAAATTGTACTTTTGCTCTGAACACATCAAACAATGTTCTGATCATATGTTGAGGTTAACAACATCGATTACAGTGTTCGATTCTAGTCTTGTTATGTTTCATTCTGATCTTCTTAGAACAAGGGTACCCCCTAACATGTTCTAAACACATGTTGTATTGAGTACAGTGTTCGATTCTAGTCTTGATCACTTATTTCGTGTTCTGAACACATCGATCAATGTTCTGATCACATGTTGTATCGAGTACAGTGTTCGATTCTAGTCATGATCACTTATTTTGTGTTCTGAACACATCAATCAATGTTCTGATCACATGTTGAAGTTAACAACATCGACTACAGTGTTCTATTCTAGTCTTGTTATGTTTCAATCTGATCTTCTTAGAACAAGCGTATCCCCTGACATATTCTAAACACATGATGTATTGAGTACATTGTTCGATTCTAGTCTTGATCACTTATTTTGTTTTTCTGAACGCATCAATCAATGTTCTGATCACATGTCGTATCGAGTACAGCGTTTGATTCTACTCTTCTTATGTTTCGAAAGTCTAAACATGCACAATAATGTTATCGCTGCACACGCTTGCCTTCGCGATGCAGGTTTAAACTTGTTCGATATAAAGCTATGCCTTGACATAAGAGGCGGAGGAGGAGGTAGAGAAGGAGGAGGGGGAGGAGGAGGAGGAGGAGGAGGAGGAGAATGATAAGACCTTAACAGCCTATGTATAGTCGCCATTGTTTTTAAAGATGATAGCTGTCAAAAGAATTTTTCAAATTATCCACCACCACATTTCAGCTAAAGAGGGCAGCAGGGTGCTCTGTTGATTAAGCACATAGAATTTCAAATTGCCCTCCACCACATGCATAACAGCAGCTGTTATCTTGCGCAGTAGCCTCTAAGCTAGCTTTCTTCATAAGAGTAGCCGCCATCTTGTGCGAGCACCCCTAGGCCGTCTCATAAGGAGCTATGTATAGTCACCATTGTGTGTCTGCCATCTTGCGTAAGCATCCCTAGGACGTCTCAAGGCATCTTGTTTCTCATAAGAACAGCCACCATCTTGTAGAAATAGATAGCTGCGAATGCCAAAGGGCTTAAGTAGGAATCGAACCGTTGATCTCATCATTAGACTATGTTTTTTCTTGTTCCTGATACTACGAACCTACGTATTAGGCGGAAAAATTTTGTCCGTTTTGCTCTACGATGCATCGTTTTCGAGATATTTAACATTTTGCATTTAAGCCTCCAAATTTAATGAATCGAACCTGCACGGTACGTTATACTCTCTACCATAGCTAGACCTGATCATGTTACGAAGACTCGCTTCAATACAAGCTAAAACAGAGCAAATGCCAAAGGGCCTAAGTAGGAACCGAACCGTTGATCCCATCATTAGACTATGATTTTCTTGTTCCTTATACTGTGAACCTAGGTATTAGGCAGAAAATTTTTGTCCGTTTTGCTCTACGGTGCACCGTTTTCGATATATTTAACATTTTGCATTTAAGCCCTAAATTTAATGAATCGAACTAGCATGACACGTTAGCCTCTAAGCTAAGAGTAGCAACTATCTTGCGCAAGCACCCTTAAAGCGTCTCATAAGGAGTTATGTATAGCTGCCATCTTGTGTCCGCCATCTTGCGCAAGCATCCTTAGGGCGTCTCAAGCCATCTTGTCCAAGGACCCTTAAGCCGTCCCATAAGATCAGCCGCTATCTTGCGCAAGCATCCCTAGGGTATCTCATAAGGAGCCATGTATAACTGCCATCTTGCGCAAGCATCCCAAGGGCGTCTATGTATAGCAGCCATCTTGCGTAAGCACCCTTAAGGAGTCATGTATAGCCGCCATCTTATGCAATTAGCGTCGAGAGAGGGCTGCTGTAGAATTTTTCTTTTTAAATTATCCGCCACCACATTTCAAAGGTATCTAGCTAAAGATGGCAGCACTGCGGATGACAGGTGACGAATTTACATCTAAAGAGGGCAGCACGGTGCTCAAAGATGGCGGATGACAGCTGCACATGGCTATGTTTACCAAACAAGAGCACGTGGAATTTGCCGCCATCACATTTCAAACTAAAGAGGGCAGCACTATGCTCTGTTGATTAAAGATGGCGGATGGTAGCTGTCGAAAAAGCACGTGAGTTTGTTTCCAAACACGAGCACGTGGAATTTTTCAATTTGCCGCCACCACATTTCAAATGTATCTAGCTAAAGATGGCAGCACGGTGCTCTCTTGATTAAAGATGGCGGATGATAGCTAACAGAACTTTTCAAATTGTCCGCTACTACGTGCTTAAGGTAGTAGCCATAAAGAGGGCAGCACGGTGTTCTGTGGATTAAAGATGGCGGATGACAGGTGATGAAATTGCCCGCAGCACAGTGCTCTGTTGATTAAAGATGGCGGATGACAGCTGCACGTGGCTTTGTTTCCAAACAAGAGCACGTGGAATTTACCACCACCACATTTCAAACTAAAGAGGGCAGCACTGTGCTCAAAGATGGCAGATGACAGCTGTCAAAAAAGCACGTGAGTTTGTTTTCAAACAAGAGCATGTGGAATTTTTCAATTTGCCGCCACCACATAGAGGGCAGCACTGTTCTCTCTGGATTAAAGATGGCTGCTTGTCGAAAAGCATTTTTCAAATTATCCGCCACCACATTTCAGCTAAAGAGGGCAGCACTGTGCTCTATAGATTAAAGATGGCGGATGACAGCTATCAAAAAAGCACGTAGCTGTCAAAAAGCACGTGGATTTGTTTATCTCGAGCTAGTGAGGTTAAGTTGGTAGCACTAAGGTTTAGGCCCGTCAAGATGGCAGCACTGCCGATGACAGGTGACGAAAGAGGGCAGCACGGTGCTCTGTAGTTTAAAGATGGCGGATGACAGCTGTCAAAAAAGCACGTGGCTGTCAAAAAGCACGTGGCTTTGTTTATCTCGCGCTAGTTAGGTTAAGTTGGTACTACTGAGGTTTAGGCCCGTCAAGATGGCAGTACTGGGGTTAGCGATGCGTTGTTGTCGATGACAGCTGTCAAAAAGCACGTGGCTTTGTTTACAAATCTGTCGAAAAGCACGTGGCTGTCAAAAAAACACGTGGCTTTGTTTACCTCATGCTAGTTAGGTTAAGTTGGTACCACTAAGGTTTAGGCCCGTCAAGATGGTAGTACTGAGGTTTGCGATGCGTTGTTGTTGATGAGAGCTGTCAAAAAGCACGTGGCTTTGTTTACAAATCTGTCAAAAAGCACGTGGCTGTCAAAAAAACACGTGGCTTTGTTTACCTCATGCTAGTTAGGTTAAGTTGGTACCACTAAGGTTTAGGCCCGTCAAGATGGTAGTACTCAGGTTTGCGATGCGTTGTTGTTGATGAGAGCTGTCAAAAAGCACGTGGCTTTGTTTACAAATCTGTCAAAAAGCACGTGGCTGTCAAAAAGCACGTGGCTTTGTTTACCTCGCGCTAGTTAGGTTAAGTTGGCACTACTGAGGTTTAGGCCCGTCAAGATGGCAGTACTGAGGTTAGCGATGCGTTGTTGTCGATGACAGCTGTCAAAAAGCACGTGGCTTTGTTTACAAATTCAAATTTCCCGCGGGAGGTGGAGGAGACCTCTGGGAGGCCTCTGGCTGAGGTGGAGGTGGAGGAGGCATCTGGGAGGCCTCTGGCTGAGGTGGAGGTGGCCACTGGGAGTCTGAGGTGGAGGTGGCCGCCGAACCATCCAATTATACTACTATCTTCCAATTTTTGTAAGTTAACTTGATATCCCGAGTAGCCGTAGGGATTCACTTTATTAACAATATTGGAGTTATAAATGTTTAATATTTTGAGTCCGACTTTTAAATCAAATTCCTCAAAAATATTAGCGATTTTAATGATTTCTTTCCCTAAGACTGCGAACGTGACATAATGTTTATTAGTTAAATCTGTTATTGATTTATTTGGCCTTTAATTTTATCAACCATTTCTGGACTGTATCCATTTGCTACTGCGATTTTTTAAATTATTTTATTATTCTGAATCCTTTAGTTATATTTACTTCTCCAATGTGAATTATCATAATTCCATTAATATAATTGCTTTATGCTGCTAATTTTTGGGCAGTGAGTTATGAGATTTGCTTATGGTTGTGGTGGTTGAAAAATTTTGAATTCTATTTTATATTCATTCTTGGTTAAAGTAATATGAAAACATTTATTTCCTTTTCTTTTACCACTTTAAACTTAATATTATTATCCAGTACATTTATACAGTCCACGAATGTTCCAGGAGTAAAGAGGACAGAGTGTAAAAAAATACGTACCTCAACTTTATCTACAGACTCATTTGGTGGTTATTATCCCCACTCCATTCTTCGCCTTATGTCTTCCACTCTATTAGAGAGAGTATCCCTTCCTGAACTTATTCTTTCCATTTCCTCTCCACTTAACCTCAGTTAATGCCATCAAAACTATATTCGGCACTCCATAAATTAAAATACCCATTCTGACTTTCCATTCCGTGACAGGATTAATTATTGTGATTTTCATAAGATTCTATTTTGGTCATCCATTTCCCACACTTCCCCAGCATCAAATCTGCGCAACGCTTCCGAGGTTTTCTCTTTAGAGGCTAACTTAAAAGGTCCTTTTTCATTTCAGACTATATTAGGCTGGGGTCATCACTCGAACAGGCATTTTAGAGCTACTGTCAGCAGGTTATCTGGTCACTCCTAACATGGAGTCCAGAGGCCTTTTGCAGCCGCCCCAACCTGGGGTCAGACGCTGCTTGATGGGTTCCAGTATCATTTGCTGCACTGTGGGGGAACTTCGCCCCACCTAAGGAAAACAAAACCCGTTGGCCACCTTAGAGGATCATGTCTGAAATTCGGCGTTGAGACGCTGGCTGTACGTTGTACTCCTTACCTTAGCGGAGTAACCGACCAGACAGTATCCATGTTACTGTGGCGTGATGATTACTTTGGAACTAATCCATATGGGCATTGAAATTTGTGTCAAATTTTATTACGGAGCATCTATAACTGTCAATAATAATGAATTGTACTCTAGTTATGGTAGAAAGGGCGTCTACGTATCTTTTGTTAGGACTTGATCTTGTGAACTTTGAAAATTGTGTCCGTGATGCTGTTTTATATCCTACGTGAAAATTAACCATCTAATAATACTGTTCTGAAACAGTCGAGAACTCTGGTATTATAACCGTATTCTAATTGTTGAAATAAAATATGCTAATTGGCTCCCCGGCTATTGACTGTGTTTTGTTCTTAACTGAGCGCAACGTAATTGGCCACTCCGATCTTCTACGATCAGTTGGCTTGGCGAGTTGTTGAGAGATGTGAGCGTCTCCGGAAGATTTCGAATGAGTACCATAATAGAAATCAATGCACTGGGCTATATAACAAGAAATTCTGGTTGTGCGTATGACTACCAGGTATATTATGACAAAAATATGTGATTCTTCAATTTTGTACACGTCGGACATTTTGAATTTAGGGAACGAAAGCTCGACAGCAATTTTAGGACCTACTCAAAACAGATTATCGGAACGTATTATGAAATTATGGAATTTTGTGTTTATCTGAAAGTGTCATGGGCCGATGAACAATATACATCAAATTACAAACAGGACTTACATGTCTGTTGCTGCCAGTCGCCACGTTATCTGTCTGTCCGGGTCTCTACAAAAGTTGCCGTAGGATGTTGCCAACCACTGAACGACAAATATATGAATTGTGGCACAAGGAGTAGCCAACATAAAGTTCTCCAAGGAAAGTAATATGTAAAATTCACATACGAAATATGTTTTCGATTATAACATAAACGTAATCCTCTATATAAATAAAACTGAAACGATGGTGTGCCTGTACATTGACTATTTTGGTGAAATTTTCGTTCAGTTATCACTCAGGTGTAGTAATGATCATCTGAATATTTTTTATTTTTGGTGTCTGACTTCTTATAACTTGAAAACTAATGGATATATTTCGACCAAACTTTAAATTTTGAATCCACCTATCCTTGGGTAGGTTTAAGGGCCAATATTGTTTCTAAGTCAATGAGATAAAAGGAGATAAGGGTGTATTCTTCCCGAAGACAGGTCCGAACCTCCGCTGAGGTGTGCCTGGGCCGGAGTTTACGTACGGTAGGGTGGCAAGTTCCTTTCTGCTCCTCCATTACCTTACACCCACCAACAGCGCGTGGCAACTCATCCAAATATTGACCACGCCCAATGTTGCTTAACTTCGAGGATCTCACGGGATCCGGTGATTAAGCACGTGTATAGCCGTTGGCTCCGTGAAGTGAGTGGGGGTTTATACCGAATCGAAACCATGATCTCGTACTCCCACAAAATATACACAATTAAACTTAACAAAACCCTACTTGGCATAATATAAATCAATTTATACAACTTCTTTCTTATGTGCATAATTTCGATACGAGGAATAATACGGTATATATCATTAACAGACTGTTTACAGGCTGTGATGTCATTTCAAGGTGGATTACGGGGTTTACCTAAAATCCGTTTTACTCTTCTCGACAGAACAGATAATAAGAGAGTTTATCATCAATGACTGTTACATGATTCTTGAACCACAGTTCCAAGGGGGCCGTTTAATTTTTATCTTCATTAAGCATTTCTTATATTAGTCAGTTCATTATACTTCTCTTAATTTAAAAAAGGCCTTATAGTTTAGAAATCCCACGGGATAATTGCTAAAGTAAAAAAATTTTTACAAGTAAGCAACTACATCAAACATCTAATCAGCTGATATAATTGTATCAAAAAATTATACATCAAGTGCAAAGAAGCCAGTGGAACTAGTAATTTCTTTAGTTTATTAAATTCATTCTTTACTGAATTTATAACTTGTTTGTTGGCATTCTGTAAGATTGGTATTCATTAGTTTTTATTGGAACCATGAATTACGTTAGAGATCTATCCCTCTTTTCTGCGATTATTTCTTGTGCTTTTAGGGTATTTCCAATACGTCTTGTCGTACTTCGTTTGTTTAATGGACCGTAGCATTGCAAATAATCAATTTTTTTCTTGTATTGATGTTAATGTTTGAACTTTGTTCATCGCAACACAGAATCATCAAAGGAGTTACTGATAAAATATTGACAAGTCAAATAAATGCATTAAATAGCCAAGCAGTTTAATTTGTATTTTTGAAATTTTCCTGCTCACCTGCCTCCCTCTGCAAATCTTTGCTCATGATTATTTCCTTTTGCATTGCAAGTTATCTGCACATTTACCCCTGGAAATTCCTACCTGTTGACATATGATACGCAACATCATGCTCGTACACTTTTAGCCCAGCAAACCCCGAAAAAATCGACTCAATAAGAAAGATCCACGTTTATTAACACTTCCATAACTCAACCTGTATTTAGGGCTTTGGCAAAAAAGGCGTATTTGATAGCGATGTTATATTTGTTATGATAAAGCAAAACAAGATTTTTAGTAGATCTCAGCTGCCAATATAAAACATGAGTTAACTGCAGACACATTTTAAAATGTACAAAGATTAATTAGTTGAGACAAATAAAGCAAAACACTAATTTGACTTGTGTTTATTTAGGAACAGATGTAGTTATTCACCACTATCTTATTCACCTTTTCTCCCTTGATTAATGTATTCACTACTTGTTCATCATACTTTCAGTTATTCTCATTCCCTCCCCAATCAGCATTAGGTAAATTGATAACATAATGCTACAATCTTGTTCCCTTCTGTTTTGCTTTCCACATAGCTGATTAAGTTATGAAACATTTTTGCTTCAGCATCAGTGTGTACATGCCAAAATTATCCAAGTTGACAATTATATTCAGACATGAGCCTAACAACCAGAATTCCATGAGTCTTATCCCTAACACTCTCATACTTAAATATATAACATGTTGTAAGGAAGTATTTCGCCATTTTGAACACAACACTTGAAGGCTATAAAATTTGTATAATTTTGAAATTTATTATTTAATTTTTAATTTTCTTTCTTCTTTTTGCACACTTTGCATCACGTCGCACCAAGAGATCGATCTTATTGCAACAATCGGATAGGAAAGGCCTAGGAATGGGAAAGAAGCAGCCGTGACCTTAAGTATGGTTCAGCCCCAGCATTTTCCTGGTGTGAAAATGGGAAACCACAATAAACCATCTTTACGGCTGCCGACAGTGGAGCCAGACATAAGCTCACAGCTGCGCCCCCCCGCACCCACTAACTTTCTGAAACCTCTACTATCCTTAGAATTATGCAATGCAAACATTATGTTTCCAAATACCCAAATGTATAGACAGTGGTTGAAATAACCAGAACATCTCATGATGCCAACAAATGATATATCAATTTTTCCCGTTCCTGTGATAATTCGTAACCTGAATCTGTTAGGAAGCATAAAATAATGAATGTACATCTCCACAGCCAAGGTATATATATGTAAACACATTCAAGACCAGAATTAACATTCATCATATTCATCATATGTGGTGCAATTTTGAATATTTAATCGAAAAATCAAATATGAACACTAATATAAATATAAGTTTAAATATGAAAACATCGTAATGGCATTTTCCCACAAGTGGACATATTGAAAATTATTTTTCGAATTCCTACATCAATGATCAAAGTGAGCAAATTTCTCTTGCTTGTGATATACTGCATCTTATGCCCTCCTTACTTCAAGCATCATTAACAATAGTCAATATTCATCTACTTCCTTTAAGAATTATTTTCCTAATCTAATATTTCCTGAAATCACTTGACACAATCTGCCACAGAATCCATACCACACGATCAACTGAACTTGAACTGGCTAACCACAGTGTCAGACCAGTAGTATAGCAAGGGGGTTTCTAAAACAATGAGTGCTGAATCAGCATTTTCCCATGAGATCATTGACCCCTGGCAAGGTCATTGACCCATAGCACCACGTGCTATTTGTTTACAAACAAGACCACGTGCTTTTGTTTACAAATATAAGCACGAATTTTGAATAAGAGAACAACCCTAACCTCACAGTCGCCATCTTCGAGGGGCCTAACCTCACTCCTCGTGTTCTTGTTTACCAACAAGACCACGTGCTTTTGTTGGCCAACACGAGCACGTGTGAGGCGCAGGATTTTTTAAAATAAGAGAGCAAGGGTAACCTCACAAACGGAGGGGTTGGGTTATGACAGGGAACCGAGGTTTTTGCTTCGTTTTTTCGACGGGGAGGGTGGAGAGGTGGTCCTCTCCTCCCAGCTTCCATACCAAAATACGGGATGGGTGAGTGAGAGATTTTCTCCCTCTCTCTTTAGAGGTTCACCGCCTTAGCGATGAATCCTCTACCAAAAATATTGCCCGGCAAAGTAGCCATGCATGGTCACCTCTCTCGAGCGACGAAGAGTTTCCGCCTTGTACATCACCTTTTATTGCATCATTGAGTGGGTGGTGTTGCGCCGTGGAGCGGGAGATCCGCGAGCATTGGAGAGAGTAGTACGCGCCCATGTGGGTCTGCGGATATTAGCGCTCTCTTATGGGAGAGATTGTAAGGTCATCTCCAATTGCGATTGTGATGTAAAATTGCAAAAATATTTATTTAAGGTAGGTGCGCGCGCATCAGCGCCTGCGGATATTAGCGCTCTCTTTTGGGAGAGATTGTAAAGTAATCTCGAATTGCGACTGCCTCAAATTTGGTATTCATCGGTTGAAATTTATCTGAAGCAGTTTAAAAGTGTTCCCCTCTAAATTTCAAGGTGATATCCGGTATGTACTTTGACAGCCTTAAAACCGAAAAAACCTTGTGCTCTCCGTAATTAAGTGTTCTTTCGGTATTATGCAGTATTTAAAGACTATTCTTGGCTATGTTAAGGCCTAGTAGCATATTATTAGCATTTTTAATATTTAAATTTGTTGTTCTCAGATGTGTTCTACATAACTTAATTTTCTTGGGTTGCAATTATTATTAATAGGTTTTCTTGGAACTCATTTATTTTCTATATAATATTGAAGGTGCTATTATCCTTTTGGAGCTTAATTTGTTTTAACGATACGGATTTATTCCATTTCTTGTAACCTTAATTCTTGTTATTGTTGCTTCATCTTACAATGGTTATGTCATGATAGTGGGTACTGATAAGATATGACATAATTCGATAAGCATTACATCACCGTTACGAGTGGATTGTTCTTCCACAAGCGTTGTGGATCAGATGCTCGTGTGATGTAAAGGCGACGTGGTTTAAGGAATGTGATAGCTACGATATTTCTTCCATTTAATGTGTGATATGATTTTGTGAAATAATTTTTTTGTGTGAATATGCCGTGTTTTGACATTTTAACGACTTGTAAATTTTCTAGTTTCTTACTTCGCCTTCTACCACTTGTGGTATTCGAATTAGTTAGTTGGTAGATGGCAATAGGAGATGGTAATGAGAAAAAATGTGTGTGCGTCTGCAAAGTAGCAGTTTGTCACGTCACCGGATGTGTGTTAGGGCTGACCAAAGATTGATGCTTCTTGATAATAAAGACTTACAATCTTACATAGTGTACAGTAACATAGGCCTTAATTAAATAAAAATAATGAACAGTTTACTATCTTAAAAAATGTTTTGCCGGGCTGGAGTGGCTCAGACGGTTGGCCTTCTGACCCCAACTTGGCAGGTTCGATCCTGGCTCAGTCCGGTGGTATTTGAAGGTGCTCAAATACGTCAGCCTCGTGTCGGTAGATTTACTGGCACGTAAAAGAACTCCTGCGGGACTAAATTCCGGCACCTCGATGTCTCCGAAAACCGTAAAAGAGTAGTTAGTGGGACGTAAAACAAATAACATTAAATTATATTAAAAATGTTTTAACAATTATTATTATTATTGCATCAACGCCTTAGTCTCCTCGGCTAAATGGTCAGTGTTGAGGGCTTTTAGAGGATCCAGTTAGGAGGGCTAGCTAGCCATCCACTGGGGGGCTTCCAAAATGGGGAGAGGAGGGATATCTAACAGTAAAACTGGGCCCAAGATGGGGGTTGTTTAATTAGGACCTATGACTGAGCGAGTTGGCCGTGTGGTTAGGGGGTGCGCAGCTGTAAGCTTGCATCCGGGTTTTAACACTACTGTCGACAGTCATGATGATAGTTTTCTATGGTTTCCCATTTTCACATGGGGCATATGTTGAGGCTGTACCATCCCGGCATTTGCATGGAAGAGAAGCAGGGAATCCACTTCGCCGATAGCTGAGGTGCGAATCGAACCTACCTCTACTCAGAATAATCCTTGACCTAACCGGGAATCAAACCCTGCTATAAACTAACCAATGTAGGGTGCATAGACTACGAACTAGGCTTCGATGCAGGTAATTTGGCTGGGAATCGAACACAGGCAGCAAACTAGCCCTTAGTAAACACCAAGCAAATGCTGGGACTATATGACACAGCCCCGACAATATCGCTCCATCTCCTTGGTTACCAGGCAAATGCTGTGGAGGCTGTATTACTGAAAAAATTAACAGTTTACTATTTTAAAATGTTTCAACAATTGTTATTATTATTGCTCCAACTCCTCGGTAAATGATTCTCGTCTCAACTGCTGAATAGTTAGCGCTACTTGTAACCCCTCATGGTATCCCCCTGCCTGTCATAAGAGACGACTAAAAGGGGTATGCATATGCTCTCAAACAAGCGTACGTTGTTGATATTTAAATAGACTAATAATAGTAACTGTTCTTAGAATAGAGGCAATTACCACGACTCGCTACTAATCTGAAAGATTTCAACAAGTCTGACAAAATAATAATAATAATAATAATAATAATAATAATAATAATAATAATTGTATGGATTTTTTATGTCGTGGCATGCAAACTCATTTTCTCTGATCACCCCTGTCTCACATGTATGGCTTATCGTTTCGTTTGTGAGAACAAAACACTGCAGCGCAGTATATGAACAGTACTGCATAGTCTCTTGCTCTGTTCAGTTGCGTATGAGTGTATTTTATTTAACATATAGTATTGTTAAATTCAATCATTTATTATCATTTTTGTTGATCGTTAACAGCAGTGTACAATCATAATATCTGTGTAAACGTGGACCCAATCCAACGTGCTCATTGTTTGAAAAAACTGATGGATGATGAAGTTTGATCGATACCTGTGCATATATACTGTATCAAGCATTCAATCAATTCCCCCCTATCTCTTTTAACGAGCAGCTTGTGACAAGTTCAGCAAAGGTAAGCATGTGTACTGTATGCGGAGGAATATATTCCACCCCACTCGCATCCAAGTAGGCATTTGGATAAAGCCCCGGTAGCTTCTCAGGTTAAGACATTAATCTCAACATTAAAATGTTAGAATATCGCAGGTTCCGCTGAAAAGTGAAGGCATGTCCACTAAATATCATTCAATTCCCAAACTCTGCCGGTGGACATCTCCATTCGACATATGACGTGAATAAATCCTAATATCAATGATTATAATACCTTACTGCTACATATCTAAACCTACTTTTCAAAATAATAACTCAAAAATAATTCTTACACTAATTTATTAGCATGCTAATCCTGGTAAAAAGAGAATAAAATTGAATTATAACTTGTAGAGAAAAGGAAATGGATATTTGATAATCAATTAACACATATTTATATTGCTTTGTGTAGATAACATAGCTGAAATGGAGTCTTCTGTGCTTATATGCACATGAGTTGCCAATAATTGCTTCACTCAATTAATTAAAACCATCTCATGACTTCCAAACTTGTGATTCAGCTCAATTAATGAAAAGTTAATGTTCTAAATTGATTAATATCCAAATAAAATTCATAACTGATCATGGGGTTATCCTTATACAAGGTCTTTATTTATTTGGCTATGGGGAATATTTTATATTTGGGTCATCATATGTGACTTATGAGATGCGAGATATTCAGTGAGCTTCCTTATTGTGGCTAATAATTGTTGCCACACCCTAAAATATCATTATAATTAAAATTATTAACTAAACATTTCTGTATCAACTCATTCACGGCAGTGGCAATCATATATAGGTCAATAAAAAACCTTACACAAACTAATCCATTAATATATTAACTGAAAAATTGTGCCAATTATTTATATATGTCCTACCATCAGTCATAAATAATCTGATTTCATATACCGCTGTGAAATTAATTCAATATGGAAAATGTATGCAAACATCGCAACATTCATTTAATTAATCGATGGGATGGATGGTATGGTTTACGCAAGTACAAATCCAAACCAGATATTAAATCCTATCATGTCATTGATTGTGAACTTATTACTGTTGAAATGAAAAAACTGAGATAGTTGATACAAAGCCAATTCATTTGGGAATGGTCTTATGATTTCTCAAAACTAAAAATGTATGATTTTCATTATGGTTTTGCAAAGCAGCAGTGTACAGATCTTTCACTTTTGTATATGGATACAGATAGTTTTATTTATCATAGTCAGAACATAAACTTCTACAATGTAATGCGTAACCATTCCGAATACTTCAACACTTCTTCTTTTTCACCATGTAATCTATTTGACATTAAGCCACTTAATAAGAAAGTAATAGATTTTATGAAAGATGAATGTAGTATGAACAGTTTAATGGTTTAGCACTAAAAATGTATGCATAGTAGACAGAAAATTCACAATCTGTGAGAAAGGCAAAAGAAGTGCGATCAAGTGTAGTTAGTCACTTACATGTTCAACACTATTGTAATTTACTGGCATCTAAAAATGCTGCTTTTTGTAGACCGATGAGAATACTTTCACACAAACATCATGTTTTTTATATTGAACAGAATAAATGTTCATTAATTGCATTTGATAATAAACGACAGTGGAATAGCGATTCTCTTACAAGTGTACCATTGGGGTACAAAAAGATAGTTGATTGTTATGCTATCCTTTTTTGTAAATAAGCAGAATACAAAAAAAGTTCTTATACTTTACAATGTTATATTATCTTTTTTATTCAAGAAACTTTCATTAATGTAAATATAATATTAAGTGTAAAAGGGGAAAGATAATCTAAAAATAATAAAAATGGATGTAAATACAAAAATGAAAGATTATTACATCATCATTCATTTTAAATTCCATTTTCATTTCTATATTCAAGATGTAGTATTAAGTCAAATATAATATTCTCTAGATTTTGTTACTACATTTATCTGCATTATTAAAAATGAATTTGACTTTTATCATTTCTACATTAATTTTATATGTTTGTATTATATGAAAAAATTACTAATAGTGTTCATCAATTATTTTTTAATTTCTAATTTCATTCATATATTGAATATGCAACATTGTTTATTTTTGAAATAAAAATGAATATGTAAAAACATTTTCGAAAAATTATAACAGTTCTATATATATCCAAAATCACTAATAGTAATGATAATGATGATGATAGTGGTGGTTCATAAAAACAGAAAAAAGCCATATTGTTTTATTTTTACGATGATAAATTAAAATATCACACTTTTATTGGTCTTCCTTTTTCCTTCTAACTATCAATTTTAATATTATATAGTAAAAACCTGTTATGAAATGAATTAAAAGAATGAAAAGAGGTAAAATGTTCAAAGCAAAAAAAATCCTTACCGTGCCCTCCTCATTCATCCACCACTCTATCCTCTCCTTTATCTGACAAAAGGGTGAAAAACTGAAAATAATGGTAAGTAAAATTTGCTAAACTTATAGCACACATCTTATCGGGAGGTGAAAAGGACAAGAGGATACCTCTATACCATGCTCACCAGTTTCATGAAATAACAAAAATGTAAGTATGTCAGTCATGAAAAAAATTTGCTAATTGGTAATTGCTTTTCTTCATTGTGTTTAAATGTTTATTTATTATTCTCATCACCTAATACTACTGCAAAACGGGGTGCTAGGTGTCACAGAAGTATCGAGAACATGTAATGTTATATTAAATTATTCAGCCTCAAGGCTTGCAGATTACGAGGTAACATGTAGTCAGCATGTCAGATTCTCACAGCAAAGATTCTTTGCAAATCTAGACCAGGATCATCAGATAGCTTTTCAATTGTATCGTTAAAATGATGTCTGTGTAGAGGGGTGCGAGGGAAGTTGCCGTCACCATGATGAAACGCCCATATTACTACCATTAATACCATTAGTATTATTCGCACATCTAAGAGGATATGCAGATTTGACTCTGTTTTTATGGATGGATGTGGTAAAACCACACCTTACTAACTCTACGCAGGTTAGATAGTTGCATGTAGGAGAAGAAAATGAGAGAGAGATCTGTCAAGATGGCAGCTAGTACGCACCATACTCAGTGCATGAACGGTGGTAGATAGTTGCTTCCTAACTCTCTTACATAAAAGCGCTGTTCTCCTCCATAACGGTTTGCGCACATGCATAACAACACAGTTTGCGTGAACTACCCAAGCATTTTGTGAGTATAGCAAATTTCGAGATAAGATCTCAAGTCTCCACTGCGCTGATAAACGTGTGGATTACTTCACATGCTGCGCACGCACACCACCCTTGATCAATATTTTGCTATTCTACATGTCAATCTCAATTTGACATAACTTCACAACTCACCCGCATAGCTGCGCTGTTATTCGCAAGCATGAATGCGCGCGCACACCATCTCTTGATCAATATTTTTGCATTTCAACATGACAATCGCAAATTTCAAGATGATTTCACATCTCATCCGCATAGCTGCGTTAATCTCCGCAGACGCAGATGCATACATGTTAGTAATATCAAATGAATGATGAGTGTGGTGTTTGGATAAATTAAAGTGTTTAATTTTATTGCAAAATTCTGTGGAATTCTTTACTGGTGTATTGGCTTGAAAACGATAGTAAGAGTTGAGAAATTTGTGAATAAACTGAGATACCTCATAGGTTGGACTATTTCTGAAATTGATAATGGATCTTATCGGGATGTCGGCTTTATGGATCTTGGGTAGCGCTTTTGCTGTGGGAAGTTTTGGATTCATAAGAATCATTTTGGAGATTTCAAGGTCATTAAACAGAAACAAAATGTTCTTAATGATGGTTTTTAGGACCCTTTGTAGTTTATTAGTTGGATCTTTTTTAGAGGTTATGTTCTCTGCAAAAAACGTATGTGCTTTATTAATATAGTCACTTTTGTCCATGATTATGGTAACGTTCCCTTTGTCGGCTTTTGTTATTATTAAGTCATTGTGTTTGACTTTTTCCTTTAGTTTGTTTACTTTAGCTATGTGTTCTGTGTTCGGTTTAATGGTTTGTTTCTTTAACAAATGAAGGAACAAATGAAAAAACGAAAGAGAGACATGACGGAAATAAAAACAGCACAATATACTCATACAATATTTACATCATATGCAGCAAGGGGGCAAAGGAGGGTGTAAACTTCTAAATGAGTTTCACATAGTTTGTGGTTCAGAAGAGATTTATTTTTATGGAGAAATTTGATTTCATCCTTAATCCAGATTTTATCTGAATCGCATGAGTTTTGTTGTGTCCCTATGAGTTTTTGGTGAATATTAAAAATTTGGAGGTTAAGTTATTGATCAAGCACTTTTTCAAAAAAACGTAAGTCTTGCCCTAATTTGGCACCCTTTATTTTGAGACTGCAATAAAGATTAGCTTTCTTGCCTGCCTGGATGGCATTTCCATTACAAGATATTAGATTAAGAAGAAAATGAGAATGCTGCTGTTTTTTTTTTTGCTAGGGGCTTTACGTCGCACTGACACAGATAAGTCTTATGGCGACGATGGGATAGGAAAGGCCTAGGAGTTGGAAGGAAGCGGCCGTGGCCTTAATTAAGGTACAGCCCCAGCATTTGCCTGGTGTGAAAATGGGAAACCACGGAAAACCATCTTCAGGGCTGCTGATAGTGGGATTCGAACCTACTATCTCCCGGATGCAAGCTCACAGCCGCGCGCCTCTACGCGCACAGCCAACTCGCCCGGTAATACTGCTGTTCTAAAGTTTTAAATTTCATTGGCGTTTTTCATCACTTGTCACATTGATTTCGCCTGCATGTTATTGCAGGCTTGGTTTCTCAAACTTTTCCGCTTCCGCGCCCCTCCTAGCCATTCATTGTGATGGTGTACTGCCATGGGAATTGTTTTTTTTAGATGAATTTATTCAGATTCTGAAGTTAACATTGAATAACAATTTCTTCACTTTTAATAATGTCATTTACCAACAGATAGGGCTTCCCATGGGGTCACCAGCTTCAGGAATCCTTGCAGATATTTACATCAATCATTTAGAACATTCTCACGTCACTGGTAAGATTAACGGCATTCAACACTTGATATGCTTTGTAGATGAGACGTTTGTTGTTTTAGACTCCCGCGTTACTAACAGCAACACAGTACTAGAATTTCTCAACTCCACTGACCCACATACAAAATTCACCATAGAGTCAGAAAACAATAATGCCCTTAAATACCTGGACTTAACCATTATGCGCAATAGCAACAACACTTTATCCTTTAATAATATTATATAATATATTATATACAGGAAACCCACCCACACCATCAATACCATCCAACAAACCTCTGTGCACCCAGACATATATAAGAGAGCAGCTTACAATAGCATGGTCCTCATAGCATTAACTGTTCCTTTATTTTGCCAGAATTACAAAAAAGATATTAATACTATTTACAATATTGCAGAACACAACGGTTTCAGTAGAACCGTCATCAGCAGAATCATCAATAGATATAAGAGCAGGCCCAAGACTACCCTAGAAAATGATTCCACTCCTAAAGAAAAGTTTTCGACATTCACTTTCAATAATAGTAGCATTTACCAAATTTCTAATATTAAAAAAAAACACAATATCAAAATAGCATATAGAACCTACCACACCAACTCGAAACTCATTTTCAATCCACACACTCTCAACAATAATAATAATAACATAAATAACAGATATTTGAACTCCAGAGTTTACAAATTAAAATGCAAATCCTGTAATTCCAGCTATATAAGTCAAACAGTCTACAATTTTGTCATAAGATATGCCGAACATTGCAACGCTCTCAAATATATAATTGTTCTTCAGCTATGAGTGAACATCATAAATACCACGAATACACTTCAATAGCTAAAGATCTTAAGATCTTATGTTATGGGAAAAAGGGCACCTTGCTCAATGTTCTCGAGAACATCCACATCGATTAAGATCAGTTTATGAACTCTCACAATTTAAATGAAATCAATGAAAAAAGAACATTCTACTTGAAACCTTTATTCCATATATGTCAGAACTTCCATAATATAAAGAAACCCCACCTCCATCTCTCCAACTCACCACCACTACCCCCTCCCTACCCTCCCCCCTCCGCACCTTCCACCCTCGCAAACACAGCTGAGCCAACAATAGACTTGACCGTACAAACAGGACTGTTAACTCTGTGAAGGCATGGCCATTTTGAGAAGACAACCACCTTCTAAACACCGTAAGTTTAAAGCTTTCTTCACATCCATTTTACACTTGTTACGTATCAGCCGAAGTTTCTAACACAACCTCATTTTTTCCATTACAGATTGGAACTACACTGACGGTTTCCACTTCGGTAACTTACAGTTTACCATGTATCTGTCATTTTCCCTAACACAGCTTCTCAATTTTTGACACAGCCATTATGACCTTTTAAAATAAGGCAAAAAATCAGCCAATATTCTGAAACAATAATCGAGAATTGGACTACTAGATTGAGAAGAAATTGAGAATGCTGCTGTTTTCAAGTTTTAAATTTTATTGGCGTTTTTCCATCACTTGTCACATGCATTTTGCCTGCACGTAATCTCAGGCTTGGTTTCTCAAAATTTTTTCCTCCCGCTCCCCTCCTAGCCATTCGATGTGATGGTGTTTCTACAAAGGCAGACTTTCGGCATGAATTTTCGACACAGTGATTTCATCCTGTTTTGAATTGTTATAAAACCAAACTTTTGTAGACTAAGAAGTCCGCAACCTCGCTATGTGCACTTATTGTTTGTTTTCATCTGTATCATTTGTTTTCATTTCTTTTCTTCTTATGTTAACACAGTTTTTAAATTCAATTATGTTTTGTATCAACCCCTGTTTTCACTGAATTTCATCCTAGCGAGTTGTTTACTGCTCCATATCATGATGTAAATATCGTATATTATGATGTTTTTATTTCCGTCATGAATCTTGTTTTTTCACTTGGTCCTTCATTATGCTTTTTGGCACATTTTTTGCTTGTATTATGTAAATTACTTCAACCCCCCCTTTTTCACTGAAGATGGATTAAAAGAGTCGAAACATGTTTGAATTTGATTACTCCATCTAATGATGGAATTATATGATGTACTGAATTAGGAGCATACACTTAATTTTACCTTTGTAAAGTGGAAACCGTCAATACGGAATGATTCTAATATCTTGTAATTGCATTTATTGCAAAAAACATGTTTGCCAAAAAACATTTTCACCCGATTTTTATTAACACCAGTCGGAATTGTGAGGAGAAGTCTGGCCCTCTCAAGATTAGCTCGCTTGTGCGTGGTGACGAATTGATACGGAAAAATAATCAATCAACTTGAATATAAATGCTGGAGTTGAATTAGTGTGTATAAAATCCCATATGCCTGAATATGTCCGTAATAGTGGACAAATCAGTAAAAGGGTTCTCACTGTAATTTAAGAATACGGCACAGACGATTAGAAGAATTTTCAAGGGGCATAAAAACATTGTCATTAAAACAGGGGTTCTCTTCCACTGCATATAGCGGCCGCAGTTGGATGTGTATCCGAGTACGACATATCATTTTAGCCGTAAGTGCCCGTGCTCTGCATTCCTCTTCTGCCTTGAATAATCCTTAGCAAGCTTATGATGTTTTTTCATAGGTTCGTAATGTCCTATAACCAAAATGAACAGAAATAAATATATTGAGAATTTTAACATTTCCGTAATGTTAAGCGTGCATTTTGCCCTTTTGTGAATCACGTTAAGTTTTGAATATAAAATTGCATTGCTCTTATGGAATAATTTTCAGAACTTGAAATTTCTTCTGTTAAATGAGGGTTTATGCTAAATCGAGGTCACACAAAACTGGGGTTATACTATATATCTAGAAAAACATGTTCTACTCAACTCTAACCAGTATACTTTTGCGATTTCAAAATTTCAGAGTAACTTTGTAAGGAAAGGATTAAACTGACTGAAAATGGCCAGTACACAAAGATAAAACATTCACCAATGAGCATGAGAGTGAACAGGTAAGCAACCTATTTCATGTTGTGTAGGGTTAGTAATGTACTTACTCGTTTTCTTCTTTGATGTATGGGACCAAATCAACAACTGTTTGCTGCTTTATCGATATTTCCTCTTTAATGTCTGCAGAGGCCTATAAGTAAGAAATAACTAATGCAGAATAAGGAGGTAAATAACCAAAATATATAAACAAGCAGCAGCAAGAAATTAAATACTGACACAATGAAATTATCTTCCAATATAAAAACACAAGAAATGGAAAGGAAAAATCAAGTGTTAAATCAAGTAATAATTATACAGAGCAATAGGAAAACTCAAATGAACACATGGGGGGGGGGGGGGGGGGGGTACTAGCAGAGGTAGCAACAGAAAAGAAGAAACATGAAAGGAGGTGAACAATTTCCACATCTTTACACAATACTATTCCTTACTTTCTCTCTTCATACTGACTAGCTATTACGTGCTCCTTTCCCTGTTCCTATCTTTCTGTCCTTTACTTCACTCGTCACTTTCTTGTACTTTCCACTCCTATGAGGATTCTGACCGTCACCTGGACATGTGATGGTTGTCATCTCAACCAAGCTTTCAAGGCAGATGACTTGCCCACATTCATTCCCAGACATTTCTCCCAATCATACAGCTGTTCCATTATATTTTTTCCCAATGATATATATTCCAACAGACTTCCTTCCCCAAGACATATTATTGTACTGAATGTTAATCCCAGAGTATATGTACCCTATCCTGGACAGTAACCATACAAATATTATCGAGCATAATTGGCAACCGTCATCCCATTCTGTACACCACATTAAAAGAATCTGAAAAAAATTAAGTGTCTTTGTGCAGGTATTCCTTGTATACACAATAAAATCCCGTCATGAAAAGGAATGGTTTTGACTTGAAG
Organism: Anabrus simplex; assembly: GCF_040414725.1. Taxonomy (NCBI): domain Eukaryota; kingdom Metazoa; phylum Arthropoda; class Insecta; order Orthoptera; family Tettigoniidae; genus Anabrus; species Anabrus simplex. Next base: position 51,805,821 of record NC_090278.1, on the reverse strand, counting down.
ACATGATAAATTCAGTTGTACTGGAATAAGATATCCGGTCACTTTTAGACCAGAAGTCACTCCGTACCATACAACATGCCTTGATTTTAAGGCCAGTTGAGAAAAAAGTACTCCTATGAACTTATTACCTAAGAACTGATCATGGACATTACACTTTAAGCATGGAGAACGCACATAACACTGCAAAATTAAACCACAGAAATTTATTTTTAGTCCTAAAAATATTCACTTTCACTGTCCACATTTTCACTTCTGTGGACCTGATAGCTGACTGTCTTCTATTCACAGTGGCAAATCAGCTTTTCTGTAGATGGTCATCTAGAGTGTCTTTGTTCTGCTCTATTGGCATTATTTCCACCACTTCTTATTCAAATGTTACACTGCACAAAAATCTCTTTACAGGTGGCTCTCCATAAATTTTTGGAACAGTTTTCAGAGATGTTTAGGTATGAAACTCAACAACATAGCTGAGAAAAGAAAATACTCCTATCTCTCACACCGTCTTTGCTGGCCGCTATGTCTATCACTACTTAACATTAGGTGGCTTATCCAAGACCATGGTATTGTAACAAGTGCATTTCTGATTAGTCAGTGACAAGTATCTACAGACTTTTGGAACATAAGGTGTTGAGGATTGTAAATAGACAGTGCCCCGCCATCTACCGGGGAGTTTAAGTACTATTCATGTATCGACATATCTGTATCGATTCCGACATTTCTGTATCGAGATGAGTGAATAGCAAATAAATGTATTGAAGGCGTGCTTGGTGTGTCGTGTTTTATTCCCTAACATTTTGGTGCCGAAACCCGGGAGTGACTGTTACAATACGTGATACGGCTGTGTGAGAAGACGAACGACAACCTCCAGGAATTTGGACGTCCACGCAGCGAGAGAAGAGTTGAAAACGACGAATGTGTAACCAGCCACTCCAGACGCCACGAACACATCACCACAGAGCTAAGTCGCATGGACTTATATTTGGGACATATACTTTACAGATTACTTGGAACTAATGCATGATTGCAAATATAATAGAAAAATCGCTAATGCTTAAAGATAATGCATCACAACAAGACATACATTCATATTAACAAAGCATGATACCAGCGATATCTAGTAGCAGTGAGATGTACTAACAAGCACGCTGATTTTCATCGCGATTCTAGCGCCTAAGACGACTCCACGACGAACGTTGCAGATTTAGCGCCATCTATCACCTATTCACTGTACTGTAATCACAGTCTACGATCTCCATCTAACGGCTACTGAGAGTACCACTGCTGCTAGCCCTCACAGTTGCTTCATCCCTCTCACGACAACCCTCCTCTTCCAGCGAGCAGGTAGTGAAAGGGATTATAGCCAGCCGGTCCCTTTCTTTACTACTTAAAACATTTCAGCCGACCAGCACACCATGACAGAAGACAAACCTGATTTACAACTGAGGAATTTGAAAAGGAAAAGGACGACTTCCAGGGCGCTGCTAACTAAACTTAGCACTGCAGTTAACGAGGCTACTGTGGACACAGTAATTGACTACGAATACAATAGCATAAGACTTCAAGATACACTAGATAATCTCATCACCCTGGACTCTGCTATACACGATCTTTTATCCGACGAAGAATATGAAACTGATGCCGCTAAGTGCGAAGAGTACATCGACACAGCCAAGAGAGCAATTCTTAAAGCAAAACGCGCGATCGAAGAGAGACTTTCCTCATCGGTCGCCAGTTTGAACCTCACTCCAGACACTCCAGCAGTACAAACACCGCAACCCTTTACGCATACCGTGAAACTCCCTGTCATCAGATTAGAGCCCTTCTCTGGGGACGTAGAGAAGTGGTCCCGCTTCTGGGAGCAGTTCCATTCATCAGTAGACAGCATCCCTTCAATCTCTAATATCGACAAACATGTCTTCCTCCGCGGGTACCTAGAGGACGAGCCTAAGGATTTGGTTGATGGAATACCAATAACCGGCGACGCATACGAGGAGACAAAACGGATCCCAGTTTCACGATACGGAGACAAGAATCGTATAATCCAGGCTCATCTGGATTATCTCGAAGCTCTCAAACCCATATCACACGCTTCTCCCGATGCCTTAAATAGCACTTACATTGAATGTAACAGACGCATACAGGCATTACGAGCATTAGGGGAAAGGGTTGACGACTACGGACGGATGCTAGCTCCCAAGATATTACGCGCGTTTCCGGAGGATATCGTCCGCCGGTGGATCATATATTCTAAGAGAGAAAAGATCGCAGAAAGTCATATAACGAAACTTATGGAATTCCTGAATGACGAAGTGGAAGGTGCCGTGACCTCATACAAAATTAGAGGAGACTGTACCTTTTCAGACACGTTCACACCCACAGCTGCTATGCTTCACGTGAATGCGAAATCGAAAACAGTGGACAGAAGAACGAAGAAAGGACCATCGGCATTCTGCGTATTCTGCGAGTCGCGAGACTACTGGGCACAAGACTGTTCCAAGGTGTCCAACATTAAGGAACGAACTGATAAGCTACGAGCTGCTCATCGATGCTTCTTGTGTCTCAAGCGAGGACACAATACAAAAGACTGCAGCAAAAGAAGCAAGGTAGCTTGTTCAAAATGCAAGAAATCTCATCATGTGTCAATCTGCAACGAAGAACGGGAAGTTTCAGTAGGAAAGATCGACGTAGAATTGCCTCACTTCACGCATCTCCAGACTGCCAGTATTTGGATCATGGGCCCGACTGGGTTAAGGAAACGTACACGTTGCCTATTTGACGCAGGAAGCAAATCCAGCTTCATCAGCATGGAACTGGTAAATCAATTGAAGCTACACGTCGTGGGACACAAGGCTATAACCGTTACAGGTTTCGAATCACCTCACTCTACATCCAGAAATCGTCGTCTCATCCAGTTCAGCATTACCGGAGTTTGGACAAATGCTACAGTAAACCTCTCAGCATTTGAAAGCGAAAACACGTACTCACCACATCCAGCTGTCCCGCACGACATTCAAGCCTTACCACGAATTAGAAAGCTGCAGCTTGCGGATCCCAATGATGACGGACATGACCATCCTATTGAAATCCTAATAGGTGGAGATCAGTATTGGAAGGTGATGAAAGATGATGAACTGATTCGCCTTTCAAGTTCCGCAGTGCTCCTTCCATCGATATTTGGTTGGGTTTTAAGTGGCAAAAAATCCGGTATCACTGTAAACCATGTTGCTGTGAATCACGTGCACTTCAGCGACGAACCTCCGGCATTGGACCACGAAATTCGCCGCTTCTGGGACCTGGAGACCTTGGGAATTAAGGAACAGCAGGAGCGATCACTAACGACGAAAGACGCTGCCATTCTACAAGACTTTCATGACACCTACCGAACAGAAGATGGACGGAGAGTGGTTTCTTTGATTAGAAAGGAAGACGCATGCCCGTCTTTAAACCGCTGCAATGCAGAAAAGCGTTTCCAAACACTTCAAAGAAAACTTAATGGCAATTCCGAGTTCCGCGAAATGTACCATTCTCTAATGATAGACTACATTGAGAGAGGACACGTCGAGATGATCGACACTCAGGACACCACGGACGACATATTCTACCTTCCTCATCACGCAGTGAAGAAAGAGAGACACGAAACAACCAAATGGAGGATTGTCTTCGATGCTTCATCCCACGACAAGGATTCACCATCCCTCAATGATTGTCTGGAGGCAGGGCCTAATCTCTTGCCAGAAATACTGTCGACCCTGATCCGTTTCCGAATGTTTCAACGAGCGATCATCGGGGACGGAACTCAAGCATTTTTGCAATTGTCTTTGGACAAGTGTGACAGGAACTTAACCAGGTTCTTCTGGTTTCGCGTCGAGAAGGACGAAAATGGAACTTGGTGTACGACAGATGACGTAATCACGTACAGATTCACTCGTCTACCATTCGGGCTCACGTATAGTCCCTTCCTCCTCTCTGCTACTCTGCGTGAATTGGCTACCATGTTCAGTGATCAATTCCCCACGGCTGCGAAACTGCTTGACAAGAGTACGTTCATGGACGACTTCGCCGCCAGTTCCGAAGACGACAACGAGGCTACAACCTTGTATTACAAGATGACAGCACTGTTGCGGCAAATACGCCTACCAATGGCAAAGTGGGCTACGAACTCCGTGCCACTCAAAGATATATGGAGGGCAGAAGGGCAGGAAATCAAACGGGAAACGACAGTTCTGGCCGTCAGCTGGGACAATGAATCTGACTCACTGCTCTTCGACCATCACGATGTCACTGACAGGCTGCAGGACGAACCCGCTACCAAGAGACAGGTACTTCACACTATATCCAGATTTTACGACCCTCTCGGCATCCTCTCTCCAGTATCCATCGTGGGAAAAATCCTTTTCCAAGACACGTGGTGTAGGGGCATAAAATGGGACGATATTCTTCCCTCAGACTTCGCAGCTAGATGGCAAATTTGGATTTCAAGCCTATCTCACTTGTCAGTCATAATGGTCCCTCGTTGGTTAGGGATGTCTAGTCGCACGCAAGAAGTTTTCCAGGTTCATGTTTTCGGCGATGCATCCGAGAGGGCTTACGGAGCTGTGTTGTACGTGAGAACACAACTCGATGACAATATTACGGTTCGTCTAGCATGCAGCAAAAACAGAGTGTCACCAGTAAAGAAAGTGACGCTGCCAAGACTGGAGCTACTGGCCGCCTTGATGGGCTCACGCTTATTAAAATATTTCTGTAAGTCAACTGGATATGACATCACGAATGCAACGATGTGGAGCGACTCTATGGTAGCACTGGGTTGGATACGCAATGACCCCAATCGATGGAAGACGTTTGTCTGTAACCGTGTCACGGAAATTCAAGAATATCTGACTCCAGCTCAATGGCGACATTGTCCCACGGATAGTAATCCAGCAGATCTCGTGTCACGTGGAATGTCACCGCAAGAAATACAGCCTTCCGTGATGTGGTGGCAGGGACCACCATGGCTCTCCGAAACCCAGATACTTGGCCTCCCAACGTATTCCCCGAGGATTCACTTCCAGAAATCCGAAAGACGCACCAGCAGGTGCTAACGATGAGTACCTGGGAACCTCCCATCGACGCCTCAAAATACAGTTCCTACTGGAAGATATTACACATGATGGCATGGATTCTACGTTTCATCCATAATGCACGGCACTCCGAGAAACTCACGGGCCATCTGACCGCACGCGAATTGGAAGATGCAAGACTGCGTTGGATCCGAATGTCCCAGCAAGAGAGTTTTACCGCCGAGTACAACGCCTTGAGTGACAAAAGAGAACTCCCAGGAAGATCCAAAATTGGACGCTTCAATCCCTTCCTACAGGATGGCCTCATACGACTAGGAGGACGCCTCCAATATGCAGAATTGACTCAGCAGGAAAAACACCCTCTTCTTCTCGATGGTTCCCATCCATTTGTCAAACTGCTGATAAAACAGACCCATATACGCCTACATCATTTGGGAGTTAGGATTGTGTTATCGGAGCTACGCAAGGAACTTTGGGTTCTCAAGGCAAGACAGTCAGTCAAGAAGGTCATTCACAGATGTTTACCATGCAAAATTGCCAAGAACGACCGAGGACGTGAAATTGAAGCTCCTTTGCCACCTGCTCGTGTGCAACTCACGCAACCATTTGCCGTCACGGGTGTCGATTTCGCCGGGCCACTTTACATCAAGGTGGGGAGCCGGCCACAGAAATCCTACATCGTCCTCTTCACGTGCGCTACGACAAGAGCTCTGCACCTTGAACTAGCATCGGATATGAGCACAGAGAAGTTTCTAATGGCGTTTAGACGGTTCTGCGGTAGAAGAGGAGTACCACATACTATCTACTCTGACAACGCGAAGACGTTCCAAGCAGCTAATAAGGAACTGGACATTCTCACCCAACTGTTCACCAGCCCACTCACGAGCCAGCACTTCGCTCACCTTCAGGTCTCTTGGAAGTTCATCGCTCCACGGGCGGCTTGGTGGGGAGGTTGATGGGAAAGGATGGTCGGAACGACCAAACGGTGCCTGAGGAAAGTGTTGGGATGGTCGCAGGTTGACGAAGAGACACTTACAACCTTACTGGTGGAAATAGAAGCCGCCCTAAACTCTCGACCTATTATTCAAGATGGCGCCGAGACACTGACACCAAGCCATTTTTTAAATGGTGAAAAATTGTCGACGTTGCCCACTGGTCCAGAGCCCAGCATCCTCAAAGACCTCAGAAGAGAAGTGAGACTCAGACAAAAGCTGCGTGAGGACTTCCTGAAGAGATGGAAGAAGGAATATTTTCTCGAACTCAGGAACTACCATGAAGTCCAGAGCCCGAAAGGAAGACTGACGGAGTGCAGAGTAGGAGACGTTGTCCTTCTTCAAGACGACATGAGACCAAGGCATATGTGGCGGAGAGCTTGCATCACAGAGAGAAGACCCGGATGAGACGGGAAGGTGCGGACACTCATCTTACGGACAGCTGACGGGACCACCATCTGCAGGCCCATACAACTGGTCATCCCCCTTGAGATCGACCAGGGTGGGGAGGATGTTGAGGATTGTAAATAGACAGTGCCCCGCCATCTACCGGGGAGTTTAAGTACTATTCATGTATCGACATATCTGTATCGATTCCGACATTTCTGTATCGAGATGAGTGAATAGCAAATAAATGTATTGAAGGCGTGCTTGGTGTGTCGTCTTTTATTCCCTAACATAAGGAGCACGGAAGTTTCAGGCTGTACTTCCTCAATATAAAAAACAATGTAGAATACAAAGAAGAAAGTAGGACTTATGTTTATTTGAGAAATTAGGGTATAATTTTAAATTATAAGTTACCGCTATCACAAAAAGAAATTGTTCCTTATAAAATATGTTGGACTAAAGACATTGTTATTAATTATTAATGTTCCCACTGTGAGCAAAAGAAACTGCCAGGTAAAATATATTGGAAAAAGTGATTGGGAAAATTTTATGGGAAATATTGACAATAGACAAATATTGAGGTAAGGAAAAGCTGTGTAGGGAAAATGTGTTTGTGGAAGAAAAGAATTGGAAGATATGTAGTGAATCACCTACCGTATTTAAGTTCAGAGAATCATTATTCTTTATCAATACTGTGATGGTACATATCACATCCCCACACTGGATTTATTATAGCATATGAATATTATATTAATATGTTAAGGTAAGAATATTTGAAGCTGGAATGTCTCCATGTGAGATGTTAATAATTTATTTTGTACAGGCAGTTGGCAAACAGTTATTTCCAGGTTTGGAAAAACATCCACAGAGACTTTAGTGAGTCATGCAGAGAGTCAAATCCTGACACATGCATATCCTGAAGTCAGCATTGGTGGGCATTGTAGGGATATAGCCACATGTTACCATGGCACGGGATATCTCTCGCTCATGATTGGACAGACATGCCTGTATGAGGAAGGGATTTCAAGACGGAGTGAGGATGAGGAAGTCTACTTACACTTTGGGAGAACACGATCCAGCGAACATTCCAATCACTCTGGAACAATTTGTGGAGGAGTTATCTGTGAATATTATCTACTATGTCTTTCTACTCTGCACGTAAACAAGTGTACATTTGGTTGCAGTGTTTTTGTTTGCTTGTTAATACTAATACAACTCTTGTGAAAAGTACTGATCTACTACATGGATTTGTTCTTCTATATCGCATGGCAACTTTTGTTAATCTATGGTCCGTTTTGAAGAATAGATCAACAGCGCGTGTCTCTAAAACCAAGTATTGGTGTCAGCGAAAAGAGTGGTACAGTAATAAAGTGATATACCACGTGTTGACGGTGATTTATTTTGAAACACAAAAACACTGAAGGGCAATGTAACTTATACTGTATGTTCATATTAATAATGGGTCATCGGGCTCACTACAAAAGGTTGTACAGTCCTTGATGTTGTTTCCCAAAGTTTTTGTTCTACGGTTAATGAATATACATTAGGAGTCTTCCAGCAGTTGTAAATATTTAATCAGTGTGTTGCTCTCTTACAGATATTGTGTGTTGATGAAGTGCTAATGTACAGATTATGGTTAGGTTAGAATATAGATAGCCTACTGTGTAGTTACTGTGTTGGAGAACCTAGGTGCAGTACCTACCTATGTATTTATTTCCAGTGGGTTAGGTGAGGCCCAATCAGCAGAGAACCAGTTTTGCAGCTCTTTGAACATGACCTGAATGGAGTAATTTATGCTCTACAATATATATTATATTATTATTGTTGTTCTAATTATTATTGGCCGACAACCTAAATGTTAGGCAACTTTCAAAAGCAAGCATATTATTATTATTATTTTATATCTTGTTCTTATTATTATAAATCGAGTGATCCTATGCTGACCTCTGGTACCCATTTACCTGCATTTTCGGCATATTATAAATTATTATTATTAACATCATCACTATTGTAATTTATTTATTTATTCACTTATTTTACATTTTATTTCATTGGAAGTCACCAAATGATAATTACATTCAATTGTGATACAAAAATTAATATTTTGATCAATGTAATTTATAATGTTACTATTAACGCCCAAGCATGATGCTGTTAATTATTTCATTTATTCAAATTTCCAGTTATTTTTTTAATACACCAGTCAGCCATCAGTGAGGCAATAGCACCCAACAGTAGGGCAGATACTAACTCACAGAGCCGGGCTGAGTGACCTTGAGATACTAATTTGGCAGGTTCGATCCCAGCTCAGTGTGGTGGCATATGACGGTGCTCAAATATGTCACCCTCATGTTGCTAGATTCAGTGGCATATAAAAGAACTCCTGAGGGACTATAATCTGGCACTCTGGCATCTCCAAAACCATACATGTAGTTGTGGGATGTAAAGGCAATAAGACTATTACCAACTTATGAAATTCAAAACATTTTAATTCGTCTTCTAAATGTCCTGGTTGAAACAGTTCAGACGCATTAGAAAACATGAGCACGATAACCTTCAAATTTTTATAATTTTCAAAGAATGGAGAATGACTTGACTTTGTACGTAATATTTAAATCGATAATATCTCCTCTGTTTATAAAATAGACAAACTACAGTGAAACTTCCTCAGAAGTGAATCACAACATTTTTAGAGGCTGGTGACCTTGAAGTTGGGCCCATTTAAACAACAAGCACCATCATCATGAAAAGTTTGAATGTAATTACTGTAACCCTCTGCCACCCACAGCGTGGTAATGTGTACTGCGGAAGCTGAGAGCCTCACACTTGTACTACCAGTCGCATTTATTTCGGTGAACTATTACTAGCACGTGCACTATCTAAAGACCATAGACGTTAGTTTCTTATTATTAAAATGCGTGCAGGCTCAATACAAAATACAGAATGCAGTAACAGATGTAAACAAACATGTCTGCCGTGACAGATGTAAACAAACATTTCTGCAGTGACAGTTATAAGCAACTATGTCTGCAGTGACAGATTAAACAAACATGTCTGTGGTGATGGATGTAAACAACTATATCTGCAATGACACATGTAAAAATACCTGCAGTGATAGATGTAAACAAACAGGTTTGTGGCGACAGACAAAAACAAACATATCTGTAGTGACAGATGTAAAAAACATGTCTGCGGTGACGGATGTAAACAAGCATGACTGCAATGACAGACGTAATCAAAGACAACTGCAGTGACAGATGTAAACATGTCTGAAGTGACAGATATAAGCAAACATGTCTGCAGTGGCAGATGTAAACAAACATGCTTGCAGTGACAGATGCAAACAAGCATGCCTTTGGTATGATTCACAAAGATTTGTTTGTGCAAATTGCTTTATGTAGCATTGACAAAGACTAGCCTTGTGAAAGGATGGTATAGTGAATGGCTAGGAGTGGAAAGGAAGCAGCTGTGGGAGTAATTAAGCTTCAGGCTTTTATGAATATGGGAAATTATCTTCAGGTGTGCCGACAGTGCAGTTCGAACCCACTATCTTCTGAATGCAAGCCCACAAGTATACAGCCGTAACAGCACAACAACTCACTTGCGTGGATATATTTTTTATAATAATGAGATTGAACCTTTGGTGAACGATAATTCTGACTGTGAAAGTGTCAGACAGCAGCTTAAATACAATTAGTGAAGTGGGGAATGAAAGTGAAACTGATAACGTTATCGGAAATGATGAATTAATGGATTCTGCTACACAGTAACATAAACAGAGTCAGAGAGATCCAGCAACACCTAACTTAACCTTGTTGAATTGTTTCTCCACCTGAGTGCAGCACTGTGGATCTACATCTTTTTCTTCATTACATGTTTCCACTCTTCTAGGTCGGGCTGTGAATTAAGGACCTCCACAGTTGTCTATTTCTCCACCATCCCCTTAATTTCTCTAATAATTCTTCCACTTTTACTTCCCTCTTCTCTATACTCTTTTTGACTGTATTCATCCACCTCTTTCTGAGCCTTCCCCATTGTCTTCTTACTATGACCTTCTCTGTAAATACTTGCTTTGGAATTTATTTTCTTCCAATATCTTCATGTGTCCATATCATTTCAGCTTACTGTCTCTAATCTTGCCTTGTTTTTAGGGCATCCATTTCTCTCTCTGAACTTATCACTTTCTGTCCCATCAATTATTCCTCTTTAGTGAATTTCAGCTTTGCTGCCTAGATTCTGTCTCATCTTGTTTTGTTGTTGTTGTTGTTGTTGTCCATGTGCCCACTGCATATTTCAAAATGTGTGTGTGATACACTGAGTAGAGCATTTTGTTGCATTATTTGAGACGTCATGGTTTCACACTACCACTCACACAATGGTAAAATCCATTGGCTTGTTGGATTCTCTTTCCAATTTCTTCATTTATGCTTACCATCTTCTGCAAGTATAGTTCCCAAATTTTTCAAGCTTTTTCACAACTTCTATTGGTCTTCCATTAACTGCTTAACATCACTACTCTCTTACTCTTCATCATCATTGTACAGTTCCAGTTTCCCGGATACTGTTAATAGGCTTCTTCCACTTCTTCTTGTCCATATACAACTTGTCATGGAGAACAATATTCACTGTCCATTCTCTGGTAACTAAAGCAATGTCATCTCCGTAAAGGCCATGGAGGCCCTTGGACTGGCGGAAGGTAAAAATTTCCACTATTCGTAACCTCGGCACTTGATGAGTAGAGTGGTTAACTCTATGCCCGGCCGCCTTTGCCCCCAGGAATTAACCTGGTACTCATTTTTGGTGTAGGCTGAGTGAACCTCAGAGCTATGTGCACCTCCGGAAGTGGAAATCTCGTTTCTTAAATTGTACAACTTCCTGACGGGGATTCGAACCCATCCTTCCAGGCAAACCGAGCACGCCTTTACCGCCTTGGCCAGGCAGCCCCTTCTCTGGTAACTAGATGAACCTTTATCATGTCCATCCATCAGGTTTTAGGTCTTCCTGCAGGCCTTTTTCCCTCCACCTGTCTTTCCAGATCTATTCTGGCTGTTCTTGTAGGCTCCATCCTCATCACATGCCCGTACCACCATAGTCTGGATGTGCCATTTCGGTGTAATAGGGATGTCTTTATTCCGGCTTCTTTCCTCACCTACTCATTTAACTTGTCCATCTTTGTCTTCTGGATGGTAGATTTAAGAAATTTCATCTCTGATGCTTGCAGTCTTATGAATCTCTTTTTATGACGGTGCATGCTTCAATACCATAGGTCAATATTGGTATGAAATAGCTGTTAAATATCATCAGTTTGGCCGATTTTAGAATCATATCACCCCTTAAAAGTGTTCTTACTTTTTGGTAGAATTCTGATCCCTTTTGCATTCTGTTTGTAATTTCTTTTCTGACCAAATTATCACTGGAGATTGCACTTCCAGGTATGGAAAACTATCCACACACTCCAGCTGGTGGTCTCCTCGTTTTACACTTTCTGCATGCCCTTCTCCGTTGACTGCCATCACCACTGTCTTCGTCTCACTGATGGTGAGGTTATATTCCTGGAACTGGGATTTCCATACGTTGAGTCTGATACTTCCTCTTCTGCTTCATCCCAAATCATGATATCATCAGCAAACACCACTGCATTCAGTTTACCCAACTTTTCCTTGACGTTCTTCATTATATTGTCCATAACAGTGATGAACAGTAGTGGGAACAGTGCCCTGCCTTGCTGAACTCCACTCTTGGTCTCAAACCATGACGATTAACTTTCTCCAATTTGTACACAGTTAGTATAGTCTTTGTACAACATCTGAATTTCCCTTACCAGTCCTTCGGGCACATTTCTTTTCTTTAGACACTCCCAGATCTTATCTCTTATAACACAATCATAGCCCTTTTCTTTATCCAGGAATACAATGATCAGGTTCCTGCCATTCTCCCAATACTTTTCCATCAGCATGCAAGTGCTAAAAATTAGAATCATTGTTGATCTGCTACTTCTGAATCCATATTGCTCCCCCCTCTAACTGTGGCTCAATGATGGTTCTCAATCTCCTTCCTATGATCTTCTTGGAAGTTTTAGCCCATGAGACAGCTGGGTTATTTCTCTAGAGTTGGTGGGTTTCCATCTGCTGCCTTTCTTAAACAAGGGAATTATAATGCCCTTTCTCCAATCTGCAGGTATTTTGTTGTCTGTCCATACAGCATTTCGTACTCTGTGTAGCCATTTATTCCCTGGATGGCTGCTGCCTTTAACATGTCCACATTCACTTCATCTGCACCTGAAGATTTTAAGGCTGTCTCAGTTTCTGGCCAGGTGATGTGAGGTTCCTCATTGTAGGCTTGGATTTCCAGTTCTGTATTTTGTTCTTGAATTGGTCTATTCAGAAGGTGGTCGAAATGGTTCTTCAGGACTTCTCTCGTCACTTTCTGTCCTAACCAGATTTCCATTTTCATCTTCAAGTGCCTTTATGGTATTCACTGCTTTCCTTTTACCTCTAATAATTCCTACTGTTCTCCATACATATTTTCATTTCACATTTCCGTATCTCCTGATTCGATACAGAAAATTGTTCTTGTACTTCCATTTCCTCTTCTCCCCATATTAGTATGTCATCTGCAAAGACTAAGACCTTTGTCTTTTTGCTCCCCATTTTCTGTTGTACACTTGTGTAGATTTCATCTGTGATTGTAATGAAGACAGAGAGGATATTACACTTCCATCTTGGAGTCCTGTTTCTACATTAAACTAGTTTGTCCTATTTTAGTCTTTACATTACTCACTAGACATGCATGGAATCCATCATTTGTTCTTCTGTGGATCCACATCCAACTACACAAAAACAACACAGGGCGATGTTCAAAAGGTGAAGCTTTCACATATTTAGGAGAATGGCTATATATGTGAGGAGTAATGAAACACAGGATGTGAAGGCAACATTAATTAAAATGCAGGCAGCCTACATGAAGACTCTTGAGACATACATTAATACGGCGTTATCACAGGGAGTTGCACAACAAGGGGGGAAGTGGGCAGGAAAAGGTGAATCTCTTCGCTCACATATTCCGTAAGTCTGATAGTAGGCTGACGAAACAGATCCTAAAACAAGTTTGGAATCTCAAAGACAAAACTAGTGGCTGATGATTGAGGCTTAGTGGGATAATGGTACAAGATATCCCAGACAGGCACATCATTAAAGGAAAATCCAGAATAGGAGGGTATTCGAAGATGAAGTCAAACCAAAGAAACGACTTTCCATCCAAAGAAAAGCTCGTATTAAGAAAATATGACAGACATATGGGCAAGGATACATAAACTTGGTTGAAAACCTAAATAAATATGGTTCAATGAGGCCGTAATGGTGTCAAAAAATCTACAAAAGAAGGGCTGCAAGTTACTTGAATAGAGAAATGTGTTGCTACCTGGAAGAGGAACTCTCATACCAGTGGATTGGGTGCAGTACTCTGGATGACTTGGCGATGTTCAGATTTCCTTCTACATCAACCTACATTATTACTAGCGAGTTTTCCACCGAGAGACATAAAACAGATATTATTTATGTTGAAAAATTTCATAACTATCATTGTAAGTATTATGACATCATACTTTCTCCCAATTCCTCAACCCTGATATTGTACTGTATGGAGAGCTAAAAATACCTGTCAAAAATCACACCAGCAATTGACATCCACCACACACACACACACACACACACACACACACACACACACACACACACACACACACACACACACACACTTACGTACGCACAGTATTTAGTCTGCCTGGTGGCCATCACCATTGAAGTCTAAACAGTCCGACATCGATGTTAGCTGGTTCGAGTCCCGTTGGTCGAAAAAAATTTCACCATCAGAATGTTGCCTGGCAGGGTAGGAGAGGTGATGGTATACAATTTCTAATCACTAGATTGTGTGCCAAACGCCTGGATTAAATTCCAAACCTCTCCACAGTGCTCATATGGAGAGAGGGCATATGATGCCACTGATGGTGATTCGTCCGTCGGATGGTTACGTTAAGCATTAAGCAGAACCCTTTGTGCTATTTGACAGGAGTAGGCTACATGCTGGCACTGGGTTTCACCCTCTCCCTTCCTACTATCATACAGTACGTCGTTCATTTCATCACATTAACTCCTCTGATGAGGCTGACATAAGGAGGGGCATGCGGTCTTAAAAATCCACCACGACAGATTGATCTCATCTCATTCCTGACCCCGCGGAGACACAGGAGAAGGGTTGGACAAACATATAGGTACTGTATTCACAAAAGACCTCATACTTTCTCAAGACAATTTATATGTGAATGTTCCAAGAATGAGAGCTTCTACATGTTAGTTTGTCTATACATTTTTAATGGTTTTTTATGATAAGAAATTAAGGTTTGAAAGCAGTAAGCAAGAAGAAGGAACTGGCTGTAAAAGGACTGATCCAGGAAGAAAAGGAAAAGTGCTGGGATGACTTTACTACAAGGATAGAGGAAGACTGTCAAGGAAGTAGGAAACTATTATACAAAAAAATAAACAGTAAAAGAAATGCATATATAAACATCCTTGCACTGGAAACAGATGATGGTAACTTAATACGAACAGAGGCAGAGATCAGGGATGAAATAAAGAAGTACTTCAACATGCTGTTAAATGGAGATGGGGGCAACACCACCACCAATGACTATAGTATAGGTGAGGACAAAAACAACAAATAGCCATTAACATGGCTTTAAAGTAGAAACAGCATTAAAGAGCATGTGAAATAGAAGTCCCCAGGCTTTGATGATCTCAGCTCAGACATGATAAAAGCAGCTGGAATACCAGGCTTGAATTGGCTATATAGAGTGTTATCAGTGATTTTAGAAAGAAACAAAATCCCAGAAGATTGGAGTAAAGGAGTCATCATCCCACTGTTCAAAAGGAGCAAACGACGGAAATGTGGAAATTACAGAGGCATCACGCTGTTGTCACACACACTGAAGCTGCTGGAAAAGATCACAGAAATGAGACTTAGGAAGATAGTAGGACCTTTGCTCGAGGAAGAATAAAACGGGTTCAGGAAAGGTCGAAGTACTGTGGGTCATATCTTTGCAGTAGAAGTGCTGACAAAAAAAAAGTACTGGGAATATGGGAAAAATCTTGTGATTAGATTTGTGGACATTGAAAAAAGCATATGATAGTGTTCCTCAAAACAAGATATGGGAATGTCTGGAAGACCTACAGATGCCAATTACTTCACTGACAAAGTGAAGATGCTATACCAGAAGTGCTACAGCTGTGTCCAGTTAGGCAACGGATGATCAAAATGGTTTGAAACAAAGAAAGGTGTCCAACAAGGAAGTGACCTATCACCACTCCTGTTTGTAATAGTAATGGACAAGTTCAAAAAATCTATCAAGAAAATATACAGTGAACCAAACGCACTGGTATTTACTGATGGTGAGCTTTTATGGGGAAAAACAGAAGCTGAAGTTCAGAAGAAACTTAATGAACGGAACAATACATTCAAGAATTTTTCTCTGAGGATGAGCAAAACAACAGACAGTGGAAATGACCATCAAAAGGGAAGGGACAGCTCAAATATGTTTCTGGAAGGAGTAAAAATCGAATCAGCATCCCACACCAAGTACCTCGGAAGCACAATCTCGAAAGAAACACTGTTAGGCGGGAAATACTCAGCAGGACACAGAAAGAATCAAACTTCTACAGTCAAGTCACAAATCTTCTCTGGGACTGCAAAATACCACAAAAAGTGAAAACAATCATGTACCACACTTACTCTGTACCAATCCTCACGTACGCTTTAGAAACATGTACCCTACTAAACAAAGACTTCAGTAGAATCCAAGCACCTAAAATGGATTCATTAGAACCATGAACCAAACTACCAGAAAGGACAAGATCAGAAATGAAGTGAATAGGAGAGGAGCTGGCATCGAGGTTCCTATTACCAGTGATATAAAGAAATGCAGACTTCAGTAGTATGGGCACATAATGACAATGAACAGGGATATACTTCAAGGGTTTGCCAGAAAATATTTTGAGCTTAATCCCATAGGAAGGACACCACAGGGAAGACCAAGAAAATGCTGGATAGACACTATTAGATCAGTTGTGGAGGAGAGAGGACACAAATGGGAGAATGTATTGGAACAGATGATGTATGAAGACAGAAGGAGATGGTGAGTGCTTGTACACCACACCTGGGAAACTGGAGTTGGGAAATGATGAAGAAACTAATGTTTCACAAGGTCCCCTGTTAGTGGTGTTTTTAATATCATAAGCTTGTTTTCAACTTTATAACCCTAAAGGGGGTTGAAGCATGCATTTGTAGAGTGTTAGCCCTTCTAGTCTTTTTAAAGACATTGTGTACTGATTAAGGTGGAGCTATTACTTGCATATTTTCATATACTACACAGTCAATACAGAAAAATCCAAACATGAGATCCTTATATTGCACTTACAAGTGAAGTATTGGCCTTTGCTTCAAGCCAGACTGGTTTCTCTTTCAACTCTAATTCAAGGTCCATTTCTGACAGCAGATGAAATAGTAGAAGATGCTGGGATTATAAGTTACTTGCACTGAAGCTTGAGCCACATATGCTGGGATTATAAGTAACCGTACTTCCTCTGAAACATGAGACAAAAAAACACATTAATGTAGCTGTTTAGGTCAATATCCCATTCATAAAGCAACAAGTTTTACTATCACATGACAGTACAATATATCAAGTGAATAATATTACATTAGTCTTGGGACTAGTGGGTAAGACCAGTCCCAATAAATAGTTGGACACTCTTGTCAATTTATTTCTAATAATTGCACTTCAATATGGAACAGAAATGAAATTTATAGCTTACAATTATCACATGACTGTCAATATTGTGATCATATAGATTTGATCTCCTGTTTCATAGCACCAATATTTTTGCCATCACCATAGGACTTAAGAGGTTTACAAGGCTATTAATATCATGATATTGGCCATACAAACACTAATTTTACATAGAACTGAAACCACAGGGGGATGAGTTTTCATTTTAAAAATTACATGTGGATTGATGATCAGGACTGAACTGCGGCAAATTTAATGAAAATCCAATAACTAGGCCACTTCTTTATCACCTTGAACAGCTGCGTAATTATCCTGGCTTGAAGCAGCTCACCAAGACACTGTCCTAAAATTTATTTCTACATAACATCCTACATACACTCTAATTGTTGGTTACTTTTTACCTGGTAACTTCCTACCATTCTTATCCTCTGGACTCCCTTTCAAAACGAACTGAATAAGTTCCCAGGATCTAACAATATTTTACTTCTTAGGACCAAATTCTCCCAATTTGTTCTCCTCCCAACAAGTTGATTCACCATCTCTGTATTTGTGACCCTTCTATCCATCTTACCTTCAAAAACTTTTGATGACACCACATTCCAAAGCTACAACTCTCTGTTTTTCTCAGTGCCACTAATTATCCATACTTCAATTCTCTACAATGTTCTACTCCACAATGAGCGTAAATATTATTTTTAACTTTGTCATCTGTTTAACTCAAGATTAAAACGTATAAAAAACTGCTATCAGCCCATTTCATCTTTGTACACACAGATAGCTGGGTTTTTTTTCTCCCATATCCACCTCGATGTTGAGAGAATTACAATAAAAATACACCATTTCATTTCCTTATGGACCATTCAGTCTATCATTACATAACGCTCCAGCAGTCAGAAGCACAGCTACGTACTAGTGGTATATAGACATGTAACTTTAATTTAGTAAACTGAAAGATCTGGAGTTATTTTAACTAAGGCAACACTCAAAGTCTTCCATATCATCTCAAAAAAGTCTTTGTAATATGAATATCTACATCAAAAGTGGGATAATTTATTTCTTAGGAACATACACAGAACTTCAGTATGCTCCTTCATCTAGCATTGCAAGAGCACTCCACACAGGGCACAAAGGACAAGCCTTTCTGGTTGTTAGCGCCTTGCACACCTGCTCCAAGAATGCAACCGACTGTTATGTTTAACAGAGAGTTTTGTGTCAGACCATTGGTCTAAATGATTAGGAGTTCTAATCCTTCTGCAGGTGGTCATGACACATGTCTTTTGAATACTGAGTTGAAGCCTCACTGAAATAATTTCAACTAATGGCAGTGTTTGTTCAGCTAGCTATATAGGACATGATAATAATGTTTTACTTTTAAGTCCCACTAAATACTTTCACAATTTCCGGAGATGCTGAGTTGCCAGAATTTAGTCCTGCAGCAGTACGTTTACGGGCTTGCCTACCACCATGAAGCTGACTAAATTTGAGCACCTTCAAATACCACTGGACTGAGCCAGGATCAAACCTCCCACGTAGGGGTCTGAGCCACGCAGCTATATTTGAAAATGTCCCTCATTTCATGATATGTTACTGTAAAAGTAAACATACTTGTTAGAGCATGTGCGTTGGTCTTCTGCAAGGACACTGAATACTTCAGTTTCCCCCATATGTGATATGAGGTAGGACATATGAGATCAGATTTCTTAATTGTGTATTTCAACATGGGTGAAAATACTAAAGGGTTTATTGCTATAGAGCATCCAGAGTTAAGAAAAGACTACAGGCCTTATGGGCTTGCTGTCTTCCACTGTTGCCATATTCGCTCACTCACCGCGCCTCGGTCACTGCTTGTGATGTACAGTGATGACATAAAGTTATACATCGCTTGATTCAGCTGTTTCAAGACTGTGTAGTAGATATAATAATAATAATAATAATATTAATAATAATAATATAAATGCCCTATTATCTCATCTCCATTATCTCTGTTAATGAAATTACAGTTATGAAATTTCTTTTTGCCATAACGTTTCTAAGGATATCAACCCACTGACTGTATCATTCGAAATAGCGTAAGAGTTTGAACATGTACGGATGCGAACTAAATAATAAAAGAAGCAAAGTCATCTCCGTACAGGCCGGGAAGGCCCTTGGAGGGGTGGAAGGTAAAGGCTTCCACTATCCGCAACCTCGGCAACTGATGGGGTAGAGTGGTTAGCTCTACGCCCAGCCGCCTTTGCCCCCAGGAATTAACCTGGTACTCAATTTTGGTATAGGCTGAGTGAATCTCAGGGCCATGTGCACCTCCGGAAGTGGAAATCTCGTTTCTTAAATTTTTACGACTTCCTGACGGGGATTTGAACCCACATCCTTCCAGACGAGCCGAGCACGCCTTTACCGCCTTGGCCAGACTAAATAATAATACCGGTAACATAAATAATAACATGCGTGTCCAGAACCGGAAATGATTATCTTGCTTCTTATATATGAGAAAGTTTCATGATCATTGTTTTGCTTCAAGGGAGCGCAGTGCTGAGTTTATTAGCCCCCAGAATCATTTCACTGTTAAAGGCAAATACTGTGTGGTTACAACGCAGGAAGCTCCGTTGAGGATTGATGACAGCGAGATATCTCTATCATGGTGATGTATCCTACAGCTCATTTCAGATAAATTTACTCATAACTGACAACAGATGCAAAGGCTTCGTCTTTATCACAAAATACGATAACTTAAATATTCTTCTGCAACATACAACACAGAATACCGAATGACCTATTCGTATGAGATCGCGAAAACACACAAGCACAGATAGAAATATACAGTAAAATAAAAATATAATTTTAAAATAAATCCATCTACTGTTCTTACCTTGTCAGCAATGTACAGATTTCAAGGCAGAGGTGAAATGTTCATCTCTTCCATTTACATACTGCTTGAGGAATCTTCATCTGAAGAGTCACCGAGGTGGACGATAATGGGTTCGATGTCGTTCTGAATTTCATCAGCCTTCCACATACCGTCTTCAGTTTTCTTAACGTGATTCACATAATTCCTCCAGTTATCAGGTGTGACACACGCCAAACCTTCCTCAATTAATCTTTGCATTTCTTTCACTTTGAAGTCCGTATTATGTAAGCTCACATAATGTTTCACCTGAGCCCATATGAGTTCAATGGGGTTTAATTCGCAGTGGTAGGGGGGCAGCCGAAGTACTGTGTGTCCTCTTTCTAAAGCAAATTCATCTATCTTATATTTATCGTATTTTCCCTTTTCCAAAGCAATAATGTTCATTAAGTCTTTTTTCAACATTTCATCTTCGTACTGAATATAATGTTCCCTCATCCATTCTTGCATAGCACATTTTTTCCAGCTTCTTGTCGTTATAGGCTCCTTCTTTCTGCTGTGATAAGAGGCATTATCAATAACAATAACAGAATTTGGAAGCATGTTTGGCATGAGCTTTTCTAAAAATTATATTTTGTAACACACTCCGTCCATCTCAGCGTGTGCGTCGGCAGTATTTTTTTTACACAAAAAGATATATTCAGCGTTAGACACGAACCTGTTTTCGTTACCTGCGTGAACGATAGCAAATCGCGGCCCACGAGCGGTAGGACTTCTCAACCCAATTGAAAGCCCTGCAAGAAAAGCTTGTCTTGGCGTTGTAATTGTTTTATCTTTCCACTCTTTAGCAACAGTTATTCCAGTGTTAGCCCAACTTTCGTCTGTATAAACAATGTTCCGGCCTTCTTCTCTGTACTTTTTAATTTGTCGGAGGTACTTATGACGCCAAGACAATATCTTCCCTTTCTATTAACATTGCTCTATTTCCCCTTCTCTCGTACACAAAGTTCATTTCCCTGAGAATAACATGCAACGCAGATTTCTTAAATTTTGGTAGTTCGGGGTTAATGTTTACGGAAATGAGGATTGTGTTCAGAGTTAGCGGCTCATTTCTAAAATACAATTCGTGAACAGTGCGCCATATTCCGCTTCTGACAAAATCGTCGTATTTAATGAGTCTGGAATTACTGCGAATTAACTTTTTCCTTTGCCGCTTCTTGCTGGGACTCTGGAGTGGCCCTTCACTGGCTTCCTTTCTTATTTTGAAGACGGAAGACCTCGAAATTCCTAAAGCCTTTGCGGCTTCAACTACTACCCAGCTTACACTTTGTCCTGGATGGTTTATTTTCAAATATGAAAATGTATTAAGCGCCATTTGCTGCTCCTTTCTCCTGAGAACTTCACCACTTCTCCTTTTCACATGTTCAGCCATAATTAAAAAAGAAAAAAAATTACTGGCTGATTGATTATATAAAATACTAAACAGACACAAACAATACACGACATACACAACCAAAAGCAATGCAATACACCAAAAACGAAACAAAATATATTTAGGGCCTATAACAAAACACTATGCACTATGCACCCTGAAAGACAATCACTTCAATCTCAATCTGCCGAATATCTCCCTCACATAAGCAATTACTGTAATGAGTGACACACGCAAAATGAGAAACATGCCGCGCTGACCTCACCAATGATGATTCGCAGTAGTTAAGCTGAGTTATTACACGTGTTGACTACTGTACACAATACACACTACACGCTGAAATGTGGCGCGCGATACGACAAGCATGGCCGGCTATTCCAAGAGTAATGAACTGCATATATAATATTTAAAACGATAAACTCAAAGATATCAAATTGACTTTACGGCTTCTTCAGAATTGTTTCATAACAAAAATTATACATTTTGATAGGAATTCATTATAATTATTACATATATTTAGAACTAAAGTGGGTAACACCAATAGAAGTAAAAGCCCATAAGGCCTGTAGTCTTTTCTTAACCCTGGATGCTCTATAGTAACATATTTTGTAGCCTAGAAAGTAGCCTAGAACTTCAGAAAAACCCTCCATGCAATTAAATGTAGATATCGGATGCAGTGAAACTTAAGTCATAGGTATATAAAACACAAGATGAGAGAAATGAAACAGTGGAATGCAAGAGCTTAATATGTTCAAAAGGAAAGCTACTTACATGGGTGCAAATTTTAACACTATATAACAATATATAGAGATCTGTGGCATCCTGAAAGAGTTAAGCACGACTCTTTATCGAGAAAGCCAGCTCTGTTCCGTATGTCAAGATATATCGGTATGCTAGACAATGGGTCAATGATTGATGAAGTAGTAATTGATTTTGCAAAGGCATTCAATCTTGTGCCACACATCCTCCTTAAAAAGTTAGCGCAGATGGACATTGACATCAGAGGTGAAATGGATACAAGAACTCCTCAATGGAAGATCTCAGAGGGTCCACGAGGGAGAAACGCTATCCTCTCCAATAAATATTGCGTCTGGTGTGGCTCAGGGTAGCGTTATTAAACCAATTCTTATGCTTGCCTGATACAATAAAATTGGAAGTGCGCCACTTTGCTGATGATTGTGCCATATACCAGAAGAAGAAGAAGCATTTAGATACGACTGAAGAAAGGGCGCATGAAAATTGAATGAATATCAACAGTGAAAAAAGCAAGAAATTATGTTTCAGTAAAAAAAAAAAAAAAAAAAAAAAAAAAGCAGGAAATAGGGATTATGAACTTGGGGAGAAAATTGTTGTTGAAGTATATAGTTGTAAGCATATAAGTTTTACTATCAGAAAAGATTTAAACTGGTCAGACCAAGTGGGAACAGTAGTTAAAAAATACTGGTTCACATGAATACGGAATCTCACGAAAGCTAATTCTGGTGCCAAACGTAAAGCTCATAAATGTTTGATAAGACTGATTCTCTAATATGGATCTGCATGTTGAGATCCATACAGTGTAGGTTTAATAAAATCCTTAGAAAAAGTTCAAAGAAGAATGATCCATTTTGTAAACAGTAATAGGAGGAATACCACTAATTGGGAAAGTCTTGAATCTAGAAGTACTACAGCTTGCCTGCGTGGTCTTTATAGGAGCTACGTTGGAAGGGCTGTCTGGAGTGGTATTACGAATAGGTTCAAAACGCCATCATACTTATTGAGAAATTATCACTAGCATAAAATTAGGGCCAGAAACCAGCATACGGATGTCAGCAAGTCCACCTTCGTAAACAGGACCATATGAGATTGGAATAAATCAGCTGCAGTGGTCTTTGATACATTCCCTTCCAGTATGAAGACATTTAAGATCATTAGTGCTAGTGTAAAGTGGAAAGTAAAAGTTGTAAATGATGGTCATTGAATTTGTGTTTTTCTGTTGGATTTAGAATGTTAAACTAGTAGTATTTCTTGTAGAATTTTATTTCCAGGGAATTGTTTGTTGTTGTTGTTGTTGTGTAATTATATTTTAAGTTTACTGTAGTATCACACTACTATAAACGACCATTGCCACCGGGATATTTCCCAATTTCGATGCATTTTTAACAATATTATTTATTTCTTACGGCGTAGGTACTCAGATTTAAATGGCTGACGAAAGTAAATTGAACTTTACCACAATATGTCAGACTTTGTGGACAATTCCTTAATTAAGAATATCTTGGAGAAATAACACAATTAATGGAAGAGAACAGCACAACATTTCGCTAAATGCCTAATACGCATCTATCAAGACAATAATGCCTATCAAACAACAACATATCTGCCACTTCGACAACAAACCAGAAATTGTGATGTAGGCTCGTAATCGCTTAAACCAAACGTTTGACGAACAAATACAACTTCTATCAAGTAGAACAGGCTGCATTTAGGAAAGGATGTAACTACCTATATTATCGTAGACCACTTCCAAAGTATCGGGATATTTACTAAAAAGAACACGAATACAATACTCCGCTGTCTAGCCTATTATACGTGGATTCCCAGATGTCTTCATCTTCTGCTGCTTCTTCTTTTTCTCCTTCGTCTTGAACTGTTTTTTGGGCTCCTTATGTAATAAGTTTTGCCCAGTCAATATTCTTGTGTAGTTAGCAAGAACTATATACATAAATAAACTTGCGGAACACTAAAAGCGACACACGACAGTAAACACAATATACACTTGAAGAAATCATATAGCGGGAACAATTACCCAAACAAGGCCTAAACTTCAGGTAGAGGCAAAGCCTACAAGATACTAGAAGGCCTGGACAGAGAGCCAGTTTCTTGCATTAAAAGCGGGGTAATAGCTTTTCTCTTTTCCACCGCTAGGTTCGCGTTTATGTTCTGTTGTTTGGCGCGAATTCTATGATTATGTGTGTTATTGCAACATGTTTTATGAGAAGAAATAACATATTAAACTTCATTTTATAAGGTAAGGCCTTGTCTAACATGAAATATGAAGAGTTTTGTCGTTTTTTAATTTATTTGGTCTTACGATTTGCAATATATGGATGGTTGCTGAGATGCATTTAACATTTGTTTAGTTATGTGCTTCCACATTGCCGTCAAGGTGGTGGTGGTGATTATTAATTTAAGAGGAAGTACAACTAGGCAACCACCCTCTGTATAACACTAATCAGAGAGGAAAGCTGGAAGGAACCCGACACTTCGAAAAATGAAAGTATCGGCCAAAGGAAGACAAGGGGCACGAAGGGCGTTAAAATGAAAGACTCCCTCGCCCTCGGAAACCTAATAGCGTCGGGGTCGGAAAAGAACTAGAGTTGACCAAGAAAGGTCGGATAGGACAGTTGAAAGTGAGGAGCCTGGCACAAGTGGAGGAAATGCCAGGACTCAACTAAGGGCCCCGTAGCCGCCAACCCACGCTCCAAAGTTCAGAGTCCTTGGAACCAATTACTTTCAAGTTTCTCTTTCCATTCTGTAGGTTAAGATGGTTTATTGTTGCGTGCCTAACTGCACATCTGAGCGAAAAAATATACACAAATATAAATTTTCATCTTTTCCCTAAAGATCCGAGTTTATGGGAGAAATGGAGGCTTGCTATTTCTCAACAGGGCAGCAGAAAAGTATCTCTTTGGGCTCCTAATGATAACTTTGTCGAATGTCCGGCTCCATGGCTAAATGGTTAGCGTGCTGGCCTTTGGTCACAGGGGTCCCGGGTTCGATTCCCGGCAGAATCGAGAATGTTAACCTTAGTTGGTTAATTTCGCTGGCACAGGGGCTGGATGTACGTGTCGTCTTCATCATCATTTCATCCTCATCACGACGCGCAGGTCGCCTACGGAAGTTAGATCGAAAGACTTGCATCTGGCGAGCCGAACTTGTTCTCGGACACTCCTGGCACTAAAAGCCATACGCCATTTCATTTTTCTTTTCTTTGTAGAATCAGATCACAGTGTAAGTACTGTGAGAGGAATTCTGCTCCCCGACAAAGTGCCGACGCAAATTCGTCTTCTTTTTAAAAATGTATTAATATTTACAACGCGGGCGTTAGGATATCTCGGAAAATGTAACCTTGTCCGAAAGCTGAAATTCCTTACCGCTCGAAA
The DNA here is from genome assembly GCF_040414725.1 of Anabrus simplex. Classification (NCBI taxonomy): domain Eukaryota; kingdom Metazoa; phylum Arthropoda; class Insecta; order Orthoptera; family Tettigoniidae; genus Anabrus; species Anabrus simplex. Next base: position 51,780,120 of record NC_090278.1, on the reverse strand, counting down.
GTTCACCGGGCGAGTTGGCCGTGCGGTTAGAGGCGCGCGTCTGTGAGCTTGCATCCGGGAGATAGTGGGTTCGAATCCCACTGTCCGCAGCGCTGAAGATGGTATTCCATGGTTTCCCATTTTCACACCAGGCAAATGCTGGGGCTGTACCTTATTTAAGGCCACGGCCGCTTCTTTCCAATTTCTAGACCTTTCCTATCGCATGTTCGCTATAAGACCTATGTGTGTCGGTACGACGTAAAGCTACTGGCCGCTCCAAAGTTTAAAGAGACGTTTCAGTGCCGCCACTGTGATCAAGCACACATCACATACGTTATACTTACAACATTTTTCAGGCCTGTTCTTGATAACATTGCAAAGAAAGTGCCTAATGACTGTGATTTATTAAACAAATTCAAGAGCAAGCCTCCGAGCAGAAAAGTGTTGAAATTATGGAAATAGGGAAAAATCGGGCGAGTACTTCTATTTAGGCCTATTTCCCTATTCTGTATTCTTGTGTGATAAACAAGTGCAAAATGAAAGAAATCAATGAAGTGTAGTGTGTTCTAAGTTGTTTTATATATTTATATCTGATTCACACCGGGCATAATGATAATAAAAATGTATTATTTCGCGTTATTGTATGAATCTTCAATATAAGGACATAGAGAGAACATGAGAACAACAGAACATAAACGCGATCCAAGCGGCCATTGCCTGAACTATTTCGTTCGCCCAGAAATGTGTCTGCTTGTTCAGGCCTTCTATATACCGTAGGCAACGGTAGAGGGTAGTAAGCCAGGTTCTTCTTCTTCTTCTTCTTGAACTATGATGGAGCTCCGTATTTAAAATTTGTCACTCAGACAATGTTCGTAGGAAATTAGTAAAAGAGGTAGAAAGAAATAAACATGCGTAGCACTGAATAAGACACACAACATCCAGCAAATATACAGCAAACCTTCAGTTCATGTCATGCTTTTAATCAGTGGCGGCGCGTGACTTTTACAGTAAGGGAAGCACATATCATAAGCTAGGAAGATGTATAAAATAAATATAATAACTCACATTATCTTGTGCTATTTGAATGTTAATTCAATCCGCCTCTCCTTCTTGACGAATTCTTCTATGACAAGGCTGTAGAATTCTTCTTCATTCTTTGATGACTTCAATTTTAGTAACGTCTTCTCAATCGACAGTAGAGATAAGTTCCAGAGTCTCTGTTGTCTCTGTGTGTTTCTGCAGTAGGTGTGGATTCTCCGAAGTGCCGAAAATGAACGTTCGGCACTAGCACTGGACACTGGGATAGTTGAAATCAACGCACATAACTTAAACAGTTCAGAAAAGGCAGAAGATGACAATCCACTACTTTTAAAATAAAACAAAAGTTTTAGAACTCCCATCGTAAGATACTCATCGGAGGAATAAGCTACGCTGAGCTCGCTTCTGAGACGGGCGAAGTCAAAATGCTGACCGTAACTTTGTTTCAAAGAACAGAATGCTGCTTCAGGAAAACTTTTCTTCGTGTTCCTTTGATCAACTAACTGTAAAAATGTTAATTTCTCGAGTGCTTGGAATCGAACTTCTAGTTGGGTATGTATATTGTCATATATCTCGCAATATATGCGACGGTAGTGTGAATTTATGTCGCAGGTTTCATTTTGACGTAGCCTCTTCTTTGGTAGCTCGCAGCTCTCTTGACATTTGTTCCAAACTCTTTCAAATTCATTTCTTTTTCCCTGAATGATACTTTTTGTTTCCCCTACTTTGGCAATACAGAAATTTACATCCAGTGCTTTCGTTTGAAGAATTTCAAAGAGAGAATCGGTTAAGCAAAATATCTCGCTGAAAACTAAATGAAATTGAACTGGAATTCTGAGAGAACGCTGTTAAAACCTCGAGCTTCGTGATACGTTTGACTATCCCATTGCTCTGGATTATCAAGGATATTCTCGAACAACTGAACTAATTCTTCTTTTTGTTCACGAACTGTTTCAATAAGTCTTCAGTTGTAATTCCATCGTGTTGGACACACTTTAGGAAATCGTCTCTTGACTTCTTTATCTAATGCAGCAGTTCTCTTCGTCGAATTAGAAAAGAAAGAGGCCAAGCTAATCAGAGTCACATTCCTTTAAATTAGAAGTTGTCTGTGTAAGGACAAGGTTCAGTCTGTGAGCAAAACAATGTATGAATATAGCGTCGGGATATTTGTTTTTCACTCTTTTCTGTAAACCACTGAGGTCTCCTGACATCACTGCGGCTCCATCGTAACATTGAGCGACTAGTTTAGAAACACAGTTGAACTCGTCCATTATGTGGAACACGTGATCTGCAAGAGCAGGAGCACTGCGATCGGCGCTTACGTCGGTAAATCCAAGAAATCGCTCCTGTACTTCTCCATCAGCAGACGTGAACCTAACAACAGTTGAAAGTTGGGAATGGGCAGAAATATCAGTAGTTTCATCAATAATAATCGCCACGAATGGTGACTGTGGTATTTCTTTCTTTATTTCGGTCAATAACACACTGGCTACTCCGTCAATTAAATCATTTTGTATTTGATGTGAAAGACCTGTGAACACCGTTGCTTTCTGCAAATGATTTGCCAGTGTGTCGTCATACTTGCTCAGCAGCGTTATGAGTTCTATATAATTTCCACGATTTAAGGAACTTTTATCTTCTGCATGCGCTCTGAAAGGAAGTTCTTGTCTTGCAAGATACATTACAACGTCAATCAGTCGTTGGATCACCTTTCTATTCTGTTTTACCAACTCGTTATGTTTTATTGTCTCCAGTTTACGCTGCTGATCGAGTTGCAAATCTATTCTGGTCATTCCGAAAGTTGTTAACAGAATTTCAGCTCGGATATGTGTTTGTGATTGCTGATGACGCTGGGATGCTTTAAGCAAGTTATTCATATCATCGAAGCCTACACTGTTCCACACCCCCTTTTCATTTGAAAATAGAACGCAAGGCCAACAGTAGAGTTTTGATGTTTTTTGACAACCACATAACCAGCCTATTTTTCCATACTGCTCTGTATTAAAGTGTCGAACACAACGTTTCGTTTTAGTTTTTACACCCGGTAAATCAGGCATTGGCCTGCCACCAGAAATTATATTACTCTTCTCCTGAAAAGCCCTCGAACTCATGCCCTGGATTAAGAGAGATTCTAATACGCATCCACATCCCCCTCCGCTCTCCTCACTCGCGTCGACAGTTGCCATGCTTCAGAGACTCAAAGTGGGGAATGAACACAGTTAATGCAATCCCTTCTAAGCCGGCAGAATCGCAGTAGTTCCTTTAATTTACATGTGCGCACGTAAATTTGGTGTAATTTTTACAAATAACACAAAGTAAATTAAATGGTACAACTCACAGTATGATATTTCACTTCAGTTGGAAACACAAGCACAATTAAGTCTTTTTCTCACAAGTTTTATCACAATTATCACATACAAATATTCTCGAACGGAATGAGTAGTCAGATGCATTCCCTTGGCTCGCCCCACGAAGCTTGCCAAACCCAAACGAATAATTACGAAGGGACCAGAGTGAAGCCAAGGTCGAGTCTGGCAAGCCAGTTGCTGACGAGCGGCCGTGATGTGAGTATCACGCGAGCTCATGGAGACAGACGTATGTTTGCAGCTCTCAACTGTCTATGCACACTGTCACGTTAAAATAAAGTTAATTATATATTATACCAAACGACACAAAACTCAAAATAAATACTGGTTGCAATAACATGCTTAATTTTTTTCTTTGTGTAATATTTTTTTAAGGGAATGGACTCATTCCCTTCCTTCCATTGAATAACCGCCCCTGCTTTTAATGTCCTCTGATTTACGGCAGGTTTATCAGCTGCCACGGAAACAGCCATGTTCTTCTTTGCCAGTCTCAGTTTGGCTTCTTGTTTTTTCTTAGCAATCTCTTCTGGAGTACACTGACCGTTGCCTACGAGATACACAAGGCCGGGACATAGCTACTAATTTGTCGCTGAAACAGCGGCCCGACCGTGTTCACGGTTTGGCCGCTAGGTGTCAGGTTTCCGTTCTGTTCTTGACGGACTTAAACATTGTGATATGCGGAGTAATTGTGATGCTGTGTTGATTTTGTGCATTTTATTGTGAATATTGTTTCTGTCGGTGAGTGCCTCTGAAGTTGAGAAGAAGGTGCACTGTTGTGTACCTCTCTGTATTTCGGATGACACTAAAGAAACATGAAAATTGACGTTCCATAGTTTCCCTTCCGAGTGCGGTTTGGAAGCAAACCATTTCTAGGCAAGGTGATATAGTAGGATCTCTTTTGATACCTAGCAATTCTTCTCATAAAACAGATTTCAGTCATTCAAACTTTCTTCTGTTTTCATTGTGAATCCTGTTCATAAACAGGAAAATGTCAAACGCAGGAAGCGTCCAGCTCTCAAAAATGATGTATTGCTATCAAAATTTAGTAAACGTTCCGATTCAGATAACGATAAACATACCATATCTTCATACGTCAGCCACAAACGAAAAAGGAGTAAAAGTCTCGTTTCTATATCAAGGAAAGTCTACGATTATCTCTGTTAAATCTAAAAAATTTACGGATGAGAAAATTAAATACTATATTACATAAAACAATTTGTAAATTGAGAAGTAAAATACGGGCAATGAAATCAGAAAAAAAGTTTTACGGTATCTGAACTTGACCAAAAAGCAAACCAAATTGAAAAGAATGCTAAAATTAGTCATTTAGGAGCTTTAAGCCTGTTAGAACGAATTTCATTTTCTTCTTCTTTCTTCATCCGTTTACCCTCCAGGGTAGGTTTTCCCTCGGATTCGGCGAGGGATCCCACTTCTACCGCCTCAAGGGCAGTGTCCTGGAGCTTCAGACTCTGGGTCGGAGAGACAACTGGGGAGGATGACCAGTACCTCGCCCAAGCAGTCTCACCTGCTATGCTGAACAGGTACCTTGTGGAGGGATGGGAAGATTGGAAAGGACAGGCAGGGAAGAGGGAAGGAAGCGGCCGTGGCCTTAAGTTAGGTACCATCCCGGTATTTGACTGGAGAAGTGGGAAACCACGGTAAACCACTTCGAGGCTGGCTGAGGTGGGAATCGAACCCACTTCTACTCAGTTGACCTCCCGAGGCTGAGTGGACCCTGTTCCAGCCCTCGTACCACTTTTCAAATTTCGTGGCAGGGCCGGGAACCGAACCCGGACCTCCGGGGGTGACAGCTAATCACACTAACCACTACACCACAGAGGCGAACACAAATTTAACTTTACGGGAAGAAAAAAAGAGAAATACGGTGAAATGACGCTAGATATTTGCGTTAGGGACATAACATCGCTCACCAAACAGCGGCTTCATTACGAATGTCAGATGTGCGGAGGAAAAGATTGGATCGCTGATAATTGGTGAAAGGGCGATTAAACCCGAAGTTATTTATGACCACAATCTCGATCCGCTTATCGGATACTCTGAGGCACAATTAAAGGAATCAGAAAGTGAGAAACTCGCTATCAGATTTCTCTGCTTCTTTCGTGAATTACTTATTTCGTTTAAGCATATTGTAAGAAATACATTGTAGAAAATAAATCAAACAATTTATCTTGGCCTATTTTGATCTCATATCGGTTTGCTGCCTTCTGAAATTACTAGTTTTAATGAATTTTTATAGTTTTTCATATTCGAACGTGTTGCAATGAGCGGGCGAGACAGATCAGTAAAGAGAACTCCAGCGGCACTTGCCGGAAGTATCTCGAGGACGAGTCTAGTGTGCTGTATTTCCCGGCCTTGTGTATCTCGTAGGCAACGCACTGACGAGGTTGGGAACTGGAGATGCTTCCAGATTCAGAAGAATCCTCTTTAGGATGTAAGTTGCCCCTGTCATCATAGAACGAGAACATAGAATGTACACTATCTTGTAACATGTGAAGAACATGAGATACCTGTTGATTATCACCCAATAACTGGAGTAATTGGGAAAGTTTACTACTAATGTCCCGTTGTAAATGTAGACGTTGCCGTTGGATATTATTTACTGACGGGGGCTGGACTCCCAGATGTCAACGGCTATGTACCAAAGCTTGTCAGAAACCACCAAAGAGAATGAGTAAGAGATGACTCTCAACGTTATTTTTCACTTCTGAACGCAACGGCTGCGCAAAGATCGCCAGGAATTGCACACTAGCGCCTCTAGCGTAAACAGGGCTAAACTAAAATTACCGGGCGGGCGATTTAAATCGTTTAGCGCGCGGAGGGTCCCCAGGTTCTCGTCCCCCCTCCACTCTTAAATATTATATTAAATATATTTTTCTTTTTTATTTCTCTTATATTTTTCTTTCATTTCCTTTTCTTTCTTTCCTTCTTTCTGTTACCGTTTTCTGAAATACTGCATTCTGAACAACAATACACCTGGAGGTTGGCCTGTGCTTTATTATTATTATTAATCATATTTTGCTGGAGAAAAGAAGCTTACCAGCTTGTGCTGCTTATTATAATTATTTTTTTAGTTCCGTTTGGGCCTGCTGTGGACCACGTGGTTCTTATCTCTAGCAGCTTTCTTCTTTGACCAGTAATCCTTCATCCTTGCACTGTGAAAGTCTTTTCGCTCCTGAGTCCATTTCACACCTCCTCCCGGACGTACTGTTTTTTCTGTTAGTGACTGGAGAGAGTTTGATGTTCTGATCAACGTTCTGTACCTATTCCTGTCATAAATTTCACTGGGAGCAATGTCCAATTCTTGAAGGTCTTTTCTGACGAGTCTTGCCCACTTGGCATTAGTCGCTTTCCCTCTAGAAATGGTGTGGAAGATTCTGGAGGTGAGCCTCTGATTGTCCATTCTCATGATATGACCATAGAAGTTCAATCTCCTCAAAGATGTTGTAATGCTCTCCAATTGTTGGTACAGTTCGTTGTTGTGCCTGATTCTGTACTTGCCTTCTTCTTTAATAGGACCCATGATTTTTCTCAGGATCTTCCTTTCCTTCAGCTCCAGTTTTCTAAGTTGCCCTTTTCTTACCATGTTTAGGCATTCTGAGGCATATTGTACTGATGGTCTCACTACAGTAGTGTAATGCCTGATTTTGAGGTTAAGTGAGAGGGATTTGGATTTGTACATACTCTTACATAGGTGGTAGGCATTTTCCAATTTGATGCATCTGCTGTTTATGGCCTGATCTTCATTCATGTTTGGGGTTATCCATTCTCCTAGGTATTTGAAGGAGTTAGTCCTTTGTACTGTTTTGTCCCCCAGTGGGATTGATTTGCGAGCATCTTTGATGTTGGTGATAAACTGTGTTTTGTTGATGGCGATCTTCAGCCCTACTTTAGCTGCTATGTGGTCGAGAGAGGATAGTTGATGGATAGCTTCCTCCACACTGGATGCCAGGAGTGTAAGGTCGTCTGCGAAGGCTAAACAGTTACCTGTTAACGTGTCTTTCTTGTAACCAATTCTCAATCCAGAGCCATCCTTTAGCATTTTCGTCCACTCACGAATGACTTTCTCAAGTAGGCAATTAAAGAGGATTGGAGATAGGCCATCCCCTTGTCTAACACCTGTTTTGATCTCAAAGCTCTGGGACAGTTCCCCTCTGAATTTGATTCTGGCTGTAGTGTTGGTAAGAGTTGCTTTCACTAGATTCAAGATTTTCTTATCTAGTCCCAGTTCAGCAAGTGCCTGGAAGAGTGACTCTCTATCTACTGAATCGTAGGCCTTCTGAAAGTCAACAAATATTGCCACGTAGGGTGATTTTGTAAGTGATGATGGTTTTGAGGTTCAGGATTCGTTCGGCGCATGACCTTGACTTGCGAAACCCAGCCTGGTACTCTCCGATGCAGGAGTCTAGTTGAGCCTCTACTCTTGTGAGTAATACTTTGGAGAGTATCTTGTACGTCACTGATACAAGGGAAATCCCTCTGTAGTTGTTGAGATCTGATTTGTCGCCTTTTTTGTGTAACGGGTGGATGATAGCTGAGGTCCAGTCGCTAGGTAACGCTTCTTTCACCCAGATGTTTGATATGATTTCATGGATACTTTGGATTGACTCCTCATCAGCGTATTTCCAGAGCTCTGCTATGATTCCATCCTCACCCGCTGCTTTGTTACATTTAAATTCTGAAATGGCTTTCTGGATCTCCCCCTTTGTTGGTGGGAGAGAGTCCGACTTAGTAACATTCTGAGGTTCGAAATGCAGTTTCTCCTTGGCTTCCCTTGAATTTAGAAGGTTGTTGAAATACTCTGCTAGAACTGTGGTGCACTCTTCATTGTTCATTTTCAGCTTTCCGTCAGCTCCCCGAAGGTGAAGTGTAGGGGCTGAGTAGGGTGTTATTTGAGATTTAAAAGTTTGGTTGAAGTCTCTAGTGTTGTTTCTTTGAAAATCCCTCTCTGCTTGTTCAATGATATTTTTATTGTACTGCCTCTTGGTGTTCCTGATAATTTTAGTGGCAGTTTTTTCTAACTTCCAAGAAGTTTTTATGGTTTTCCAGACTTTTGTTACGGTTCCATTTTAGCCATGCTTGCTTTCTCTCTTCTATTGCTTTGTCACAAGTAGTTGTCCACCATGGATGTTTGTTCTTTCTGACCGCCGGGATGGTGGTTGTCGCTGCATCTATTAGTGCCTTCTGTAGTTGGAGCCAATATCTTTTGTCTTTGCTTTTAGCCAGGGTCTCGGTGAAGTTATTGTTATCTTGCAGCTTGGCTGGGTTGAACCTTGGAATTCGCGAATTGATGCAGTGGTTTTCTCTGCTTCTTTTAAGAGGGATGAAATTGGTTTTGATCAAAGAAAGATAGTTGTCTGAATCAATGCTTGCACTTCTCAATACTTTGACATTCAGCACTTCTTTGCTGTTTCTTCTACTGATGGCTACGTGGTCCAGCTGGAATTCCCCAAGCATTGGGTTAGGGCATCTCCAAGTCATGGCTTTCCTAGGAAGGCGTTTGAAGGCTGTAGATTTGAGGACTAAGACACCTGCTACATGTTCGTTCCAACTAAGGTTTTTATCCATTATCATCCCTAAGTTTTTAACTGTGTTTTTGAATTGTAACTGAGTGCCTCTTAATGTTACTGAGTAGGTATGCACGTCTGTAAGTCGTGCGTGGGTTTTTGGGTAGCCAAAAGAATACACTGCGATTTTTGGGCATTGATTTTTAGTGCTTGGTCATCGGTCCACCTACATATCCTTTCTAGGTCGTCATTCATATTATTTATTGCAGTGGGCAAGTCATGAGGATGTGCATGTGTATATATTTGTGTGTCGTCAGCGTACACATGATATTGACAATGTTTAATTACTTGTGTTAGTCCTGAAATGAAGATCTAAAATAGGAGTGGCGCTAGCACTGACCCCTGTTGTATTCCAGTCTCTACAGATTGTCATGAAGAGAAATTTTCACCTGTAGATACACACTGCCGGCGATCAGAGAGATAGGAGTACATCCACGATAGTGTGCTTTGTGAGAAATTAAGAGCACGTAATTTTGCTACTAGTATGTCCGTGTCAACACAGTCGAAGGCCTTACTAAGGTCTAGAAGAGTTAAAATAGTAACTTCTCCCTTATCCATAGCTACTCCTATGTCGTTTGTAACTGTAAGTAGCGCAGTAGTTGTGCTATGATTGCTTTCAAAACCAGACTGGTATTTGTCAAGAAGCATATTGTTATTTAAATATGCTGTTATTTGTCTGTGAATTATTTCCTCAAAATTTTGGACAGAAATGGTAAAATGCAAATGGATCGAAAGTCCGTGGGTTCCACAGGATTGTTGGTCTTGGGGAGTGGGCGAACAATTGCACATTTCCAAACGGAAGGGAATATGCCGGTTATCAGTGAGGTATAAATGATGTGGGTTAGAGTTGGTAGGATTATGTCTAGAGTTTTTAACAGTAACTGTGGAACAATCTCGTCACATCCTGTCGCAGTTGTCTTTATTGATCGTGCAATTTGTCTCACTTCGGCAGGAGTTACGAGGGAAAAATATAACTGTTCTCCGCCATTGTTAGTATTGCCATTGTGTAGAATTCTGTTAATCGTCTGTTCTTTTGTTGTCTCGTCAATGTCAACGGGTCTTGTAGTAAAGTATTGGTTTAAATCATCCAGTGGTAGTTTAATGTCAGCAGTATGTATTTGATTTCTACCTACGCCCATTTTTTTACGGTTTTCCAGATTGTTGTGTTCCGGGTTAGCAAAACGTTCTGCGAGTGTCTTATTTTAGCATTCCTTACGGCCTGTGTGGTCCTGTTACGAAGGGTCTTGTACAGGTTAAAATCGCTTGGTACTCGGCTAGTTTTAAATTTTCTGAAAGCTTTGTCTCTCTCTGTCATTAATTCTCGTATTTCCTGAGTCATCCATGGAGCCGCAGGGCGTGTTACGCGAGCAGTTCGTATCGGCGCGTGTTTATTGAGAAGTGCTTGTGTGTTTAAGAACTCCACTTTATCATCTATATTATGTAAATTGCAACAATTAATTTTATCTTGTCAGTTGGCAATACTATTTTTTTAAATGACAGCAGTTGCTGCAGTATGGTTTTCTGCAGTATGCAGTATGAGTATTCTGCAGTACGAATTTCTGCATTAGCGAGGATTCGCGACAAACCTACCGCTTGGCTCGCTCAGCGTTGAGCTCCACGGTTACTAGACTAGACGGTAGGGGTCATCAGTTGGGAGCGCAGTAGCAAGCCACGCCTCCTGACGTCACGCGTTCCCCATGTTCGCTAAACGAAGCAGAACACCATTAGTGTAGTGATGGTGTTAACCTTCTCAACAGTGTAAGAGTTTAATTTTTCTGTGCTGTGCTGTGCCATGGTGTGTTGTGCTGCCGCTGGTTGCTCTAACCACGATAGACATCAGAAGGACTTAGACATTAAATTGCATCGTTTTCCAAAGAACAGTGAAACTTTAAAATTTGAAATTTGACATTTAAATTTGCCACTGAGTAGTAATGATTTAGCGAGTCATTTCTATAAAGATCGTGGAATAAGGGCACAAAAGCGAAATCATCGTAAGGAGATATGGCAAATTTTACAATCGCAGGCGCCAAGTGAAGCAGAAAATGTTAATAATGCAATCTTGAGGAAGGAATTAGATAACAAAAGTAAACATCAGTCCGCCTCTATGGCGTAGTGGTTAGTTTGATTAGCTGCCACCCCCGGAGGCCCGGGTTCGATTCCCGGCTCTGCCACGAAATTTAAAAAGTGGTACGATCGCTCGAACGGAATCCACTCAGCCTCCGGCGGTCAACTGAGTAGAGGTGGGTTCGATTCCCAGCTCAGCGATACTGGAAGTGGTTCTGCGTGGTTTCCCGCTTCTCCTCCAGGCAAATGCCGGGATGGTACCTAACTTAAGGTCACTGCCAATTCCTTCCCTCTTCCTTGTCTATCCCTTTCAATCTTCCCATCCCCCCACAAGGCCCCTGTTCAGCATAGCAGGTAGGGCCACCTGGGCGAGGTACTGGTCATTCTCCCCAGTTGTATATCCCGACCCAATGTCTCACGTTCCAGGACACTGCCCTTGAGGTGGTAGAAGTGGGATCCCTCGCTGATTCCGAGGGAAAAACCAACCCTGGAGGGTAAACAGATTAAGAAAATAAAATGGAAAATGAATTTAGTGCCTTCCATGTCCAGGAGATTTGAGGTTTTTAAAGGAAAAAAGAAAAGAAAAACATCCTGATCTTGAAGATTTCGTTGTTTTATGTTTCGTTAGAACCAGAACGTTCATAAGGATGAAAAACATAAACAAACATACGCACATAAATTCTTGCAAGAGGTGTAAACGAACTCCTAATGAAAAAAGAAGTGTGAAAAATTAAGAGTTATTTGATAGACTGATTTTGAAGTAATGTAAAACAACCAATTAAAAATCTGGTGTAAATATTTTGTGTGGAACCTATATAATGCAAATACGTATACAGTTTTACTACCATAATAATAATTAGGAGTGTTCATTAGGTGTTTTTAAATATTGAACATTTGATCGCATTTTCTGACTGAGAAATTTCTCCGCACCACATTTCTATATGGCCTAAGCCTATGGAAACCTTTCCCCTAATATGGGGGAAGAGGTTGACGTTTCTTCAGGGGATTTTTACCAACGTTCCACCGGCCAATACACATTTATAAATAATAACTTATACATAAATATAATATTAGATGTGTTAATACTACTTAACACCAACAATCCACCAAAAAACGGTAAAATACCGCGCGATTGGTCATGTTTCTTTGATTTTTGTAACTAGTTTTAGAAATGAAACTACGTATAAAATCGTTCTAAAATCACTGGATGGATAAAAAATACGAAAACCGAACCGTAAATACTTTATTTGCGAGGCGAAATATAATTTATTAGTGGGAAAGCTACTGGAATAGTTCGTGTTAAGCACAGTGTTATTATATTACTTGTAATGTTCTGAAAAATACTGAAATAAATTACAACATAATTACCTACACATAACAACTGGCAATTATATTTGACAAAAACTGAAAAATATTTAGCAAGTGGTTAAATAAAAACAACCAAATCATTAATAGAAACGCACAATTACAATTGGTCGTGTTCAATGCAAGCCCGGCAGTGGGGATCAGATGACGTCACCAGCCAAAGCGAGCCTGCGCGTGACCCCTACCGTCTAGTCTAGTAACCGTGGTTGACTTCTAGCTCGTTGGTGGTTGAGCTCAAGGCGACGCATGCGTAGTAACCGCGTCAGGAAGTGAGCTTGGTAAGCCGACAACTCAACGCTGCCCGGCTTGATCGCATGGTGTAGCAGTGTGAAACAACTTTGTGCGGGTTTATGATACGTTTATTTATTGCTATTTGGCTTGTTGCTGAAACAGCTCTTGCGAGTGATGACTGACAGCAGTGGAGAACGTTTTAAAAGTACGGATATCCAGTTCATTTTAAAATTGAAAATTAGCCTTTTCTTAAATGTAAAGCCTCATTCACAATGCAAACGTAAGCGTAAACTTAACGACATAACGTAACCGTAAAATTAACGTAAAATTTATGGTATTCACAATGGAGGAACGTAACATTAACGTAAAGAGTACACAGCAGTTAATCAAAACACTGCAATGTTATTTAGCACGGAAGTCGGGTTTTGGACTATCTCGCAGTTTTATATTTCAATACCTCGATGGAATCAAACAACGTGGTAGCGGAATTCATATTACTTCAAACATCTATTGCTTTCCTCCTGGGAAAAGGCGATCTAAACAACGGTGCAGAAAATGGGTTCATCCCTTGAATCAAAGAAGGTTACCTCAGTGCGATTTCGGTAATCTAATGTAAGAAATGACCCCCATCAGTTCGTTTTGGACATGTGGATGAAATCTGAACTGTTTGCCTTTCTTAGGATTTACTTCCTCTTTTCTAATAAAAAAGAAATGTAAGGTCTCCTTTACCGACATCTATGCCCCTATCTATCACACCCCGATGAGATGTTTGGATCTATTTGTTTGGATGATATTGTTTTCATTAACTAGTAGTCAGTATAATGTTAAGAAATATACAGGGACACTGTTTTATTTATGACAGGGATTGTCTCTCGTCCGTTCGCCAGCGCTGCGAGCTTGTCTCCCGCCATTTACCGTCAGATTTCATTGCTACAGGATATTATTTCCATCTATAATTTATCGGTACAGCGTCTTTGTAATTTTTTCTCCACAGATTGTTTTGAAAGAGAATTACAAGTGTTTCGTCGAAAGAAGTCATTATATCGTGCACAAAATGCAATGTTTACCTCTGCTCTGATTGGCTGGTTCTTAAAGTTAACGTAAAATTAACCGCAAGAGCTTGGAGTTTCCAATCCCTTAATTTTACGGACTCGCAGTTAAGTTTACGTCGGCGCATTGTGAATGGTTCATTAGATAAGATGGCCGCTAACTACTGAGTTAACGTTAATTTTAAGTTTACGTTACGTTACGTTTGCGTTGTGAATGAGGCTTAACGGTGTGAGAAAATCTTGTCTACTAGTAGGCACCGGCGTTGTGTACCATGTGGCGTGTTTGTAGGGGCGTACGTTACGTTCTAATGATTTTCATTATAATGTCGTGAGTGCGTAATTGTGTATTTACGTAGAAGTATTTAGTGAAATACACGGTAATTTTTTATTAGTTTCAACTATCGTAATATTTGCGATGGCTGACTCTATTTGTGTAAATGAACAACTGTTGGACAAACCGTTTCGTTTTAGGAGCTTTTGAGAGAAACTAGAAATTGTTCAATCTGGAAAACCTTCTCCAGATATGCCCAACCTTAAAGGGACGCATAAAAACAAAAGTCAAGAGTGCGTTCGTCATTTCCAAACTTCACAGTACAGTAAAACAGAATGGATTAATGGAAGTTCCAAATTTAAGAAACTGTTTTGCTGGCTATGTTTACTCTTTGCAAGAGACCGAACTGTTTGGTCTGACACTGGTTATGATAATCTGAGAAACTTGCACAATGCCATTCAAAAGCATGAGAAATCGCAGTCGCACATTTCTGCACTATTACAGCTGAGAATGTTTGGAAAATTTAGAATTGATATTCAGCTTGATGCTCAATTGCTTGCAAGCACTGTACAATATAATGAGACCGTTCGGAAAAACAGAGAGGTGCTCAAACGATTGATTGATGTTGGTGTGTTTTTACCTACTCACGAATTACCATTCCGAGGACATTCTGAGGGTGAAGATTCTTTGAACAGGTGTGCTTATTTGGGTGCATTGAACTTACTCGCAACTTACGATGCGACACACACCTAGAAACATCGACCGTGTTTCGCGGGACTTCAAACAGGATACAAAATGACTTAATAAGGGCAGTCAGTGATGTAGTTTTGGAAAAAGTGAAGTCAGAAATAAAACACGCTATTTTTGTTGCCCTTCTTCTTGACGAGACTTCAGACATTATGAATTTGCCTCAACTATCAACCACTCTGAGATACGTTGATCCTGAAAGTGGTGAAGTTCACGAAGGTTCATTTTTTCACTAATGTTACCGCAGATCAAACAGCCAGTGGTTTGCTTGAACATGTGAATAACATTGTTACTAAGTTTGACTTAAACCACAGGTTGGTTGCACAAACGTTGGACGGAGCAGCTGTGATGGCTGGCCACACAAGTGGACTAAGAACCAAAGTACAAGAACTCTTTCCGAAGGCCATATTTATCCATTGCTTTAGTCACAAGCTTAATCTGATTTTGTCACAGTCAGTTTCCTGTATCAAGGAATGTAGAATATTTTTTCAGACCTTAACGGGATTAGGATAATTTTTTCACAAGTCCTCTAATAAACGATCTCATGGACTGAAAGAATTTGCCGCAAAAAGGATGCCTAGAAATGCTCCAACACGGTGGAATTTTTCATCTCGTCTTGTTCACACAGTGAAAGAACGTCGCACTTCATTCTTTGAATTCTTTCGGAATGTTTTAGATAAAAGTTAAAAACTGTGACTGTGAAACAGTAGTAGCGGCACAAAGCTTCATAAAATTTCTAACCTGCACTGAAACTTCCTTTTTGTTACTGATTTTTAGCAACATTTTTACCTTCACTGATATCCCTTTCAATATCCTTTAATCCAAGCATTTAGACGTCCTATATTGCTCCCAGAAATTTTAGGATATCGAAAGAGAGATACTAAACCTCAGGAATAAGTGCGACGTAATTTGGGCCGAGACTCTGGTCTATCATGGTGTCGAAGACTCTCGACCAACTAAACGACAATGTCGGGAAGAAGATACAATAATATCAAGGAAATGCCTTTACCACTCTATTTTTGACAACATTATTGTACAATTAGACGACCGATTTGGGTCATTAAACCAATTACAGTTTACTTCCTTGTTGGATCCTCTGAAGTATGAAGCGTACAAAGGGTTAAGTGCCAGATGCGACCAGGCCATTATCGTGCCAATAGCGACCGAGTTGATAAGCATCGTGCCGCATACGACCCATCAATCACTTACAATTGATCTGCATTAAGGGCTATCACCAAGCGGCAGATTGCTTACAAGTAGCTAACTTGGTCTTTTTCTAAAATAAAGGTCAGACACCGTGGTTAGCAGGCTCGAGTGCCGTTGGTCGAAAGAAAAATATAATAATGTTGCTGGCTTTACGTCCCAGTAACTACTTTTGTGGTTTAAAGAGACGTCGAGGTGCCGGAATTTAGTCTCGCAGGACTTATTTTACGTGCCAGTAAATCCACCGACAAAAAGCTGACGTATTTGAGCACGTTCAAATACCACCGGACTGAGGAACCTGCCAAGTTGGAGTCGGAAGACCAGCATCTCAACCGTCTGAGCCACTTAGCCTGGATGAAAAAAAAAAATCACCATCAGAATGTTGGCCGGTAGGGTAGGAAAGCTGGTGGTAGACAGTTTCTAATCACTAGATTGCATGCAAAAAGCTTGGATTCAAATCCAAACTTTTTCGTAGTGTTCAAATGGAGTGAGGGGATATGATGCTGTTGATGGTGATTCGGCCGTCTGATGGCGACGTAAAGCATTGAGCAGACCCCTTGCTATTATTCGAGAGGAGTAGGCTACGTGCCGAAACCGGGTTTCACCTCTCCTTACTTCATTATCATAATCCCACATCCAGACGCGCAGACCGCCCACGGGCGTCAGGTAGAAAGACCTGCATCAGGCAAGCCGAACACGTCCTCTGACACTCCTGGTACTAATAGGACACGATAAGTAAGTAGGCCTAAGTCGTAAATAATTTCAGAGAATTAGGATCTTTTTTTTTTTTTTTTGCTAGTGGCATTACATCGCACCAACACAGACAGGTCTTAAGGCGACGATGGGATAAGAAAGGGCTAGGAATGGGAAGGAAGTGGCCCTGGTCTGAATTAAAGTTCAGTCTCAGCATTTGCCTGGTGTGAAAATGGGGAAACCATGGAAAACTATCTTCAGGGCTGCCGACAGTGGGATTCGAACCCACAATCCTCCGGATGCAAGCTCAGGGCCGCGCGCCTCTAACCGCATGGCAACTCACCCGGTGGGAAAGGACATAAACGCATCACCATATTTCGTGTTGTAAAACGAGTTTCCCCCAGAAGTGTTATGTAAAGTAGGGACAGTAGCTGCTTATAGGACTTATTGAAATGGCATTGCACTCCGTTTAGCTTACCGTATCTTGGGTGATGACACAACTTATCACATGAGAATTTGCTTGTCAACGCCGGTCGCATCCGGCACGGTTACAGATTATGCGGTCGCTAGTGGCACGGGTCGCATCTGGCACGCTACCATACAAAGCTACTTTTCCTCATTCCGCTTTTGAAAATCTTAAACTGTCCTATAAAGACTTGTTTGGTTTTATCCGATTGAAGAATGAACTTACTGTGCTGTATTCGTTTGATGAATTTTATGGTCAACACCCTCATCAATTTGTGTGTTCCCTAAAAAGCAAACGATTAGATACAGCCCTGCCTGAAGTGTACAAATTGGGTGTATTTATAGTAACTGTTCCAAGCACAACAGTGTCAGTTGAAAGATCATTTTCAGCTCTCAGGAGGATTAAGACTTATCAGAGGCAGTGGCGGCTGGTGGGATCTGAAGCTGGGTGTTGCACCAAAATTTTCAGTGTCACATTTTTATAGCTTACAGAAATAACAAGAGACTCTATTATCGTTAAGTAATGAACTACATTAATACTAAAACTGAAATATATCTGGCAATTTCAACCCAGGAAATAACACTATAACTACAGTTACACTCAATAATGTTTTTGGCTTTACGTCCCACTAACGACGTTTTTACGGTTTTCGGAGACGCCGAGGTGCCGGAATTTAGTCCCACAGGAGTTCTTTTACATGTTAGTAAATCTACTGACAGGAGGCTGACGCACCACCTTTAAATACCATCGGACTGAGCCAGGATCGAACCTGCCACATTGGGGTCAGAAGGCCAGCGCCTCAACCGTCTGAGCTACTTAGCCTGGCACAGTTACTTTTGCGTAACTTGAATTGAAAATTTGCCCTCCTGTTTTTCATTGAAACAAGGTGTTGGTAATATTGTGGGTGGTCTGGTATGGTGTGGAAAAGAAATTAACCCAGCGTGGTTAGCGTCGCGTAGCTATGAGCTTGCATTCAGAGGATAGTGGGTTCGAACACCACTGTCGGAAGCTCTGAAGATGGTTTTCAGCTGTTTCCCATTTTTACACCAGGCAAATGCTGTGACTGTGCCTTAATTAAAGCCACGGTCACTTCCTTCCAACTCCTAGCCCTAGCTGTAAGACATATCTTCGTCGGTGCAACGTAAAGCAAAAATTGTAAATTAATTATGCTTGTTGCTTTAAGGGGCCTAACATGGAAGGCCACTGGCCCAATTGTAAATTAAAAGAATGGAAATGAAATTACCTTTGCGAGAGGAGAGAAAGTAGGAATGAAATAATCTCTGCAGAGCGGCGCTATATAACGGGGATATTGGGAACTGTTTCTCGGTAGGGGACTTGCTAGTCTCATGCAACTCCCTGAGACCGATACTGGCGAGCATGCTACCTGATGTTATGCAGGCTTAGGCTCGTCCCTGCTGAGGTACACTGCGCCACTCTGTCCGCTAGGGAGTTGCCGTAGGAAAGCACAACCCCTGAGTTTGATTCGAAGCCAGCAGCGTTTATTGGTCCGTTATGAAGCATTAGTACAGCGAACAACCAAAGATCGTTCATTTTAACATGTTTATGAATATACGTTAGGTTTAAATTAAACTTAAACAATAGAAGAAAAGACGATAAATGAAGTGTAAAATTATTGGAGTTGTGCAACACTGCAACAATACCACGTACCGCCCCTGATGCAGAGGTCAGCACAGAGTCAAGAGCGGCTTTCAGGCTTGGCAGTTCTGTTCATAGAAAAGGAAGTTCTGCACCAACTGAAAAGCACAGACACATTTTATGATAATGTCATCACAACATTCACAAAACAAGAGAGACGACTAGATTTCACCTTTTAAGTAGACTCAAAGCAACCAAAAATCTTGTGGAGGGACTTAATGCATAGTTTTGTTAGTAGTAGAGCATACAGTGGACAATAGAAGAACTTCTCACAAAAACGTAGCAAATAAGTTACTATCATATTTTGATAGGCCTATGTGTACAATGTAATATGCATGATACTGTTGCATTAGTGTCAGAGGTATTTCAAGTTGGCTTCTATGCTGAAGGGTGAAAAGTGTAACAGGACAGAGAGTTTTCTGATACATACATAAGAGATCAAAGAGTTCTTTAACTTAATAGTGACAGCTGATACATGAAATAGACGTGATTTCTACTAATCTATGCACTATGATGCAGGAAACTGATTAAAATAACAATTTTTAGACAAAAACGCAACAATGACATGTTTGTCTTCCTTTTTGTATGGATTATGCACTGTCATTGGAAATAAATAAACTATTTCTATACATCTCAATAAGTTAATTGCAGCTTTAAAATTTATATCATTTTTTTAAATCTATAGATGTGATGTCACTAGTTATTTTTTTTCCCGAAAAGCCAAGGATTTGACGTGATACCGTACACTCTGGTTAGAAGTCCTTCAATTTCCATGAGATTACACATAGGTAAGTCTATATGGTTACAGCTTGGTTACATTCCTTTATATAATGATGAACGTTAAATTATACTTCCTGTCTGGTAATTAGTACGTCCTACTTTGGACAGCATACCCATTTTTCAAAACCACCGCACGCCACTGGTTACAGGTATAAAATTGTGCAGAAATTTGGACAAATGTTTTAGTGATCATAGTATATCATAATCTCATGACATTACATTCAGCAGTGTTAATCATCAATTAATATTCATCAGCCAGAAAACTATTCAATACAACACAAATACAAAATCATTCATTTATGAAAGAAAAACTGGAACCGACAAGTTACAACATAATACTTTTCTCTCTTATTGCAGTCTAACGTTGCACTGACATTGCAAAAGTTTTCAGCAACACCATTTGTATTTTCCCAAGGAACTTACTATATGATACATCTTTCAGTCTGTCAAAAGAGGCACCTAGGGTCACACACTGAGAAATATTGAGATTTGTACTTCTTTTGCATCTACTAGAGGATGGTAAATCTCTGGAAGAGTAGTGTTTGAAGAAACCAAGACATGATAGCACATATTCTGTTCCTATATACTGCACAAAAACACAACATATCATTCAATCAGTCATCTGCATTTAGATGATAAACAATGTCAAGCTACAAAATTGTATGCATCCCTTGTATTCATTGATCTGCACTATTTACAATACTTAAAAATGTTCTATTTTATGTGACAGTAGGATATATCTAAATTTTTCTGCTACATGGAAAAGGATGGAATCATGAATATGTTTGTGGGTTTAAAAGACAAGAGAGCGCTTACAGATTCTGTGATTGTTCCCTCTTACAACATGCAGGAGGTACAAATAATGCTTCCTTTCAGTCCATTCGCAGGAGAGGAGTTCCAATAAATTGACAGAAATACGTAGCATCAGGATCTACGTACAATAATATGGCAAGCTGATCCAGCACAAAACATTCCCATGCCAAGTCACAACATATCTCCACCTATTAACAGCTATGTCCAAGGAATTGTTTGCTAATTAAGTACAGTATTATGAACAATATGCTGCTACTTCCACAACATTACGGTGTGCAAGGGACTTTGCTGTGACCTAGACGAAATGCCAGTTGAAGACAGTGGAAACTCACTTCAGACAGTGCCATTTGTACCTACTGTATATCGAAGGCAGAAGTCTATGTTGGTGGTTGCAGTGTAGGCTGATCTGTGGTCTGACAGCATGCACTCCAACCGGCCAACCAAGCAGAGGAGGGGTGGCTATGGTTCCACCGTGTTTCTACACCTCTGCATTTGGAACAGAGAAACGGGCTATTCCCCTACCACTGGCTGTCCTGAGAATGGTTTTCCTTTCGCCTGCAGTAAGGCGAATGATGGGTCAGTTCCTAGTATATGTCATGGCCACCAAACATTTCGCCCTCACCACAAATCTCCTTGCTTAAGATTATGATGCTTGTTCATTAAAAGGGCCTAACATCTAGGTCATTGTTTTAAGAGAAAGTACAACTAGGCAACCATCCCCTATATATATTAGTAATCGGAGAGAAGAAATGGAAGGGGGCAGACACTAGGAAAAATGATGGTATCAGCTAAGGAAGACCAGGGCCAAGGAGGGCTTGAAAATAAGACTCCCTAGGCCTCCATACGTAATACAATCAGGGGCAGAAAAGAACAGGTGGTGATCGAGGTAGATCAGATAGGATAGATGAAAGTGGGGAGCCAAGCACAAGTAAGTGGAAGGAATGCCAAAATTCAATTAAGGGCTCCGTGGTCGCCTACCCAAGCTCCTAAGTGCAGAGCCCACATGGGACCCCATTTAGTCATCTCTTACAGCAGGCAGAGGATGCTGTGGCTGTTATTCTACTGCCCCTACCCACAGGGGGACAACTATGATAAGGCTAGTTGCTTTACGTCGCACCGACACAGATAGGTCTTATGGCGAAGATGGGATAGGAATGGGAAGGAAGCAGCCGTGGCCTTAATTAAGGTACAGCCCCAGCATTTGCCTGGTGTGAAAATGGGAAACCACAGAAAACCATTTTTAGGGCTGGCGACAGTGGGGTTCGAACTCACTATCACCTGGATGCGAGCTCACAGCTGTGCGCTCCTAACTGCACGGCCAACTCGCCCAGTACTATGATAAGGAAAGTTTGTACAACTGTTACCAATCACATCAAATGAATGGGTTACCAACATCACAAAATTCACAAATATTTACTTACTTGGACATTGCATACATACCAGTACATACTTTTGTATAGGAGGATGTGCATACAAACTGGAAGTAAGAGAGGAGAGAGCATAATATATTTCCTGTGTTCTGATGAGAAATTTTCTTCAAAATACAAGATTTTCAGTGAAACCTCCTTTGGTAGAAATGGATGCTTAACCAAAACTATGACTTCTTTACACAAATCATTCACACAATATCACACGACACTTCCACTTCAGTATTTGATTATTATCATACAATCATACACAAATGATGATCTCATATAAAGGAACACACTATGAGTACAGTAAACCACATGTTTGAAAGGTTCATTGCTCTTGAAAATAACTCCACATTACAGTTTTTCACGTCCCATTTAGCAGATATGCTTCATGCTGTACTTAATCTCCCTATAATAATATTACTGTAATAGTAATACTAATATTAATGATAATAATACATGTCCCTTGAAGTTTAGATAAAGTGTTTGATTATATAAAAACTGTAGGACAGAAATTTATAAAAGTCATTATGAATGCAATTAAGACAAATGGGAGTCTGAAACATGCAGATGTATGGCATATTTTGAATTACAATACTGAACATGAACTGAACATACTTGTTTTCCACCTTTATGAACAATTATAATGATGTTCTGGGCTTCATAATGATCTCATTTTTTTGCCTATGAGGCTCATATAGCACCGATTCATGGCAACAATGGAATGGACCTCAGAAGGATGCAACTGTGGCTTTAATTAAGGTATGGCCTTAGTATCTGCCTGCCTATTGCAAAGAAGGGAAACCATCTTCAAGATAGCTGACAGTGGGGTTCAAGCCCACCACTGCCCAA
Source organism: Anabrus simplex (assembly GCF_040414725.1). Taxonomy (NCBI): domain Eukaryota; kingdom Metazoa; phylum Arthropoda; class Insecta; order Orthoptera; family Tettigoniidae; genus Anabrus; species Anabrus simplex. The sequence goes on along the minus strand of NC_090278.1, from coordinate 51,757,550 downwards.
GCGCAATTTCATAGATACATGACCACACTGCACAGCCTACTTGTTGGGTGTTTTTTTTGTAATACAAAATTAAATATATTGCTAAACAATCATTAGCATTCATAAACTGAAATTGTTTAATTTGAATGTAAAATTAACATTAATAACATTAGCACCAGTGTTCACCATAGAAATGTTTGTCAGGCAGGTGGCAAGAATGAGTAGCCGGGCGGGGAATACTATGTAAAACTTCAATATGAATATAAATTTCAATTCATTCCCCTCAGGGCGTTAACAATAATATCAGACAGGTAAATATTAACTGCACAATTGAACTATTTGAATGTTATTATCACGAACAAGTTATAACAGAGTACGTTGAACTTCTAGTGTTCTATTGCTCCTTCCAAAACATGTAACACTGGACTTAGGCCTCCCACTCAGTTGCCGTGGACATGTGGACTGCCATACAGGTTTGTGATGTCATACAGAATAGAGGACTCGCATGCGATTCCACGCTAATCCAGACCCCTGCTCGCGACTACATAGTGGTCAAGCTAAACATTTGATCTCTGATGTAACTGATGCAATTATGGTAATGATTTATCATTTAAATTGGCAAATTTACTGTATTTATATGTGAATTTGGAGCACCCAATGACTCAAATATGTACCTATTAATAATATTATGTAATTAGCATCTAGGTTATATTAGTCAAGCGGTCCCTAAAACCGGCAGGGCGGTGCACCCATTAGAAAGGTATTATCACTTGGTATTATCAACGCAGTCTTCAGTGAAACGTCGAGACCAACACATTCGCCTGGACCACAACCTACAAGCCCTGAAAACAATGACATGATCTACTTACCACAGTTTTCAATAACAAAGAGTTGGTTGTTAGAAAGATTTCTACTATCGGTAACTTAACATTCCCTCCTTTTGAGATAAGCTACATTACAAATGCTGTATCTTCCTCATCTTCTTGCAAGATGGATTGAATCTCTGTGGAAGATTTGACCCACCATCGCTTACAGAAGTGGTAAACCCACATGAGACACATGTGTGCTACCAAATCTGCCACCACACTGGTGCAATGTTCAACACATCTCACCTCGTTCCCTTCATATTCCGAGAAGATGTATGCTTTCACCTTCTGCAGAAGACAAGTTTCATGTGCCATTTCCTCAAGCTTCAGCAACACCATTTCTGATGCAACAGAAACATGGGTGGTGAAGGTGGGAGAAGGCAGCACCAGCTTTGGATCTTCTGGGGCATTTTCCTTTAGCTGGATGAAACAATGTTTAGGAAGATGGGAAGAAGAGGTCAACATAGATTTACAGGCTGTGCACGGATATTTACGGAGAATTTTCCGTGCAAGATAGCCAGCAACATAAGCAGCTCATTCTCGCCCGCTGTTAAGAATCAGCCCCTGGCTTGAAACTTGTGATGGTCCAGCACAGTGTTTGGACGCTGAGTTAAACACAGAGTCTACCTCAGCGGAAAAACACCATGCAGTGAATAGCCCATTGCTGAAGACTGCGTTCCAGACCCAGACAGAAACAGGGAAAGATCACACAGGAGATCATCACCATCATCCATGCAGTTCCCCCACTCTCCACACCTGGAACTGAGAAGATTGTTGACGATGCTGGTACAATTTGCCAGCAGGTAGGGTTGGTGTTCTGACACCCATGCTGTCGAATGACGCCAAAAAGATTTTCAAGGGGATCCTGGTTTAGATTCAGAACGCAAAGTTTCTGAACACCTTTATCCCGTGAAAGCTTTCTCCACAGCATTTGAACAGCACGAATATCATTCACCCAACCTTGCCTAACTTTGTTAGTTGAAGTTCTAAAGTCCCATCTTGATATCTTTTTAATCATTTCCCCCCAAAATTTCCAATGAGTCGAATTCTTAGCAAGGCAGCATCGCAACATTTTGCCATCTTCGGGGAATTCTGTGTTCCCATTAAAGCTGTCAAAGAGCTGATCCATGACACCACAAAACTCCCCGAGATATTTGGCATCTTCTTCAAGAACACTGTGATGCTCACCATCCTTTCCACTGTTTCTGGCTTGGCCAGCCAACAATGCAATAGCAGCTGCCACTGCACGACTGAATACTTGGGCTGCCAATTTCACTCGCATTGCCCTATAACCTTTTGGCTCAATGTGGTCTTTTGTGAGCCTGTGACAACGGCGGAATATCCTCTGAGAGTCATATTCAAATAATGTGACAAGATGTTTCCCTTCCGCTTTCTTCCCAGGCTCATAAAATACTCCATGTCGAAACAGGTTATTTCTAGTCATCTTCAAAAGGTGGGGTGGATCAAAGATTGTAACAATCTCCTTCCTTCCCACATTGAAGAACGGACCAGGATGGTCAGTGTGAGTCTCACTGCACAGCTCATGTATTGCCTTGCTGTTTGTGGGACCCTGGTTGCACACAGTTGCCACAATTTCCAAGCCAGCTTTCTGCCAAGCACGGATGACATCCTTTATCAAAACTTTGAGTTTCTCAGTGGGTACAATGCCTCTGCAGAAAAAGTAAGCAACAGGTTGCTTCCATTTTGTGAGGAGACCTCTAACCATGAACACCAAGGCATGATCAGCAAATTTGTTGGTATGGCCTAGGTTTCCATAGTCTTCGTACTCATCAATTTGATCAAACGTCACATTGTAATGAAGTCCAGTGGACAAAGAAACTTCATCAAACATGAGGGAACAAACTTTCTGATCACTACTCATAGTTCTGACTCGAGATGCCAACTGTTTGAAGAAAGCCTTGCCAATGCCTGTAGGAAAAGGAAAGGAATTAAGCATTCTGGTAAGGGTTCGACAGGAAGGCATATGGATCAACTTCTGCAACAGACGATAACAAGCAGGACTTCGCTTAAACAAGCCAAGTGCAACTGCCTTCACTTTGAAGCTCCAGCGCCTACCTCAACCTAACTTGGAAACATTCTTCACCAAGTCAGCAAGTAATGCTGCAAAGTTACGATGCTTCGAGAAAACATTCTCCAGGGAAGTCACCAAAGATCCCACCTGATCTTTGTTATTTCCCTTCGAACTATTCGTCAGCATATTGCACTTTGTGCATAACTGTTGCAGCATTTTTTTCTGAATAATAATTTTCTTGCACAGTGTACGCATCCTAGGAGATATCTCCCTGTAATGACGTGCATTTATGAGAGATAGAGCTCCTCTCTGTTTGGGAGGTGTACACGGTGCTAGAGGATCCCAAGTTACTTCGCAAGTAGGTGTTGAAGGTCCAGGTAAGGGCTCTGCTGCTGAAGATATCTGCATCTGAAATGCAGGAATCTCAACTGCCTGTGGAGTGCTACTGGGACTAACAATATCAAAAGAAGAAGGAAAACATGAAGAAGCAACAACAGTGGTTGTAGAGGTAGTGGTAGTAGTAGTAGTAGTAGTAGTAGTAGTAGTAGTAGTAGTAGTAGTAGTAGCAGCAGCAGCAGCAGCAGGAACAGCAGCATTACTAGTAGTAATAGTAGTAGTAGTGGTAGTAGCAGCACCAGTGATATTAGACATGGTACAAGCAGTAGCAGCAGGAGTGGAGGTCGTGGCAGCAGCACTACCAGTGGTAGTAATAGCAGCAGCATTACCCATAGTAGTTGTAGTAGTAGTAGCAGTAGTAGTAGTAGGATGAGGAGGAGGAGGAGTAGTAGTAGTAGCAGCAGCAGGCGTGGAGATGGTGGTGGCAGCAACAGCACTGGTGGTGGTAGTAGTAGTAGCAGAGGCAGTAGGAGTGCAGGTGGTGGGAGCAGCAGTCATAGCAGCTGAAGGCCTTGGCCGAGGACCAGACTCGTGTTCAGGCACATCTATATGCAAAAAAAAAAAAAAAAAAAAAAAAAAAAAAACCAACAAGAACGGTACAATTTTTTCCTCCTCTACTACAGTGAATGCAGGGTATTGATTTTCAACTTTCATAATGTCATTCATTCATAAACATGTATTATGGTTCTAATGGTCCCTCTATGGTTCTTACAGTAGGCAAAACAGCAATAAAATTACATTGAGCATATGCTATTGTCCACCTAAATTCATTAAGCACTTGAATACATTAACAGTAATTGTATTGAGAGATGTCATACAACTGTTTTTGCTCCATTCATGTTCGGTTGAACTTAATGAAGAAAACCTCATTGTACTTGCAAATTTTATATTCACTGAGTCCAGAAAAGATCCCCTACTTGCTGAGAGGAAGTTGGACAAAAATTCAAAATGGTACATTCAAATGTTAGAAATTCCCCACCCCCTCCCCCCGTGGGCCTGGTTCACCTCTGCTTAGCCAACCTGGTCACTCCAAGCTCCCCCAGGGTCACCTGTGCAGACAGCAAGTCAACGTAGATCACTGACCACCAGAACTCCTGATCTCAAACCATCCTCTAAATGAAGAGCGGACACTGCAGTTCAGCACATAATGAAAGCCATCAATATAGTGAAAAATGAAGAGCCTGTAGTTCTGGGAGGTGACCTAAGTTGCAGAGTTAATAAACCGGATCAAAAGACAGTGATTATACTATAATTAATAAGTGATAAAGGATACAAATTAATCAACAACTCAGTGGAAAATATATATATAGCTCCGAACAGTACAGTACCACTGACTTAGTTTTTGTGAAAGGCGCCATTGTACGAATTCTAGTGCAACAGATTATTATTGGTAACAAGCAGGTAAATAATAAACAATGTCTTGTCACAAAATAAAGTAGGAATTTATGATGGCAAAACAACTTCAGATACTATTAAACGGTGCAGTGGAGCATTACAGGGTGATCTATCAGTCCGCTTCTATTCAATATCGCCACAGCAGACGTTACAGAAATAATTCTTAATGCAACCAAATTGTACTTATATGCTGATGACCTAGATATAGGTTCTAACAACAAAGATTATCTTCAAGCAACTATGGTCAGCCTTGAAAAATATTCTGAAGACAACAAACTTAAAATTAACCTGGACGAAACGGTACAAATGGTTTTCAGATAAAGAGGCAGTTAGGATAGTGAGCTCATTTAAATACCTCGCCTTCACAATTCAGGCAACGTAAAGCCATTGATGGATTATAACAAGGAATAACATTTGCACATGTGTGCACTATTTTGTTAATAATAAATGTTAGGTATTTCAGCTACACTCTGCCTCAAAGAAATGTACAAATTTCAACTTACAGGTAAGGCAAGACCAGGTATGACAGGCATTATAGTAAATTTCATTATGAGAAGCGAGGTTCCCCCTCATCTGGCACTGATGAATTTACGGTCATTACCTCTGGAGAGCAATTTGAAATGAATCACAGGAAAATGTGACAGGTCACAGAACTGTGAACAATAAGAAAAACAACAACAACAACAACAACAACTACTTACTTCTTTCCAGGACAGCATCTTTATACAGCATCCTTGATAGGGGTCCTGGATAGCTGGAGTGACGAAAGTGCCTCGAACACACAAGTGCGGTTCCTCAGCTGCTTCGGAGGAAGCTGCCGCAACCGTTCGACCCCCACAATGTCCAACCACTCTCTACAAATGTTAGGTCTAGCAACAGGGAAATGATGAAATAAGATTTCCTGTTGCCGGCCTTCTTCGCTATCTGTGTAAATTCCACAGATCTGACACTTTTTGTGCATGGTCTGAGACATGAAAAGAAATAGAAGAAAATAATTAAGGACACTGTAATCAGTTTATATTTTTACTGTTAATATCAATACTATCAAAACGATAGTGGCTTATCAGATATAGGCCTAATATAACATTACATCAACTGAATTTTAAGGTGTCTGTTTCAAGTAGGCTGTTTCAACCACCATGCAAAAAGGTAATAAAAAGATGACAGCCAAAAATAATAGCAACTATCAATCATCAACTTATTAACTTACGTAACCTCCTGCGGCCTAGTATCCTTTTAATAGGATTTTATTTAAAAATGGAATGGAATATCCTCAAACATTACTCAAACAATAAGATAAAATAAACAGAAAAATTTAGGCCTAGGCGATTGTGTTTCAAATTATTTGAAATTCATTTGCCTTGGTGTGGTATGTTCGCAGGTAACAGGTAGGGAGCCTCTTCAGAGGCAGCCCTACCCAGGGAGTGGCGCCCCTGCCTATGTGAGTCCCAGAGCACACTGACCCGGTGTGTAACGTCTGGTATGGGTTGCAGCTCAGGGTCACGAGTGAAGACCCCAACGGCATCTACGGCGGAGAAGGTGGACTTCGGTACGGCGGAGATGGCGGAAGGGGCATACCCGTAGCGTTTGTACTCCAGAGGAGCGGCTACGAAAGGGGTCTGTCTCCATGTTAGGGGCGGCCTAATTTTGAACCTGGCAGTAGGTAGAAAATGCCTTTGGGTGTGGCGAGCCCATCGTAACAATAGCCTATATGGACAAAGCAGATATGGTGCCTTGGAAAAGGTCAGGGCGTCCCCTGTTAAAAGTGACGCGCAGCTCTTCAGGTGCTGGGGGTTCTGTGAAAAATGGGCAACCAGCACCAAACTACTGTTCATCAAAATTGCAACAGTAAATGTACTGACACTGATGGGAAAGACAGAAGAACTGGTTGACTTCATGATAGAAAAAGATATAGCCATACTTGGACTGTGCGAGACCAAGAAGAGGGGTACAGGGGAGATCCCTCTGAGAGAAGGATACAGGCTGAATTACAGCGGAGGACCTGAAGCAAAAAATGGAGTGGCCATCATACTTAGAAGAGAAATCCAAGAATATGTGGAATATACAAAGTACGTCAGCGATAGGATAATGATGATGAGACTCCAGTTTGAAAATGGCGTGAAAGATGTATTTCAGTTGTATGCCTCACAAACTGGTTGCATAGATGAACATCTAGAGGACTTCTTAGAGGAAGTGGAGAGACAGATAGAAGATAAGGAAGTACTACTGATGGGAGATCTAAATGCACAAGTTGGAATGGAAAGACAAGGAAAGGAAGATGTTGTAGGGCCCTTTGGATATGGAAATATAAATCCAGAAGGTGAGTTGTTGGTGGACTTTTGCATGAGGAATCAAATGATTGTTGGAAACACCTGGTTTAGGAAGAAGAACAGTCAGAAGATTACAAGGTATGGTTGGGGAGACAGACGAACAAAGACCATGATTGATTATATAATCATAGAGAAAGAACACTGGAAGAACCTTAGATGTAACAGCCATGCCTGAAGAAGCCTTTGGTGGAGATCATAGAGTTGTGATAGGAAAATTGAAAGTTGGAAAGATTGAAAAACCCCAATTAAGAAGAGAGAAACGAATTAAAGTATAGAAGTTGAAGAAGAAAAGCATAGAAGAAGAATTTCAAAGGGAAATAATACCCTTGGTACCCAGGACAGAGGTGGGGAATGTTGAAGAGGAATGGAAAAGTTTTAAGCAAGCACTGGTTGGATGTGCAGGAGGTGTGTGGTAGAACATCAGGAAATGTGAAAGACAAAGAAACACACTGGTGGAATGATAGGGTAAAGATTAAAGTGAAGGAAAAGAAAATGGCATGGAAAGCATGGAAAACATCCAAGACTGAAGAAAGTAGAAGAAAATATGCGGAGGCAAAGAATTTGGCCAAGAAAGTAGTGGAGGAAGAAAAGAGAAAAAGCTGGGCCTTATTCACACAGAAATTGAGAGATGATACGCAGGGCAGCAAGAAATTACTCTATGGTATCTTAAGAAACAAAAAGAGAGATCAAGTAAACACCAGATTTGTGAAGGATGAAGGTGGCATAATTTTAACAAAGCCAGAAGAAATAAGAAATAGATGGAGAGAGTATTTTCGGAAGCTGCTGAACATAAGAACGGATGACAGTCATTCAATGGACGACCAGGAAAGGCAATTAGTTGATGAAGAAATGGATAAAGAAATTACAATGAATGAAATTGAAATGGCAGTAAGAAAGATGAATAATGGAAAAACTGCTGGAATAGATGAAATTTCAGTGGAGATGATAAAGGCAGCTGGTGCTGTAGGCCTGCAGTGGACATATCGGGTTTTCAGGAATGTCTGGGAGAATAAGGAGGTCCCTGAGGATTGGCAAAAAGGAATAATCATCCCAATTTTCAAGAAAGGTGATAAGAAAGTTTTGAAGAACTACAGGGGAATTACTCTAATATCCCATGTTGCTAAGATAATGGAAAGGATACTGGAAAGTAGAATAAGGCTGAGGGTTGAGAATCAGATACAGAAAAATCAGTTTGGTTTTAGAAGTGGAAGGTCAACAATAGAGCCCATTTTCATAATGAGACAACTAATGGAAAAGCATTGGGAGTACGGGAATGATATGGTGATGACATTCATTGATATTGAAAAGGCATATGACAGTGTCCCCAGGACGAAAGTTTGGGACAGTCTGGTGCAAAAGGGAATTGGACAGGGATTAATAAAAATGATCATGGCATTGAATAAGGAATGTTGTAGTTGCGTGCAAACACAAGTTGGCAGGAAAAGTTGTTTCAAAATAACTAGTGGGCTGAGACAGGGAAGTGTTCTATCACCAATCCTGTTTACAATAGTAATGGATGACATCATGAGAACAGCAAAAGCAGCATATGGAGGAAGAGAAATGAACATGATGTTATTTGCAGATGATATTGTGATTTGGGGAGAAGACGACAGGAAGGTTCAAGGACAGTTGAATGTGGTGAATGGGAAGATCGAAGAATGTGGATTGAAAATAAGTCTAGAAAAGAGTAAAACTCTTGTTATGACTAGAGGGGAGAATGAAGGGAAAGGTCAGATTAGACTTGCAGACAAGCCCCTGGAAGTAGTGGAAACGTTTAAATACCTGGGGAGTGAATTAATGGAGAATGCTCGACTGGATGCTGAGATTAGCAAAAGGATTCAAGCTGGAAGTTGTTTCTATCATAGTGTAAGAAACATGATATGGGACAAAGATGTGCCACTGGAAGCAAAGGATACTATGTACAAGATGTATTACGTACCCATAACAACTTACGGAGCAGAAACTTGGACAATGACAAAGGAAGATAAGAGTCGAATACAGGCAGCCGAAATAAAGTTCTTGAGGAGTATGGTACAGAAGAGTAGAAGAGACAAAATAAGGAATGAGAAAATCCGGGAAGAATTTGGAGTGGAAAAAATGAATGATAGAATAGAGAAGAGCCGACTAAGATGGTTTGGGCACATAAAGCGAATGAGCGACGAAAGAATGCCGAAAAAGGTGATGGAAATGCAAATCCAAGGAAGGAGAGGCCGTGGACGACCACGATTGAGATGGAAGGATACCGTCCAACGCAGCATTATAGAAAGAAACCTGGACTGGGACACAGTGTTGGAGGAGGAGTTTAGTAAAACAAGAACAGTAAGGACGCTTACCTCAAATATCTTGTACTTTTTCTTCTAACACGCAAACGAAGATAACACATATACGCATACAAAACAAAGTGAAGCAGAATGTCACAAACGTCAAAAACGTGGTCGTCCCACGTGGTCCAAGTTGTCAAACTCAGATCGACCAATAGCAATCGGGAGATGTTTCTACCAATAGGGGCTGCCGTACTCGTCACGTGGCTTAGGGTGAGTGACGTGATGTACAACAACGCGCCCACGCGAGTGGAGGGCTAAAGTATTCGGTAGTGATGGGCAAAACTCTCGTTGGAGACACTCGAGATTGAATGTCACTACTCTCGAACCATCTTCGAGGTTTTCGTAGGGATGGGCCAAGACCAACTACAATCTTAGCCTACAAGGAATACAAAGCCTGCTCACTCGCAGTGCTCTCTTCAGAAACAGTGTCCGCCTGGCAGTGCGCGTCTTGACCACTGCAGCGCTAGTATACCACCTCACATCAGCAAACACTAGCATTGCTAACGAGAGTTAAAACCAGAACAAATTTACCTCTACATTATACTAGTGCACACTCTCTATACTATATTATATACGTTACTGAGCAGAATTAAGTAGAACATAATAAATGTTCACCTCTTACCCCTAGGAGTTCAATTCAGCTGTGGATTTTCATTTCACATAACACATATAACTGTCGAAGTTTATGTCTGGCATTTAAAAGTGTATAAGGTTTGCACTAGATATTTTTACTGCCGCACCGTAGATTTTCAGTGAAAAGGAACAACTTTAACCATTTTCCATGATAGTTTCTTCTCATAAATTGTTTTTCTTCTCAAGAAGTATTCTCGGCGATACTCTTCTGTCATGCCATTAACGTAGTTAGTGACAGAGGGGCGCAGAAACTTCTGCAGTGTTATTCTGCTTAGTTCCTCAGGATGATCACTTTTCCCACACTGTAAAATAGGATTTTTAGCATTATTTGGCAACGGTATTTCGGTTAATGTTTGTGGTATTTTTGGACTGCCCAGCGTTTCCGATATCATGTCGTCCGTTACTTGCCCCAGTTTCATCAGCAGTGAAACAAAACTTGGCTTTGGGTACCTCAGACCACCTCTGTCTTTGATTTTTATTAATGACGTTAGTGGAGATGGACTCTGGATACTACCTACTAATTTTATCAACACACTCTTGACATGGCATGTGGTCTTCGACAACTCTAACCAAATACCCTCCAATATATGCCATTGCAGCACTCGACATAGAAACGCATGGTGCTCCTTCGGCTTCCTTTTCGATGCTTTCCTGTTGTGTCTGAAAATTTATTGCTAACTGAGGATTCGTTGATGCCCGTTCATCCGCGTGAATTGTTGAGCTTGTACGTTTCCCTGTTGAGTTAGATGTTGCCATCCAGTCACTGAAGGCGGACTCATGTGCTACATTCCCCGTGAGAGATGCACTAACGAGTCCAGTTGTTAAAATTTTATGTAGGGCCTGTGTAACACTTGCAGCGTTTGTTTGGTCGTTGCTACCTCCAAGTTGTCTGATGCAACTAAATAAGCTTTCTACTTCATAAGAAGATAATTTTCTGACTAGCACAAAATGGAAGCCATTCTCAAGCAGGTACTTGAAACACAGGATGGCAGATTTTGTTGTCAGACAGGCTGCATGATAATATTCTTTACTTATGAATTCCACCGGACCTGCTGATGCTTTCTCCCAGGGTTCCAGATAGGAAATGAAGTCGTTCTCCAGTCATTTCAGTCTTTCCTCATCAAGTGTGAAGAAATGTTTTGCGTCTTCATTCCGAGAGCGAATATGCTGCAAAGTGTTCTTCACGTTGAGGATGGTGAACCATTTATTACCTATCTTCAAGAACTCAATAGTACCTTCAGCATCCTGAAATTCTTTTATTCCAAACTGAGACCCGTATTGTCTCAAGAAATCGAGCGCCGAAATGACATCTGAAGAGAAAATATCCACGGCTCTGCCCACGTGCATCTTCTCAAATGTTGTCGGGTAGACACGTTTGTTTGTCAGACTTCTTACTAATTTTACTTTCATACCCTTCTGTAAGTCGTACAACTTGCTGATGAACCTACCAGATATGGGTTTCCCATCCTTTACCAAATGCTTCTTCACGACTAGTAATGAATTTCTTAAATTTTTCAATATATGACATTGGTCATAAGAGAGAAATACATTCCGTGAGCTGTCCGAGGGATGTGGCACAACGGGTAGAGTGGTACTACCTCCAGAAAGCAAACGGAAAAGTTTCCCTGGTTGGCTCTTGGCAAGGGAATTCATGGAAACTAGTTCCAGGAACTTTATTTCTAGAGCCTTGTTTACAAAACAGTACGCAACAGTATACCATTGTAATATAATGGACATATGTTAACAATACGACGTCACCTGTAAGCATACAACGTGTAGAAATACCGCCAACCGAGGTGTTCATGTGAGGTTGAATTGCAGCGCCTCTAGCGGCAAATATAGCATCCACAGGGCGGACAACTATGAGTAGCTATTGGGCAGGCCTTGTATTCCTTGTAGGCTAAGCTACAATATCTCAGACCTTAACCGACCTATCGAAACTCTCCATAATGGCGGCAGCTGGAGTCCTAGCATGCGTTTGTTTTGATTTGTGTAAGCCGTGTTGTTACCAAATATTTCTGGAAATTTGAATATTATTAATCGTACATTATATTTATTTTTAGTCTTAAGAAGGTTATACATCCTCTTTCAGTGCCATAATAAGTTGTTTGTTCTTAAAGAGCTGATTTATTCTAACAATATCGCTGGTGATTAGGTTAATGTTGATTCTCGTGTTCTTCTCTGAAAGTATTTTCTTCATTTTTAGTTGCGTATGCAATATGTTTATAGTTTAATGTGCTGTGTGCCTGGATGTAAGTAAGAACTTCAGTGTTGTAGTTTCCAGAAGACCTAGTATTACGGCATAATTGGGTTAAGAGCATTCGTAAGGAAAACTTCGATCCGAATCATAGGACTAATAATGTTGTGTACATTAATCATTTTATCATTCTTGAAATCAAATGTATTGTCAAGGAAGACATTATTTACCCATATAAGGTGGTGATCTCATTCGAGTGCCGCTCAAACCTCCGAAGTTAAAACTAATGATGCCTATCCTAGCATTCGCCCTACCAGCCAACGCACCTTACTACAGAGAAAATTAAATCAGTCCCAGAAAGATCCGGAAAATCACGACCAAGATTTGTGATTTAGAGACTAAATTAATCTTAAACGGTGGTGCAAGAATGATGTAATTAATTTTCAACGTTTTACAATGAACGTGCGTAAACTAAACCTAACCCCATTTCCCGTGAGTGAACGTGAGGATTATGTTTTTTATATAAAATACAATTATGCCATCAATTCTGGTGAGTTTTAAGTTGACGAGTGTTTTAGATGGTCATGTGTATCATACAAATATTCAACAATACAGGTGAATTCTGGGGGGTTGAAATTTTATTGGAGAAATTTATTTGCGAGTTTTACATAATGGGCTGTGGTTAATGGTAGTGTTGCATAGTATTTCATGTAAGGTTAATCATGTTCTTTGTTGACATCTATACATCTTATTTGCTGTGAAATATTTTTATACTCTGTGTCTGTTTCAACCTGACGTTGATACAATCATTTTCCCCCCTGAAATTACATTTAGACTTACAATACGCGATAACGCTACTTTTGGTGTTTAATTATTCATATTTTGAGTTAGTGAGTTGCATTTCATGACGTTTGACTTGCGATATTTTCTATAGGTGACTCGAAATAAACATGCATAACCTTCCCCTCAACCTCTCATATCGCACACCGATGTCCGCCATGTTTCTTCTGGATTACGGTCTGATGTAATTGTAGTTAGTCTTGGATGGGCATAACTGTCGTTTGAGATACTCAAGCCTGACGTCACTGTCTCGATGCATATCGAGGCATGCTTCAATCGGACGTCAGCCAGGACGAATATGGTAGAAACAGAAATGATTAGTAAACATTGAACACGAACTGTCAGCATGGCTCAGTTGGCTAAATAGCATCGGAGGTTATCACCCTCCGCAACGTTTTGTCTTAGTTCGAATCTTCTCTTCAAATATTTGTGTTTTTCAATCGGAGTTTCGGCTGCCAAACACACACCTGTTCGTGCAGAAATAACCAAATCGCTAATATAAGTATTTGTAACATTACTGAATATACAAAATAAGTAATAGATAATAAAATCTCTTCCACTTGAACACATGCAATATAAATCAATCATAATGAAAGCAAACCTAATTAGCTCGTGGCCTGTCATCAGATCAGTTAGCTTTGTATCTGAATTGCACTGAAAATAATAATAATAATAATAATAATAATAATAATAATAATATTAAATATAATATTAAATATAATAAATATAATATAATAAATAATAATAATAATAATAATAATAATAATAATATTATTATTATTATTATTATTATTATTATTATTATTATTATTATTATTATTATTATTATTATTATTATTATTATTCTTTTAGGTCCGTCCTAAATGCTAGTTCTTTACAGACGCCGGGGTGTGGAATTATGTTCTGCAGGAGTTCTTTAACGTGCTGGAAGCGAACGACATGGAATTGTTACCTTTAAAACAGTATACTGTAATAAAAATGTTTCGACAGAGGGTTGTCGCATTGCTCTGTGTTTCGTGTTGTACGTTTTGGTTATTGCATATTGCAGGTTTGCTACTCTAGGTTCTGTGTTCTACGTTTTGGTTATTGAATATTGCAGGCCTTTTTTCTGTTGTGAAAGTATTTTCACAGAAATAAGGTTGTTTGCGGTAATAAAACCGAATAAATCATAATTTAATTACCGGTTCTTCTCCATAACGAGCCATCGGGTCCCTTGTACGAATATACACAGAAGGTTTCCCTGAGTCCGCCTCCGTGGTGTAGTGGTTAGTGTGATTAGCTGCCACCCCCGGAGGCCCGTGTTCGATTCCTGGCTCTGCCATCCTGGAAGTGGTTTTCCGTGGTACCCCACTTCTCCTCCAGGCAAATACCGGGATGGTACCTGACGTAAGGTCACGGCCACTTCCTTCCGTCTTCCTTATCTATCCATTCCAATCTTCCCATCCCCCACCAAGGCCCCTGTTCAGCATAGCAGGTGAGGCCGCCTGGGCGAAGTACTGGTCATCCTCCCCAGTTGTATCCCCCGACCCAAAGAAAGAAAGAAAGAAAGAAAGAAAGAAAGAAAGAAAGAAAGAAAGAAAGAAAGAAAGAAAGAAAGAAAGAGGTTTCCCTGAACAATTTCCGAAAATTTGTCGATGGAGTTCGGCTTCATCCTGTATATGTGCCTTCAGGTCTGATAATATTGTAGCTGGTCTTGAATAATCCTTTTCATGGAAACGATCTATTTGTTACCATACTTATATAAAAGTATCGATAGTCCAGAAGAAGACTTAATCCGAGAACGAGTCCCTTATCAGATACATGCACACATATACCAGTATCTTTATGCCATTACCGGTATATATTATCCTTTCTGTTCAAATTATTACACTATTCGATGCGTCGTAAAATTAATAGTTCCAATTAAATCTTAAAAACACGTCACCCTCTCCATTATTATTTATTTCACATACCCAGTCCCCGAACCATAGGAACTAATCAATGAAGGTTAAAATATCCCACCTAGCAGAGAATCGAACCCGTGTGTCCTTGGACCAACGGCCACCACGCTAACCATTTAGCCATGGAAGCGGACAGGGCCTAAGCAAAGTGCAGGAAGTACCGGTATACAAGTTGACTGCGAGTAGATTATATAGAAGTGGACGTATCGTCATTAGTTGATCAGCAGGCGAAGTATAGTCGAGTGATAACACACCGCATCTGCATGATGTCCTGATTCAAACTTCGAGATAGGATTACGAGTCATGGACTGCACAATATAGTTGGTCTTGGACTGAACAAGTCCAACTACAATATCTCAGACCTTAACCGACCTATCGAAACTGTCCATAATGGCGGCAGCTGGAGTGCTAGCATGCGTTTGTTTTGATTTGTGGAAGCCGTGTTGTTACCAAATATTTATGGAAATTTGAATATTATTAATCGTACATGATATTTATTTATGGTCTTCAGAAGATTATAGATCCTCTTTCAGTGCCGTAAGAAGCTGTTTGTTCTCAAAGAGCTTATTTATTCCAACAGTGTCTGTGACGATTAGGTTAATTTTTATTCTCGTGTTCTTCTCCGAAACTACTTTCTTTATTTTTAGTTACCTATGCAATATGTTTATAGTTCAATGTGCTGTGTGCCTAGCTGTAAGTAAGAGCTCAGTGTTCCCGTTTCCAATAGACCTAGAATTAAGGCAAAATTGGGTTAAGAGCATTCGTAAGGAAAACTTCGAAACGAATCATAGGACTAATAATGTTGTGTGCATTAATGATTTTATCATTTTTGAAATCAAATGTATTCTGAGGGAAGACATATACCTATAGAAGGTGGTGATCTAATTCCAGTGCCGCGCAAACTTCCGAAGTTAAAACCAATGATGCCTATCCTAGCATTTACCCTATCAGCCAACGTACCTTACTACAAAGAAAATTAAATCAGTCCCAGAAAGGTCCGGAAAATCATGACCAAGATTTATGATTTAGAGACTAAATTAATCTTAAACGGTGGTGCAAGAATCATGTAAATTAAGTAATTTTCAACGTTTTACAGTGAACATGCGTAAACTAAACCTAACCCCATTTCCCGTGAGTTAACGTAGGGATTATGTTCTTTTATATATAAAATACAATTATGCCATCAATTCTGATGAGTTTTAAGGTGACGAGCGCTTTAGGCGGTCAAGTTTATCATACAAATATCGCTTGTACCTACTCAACAATACAGGTGGATTTTGGAGGGTTGAAATTCTGTTGGGGAAATTTGTTTGCGTGTTTTACATAATGGGCTGTGGTTAATGGTGGTGTTACATAGTATTTCATGTAAGGTTAATAATGTACTTTGTTGACATCTATATATCGTATTTGCTGACCGGATGTGTTGACCTGACGTTGATACAATAATTCTCCCTTCGTTGTTTCCCCTCTGAAATTTCATTTAGACTTACAATTCGCGATAACGCTACTTATGGTGTTTAATTATTCATATTTTGAGTTAGTGAGTTGCATTTCATGAGGTTCGACTTGTGATATTTTCTTTAGGTGACTCGGGATAAACATGCATAACCTTTCCCTCAACCTCTCATATCGCACACCGATGCCCGCCATGTTTTTTTTTCTGCATTAGGGCCTGATGTAATTGTAGTTGGTCTTGGACTGCATCAGTTGCTCGAAATGCATCGAGAGCTCTCGATACGTTTCCCAGCACTACCTCGAGACAAAGAGCTCATGCGCATGACGTCACTATACGACATCGAGATAGCATTATGAGGCACGTACTGCATCGGTTGCTCAGAATGCATCGAGAGCTTTTCATCACGCGACCCATCACTAGTATTCAGCAGGGTTGCCACCGCTAGTACTTTAGTACTAGATCTAGTACTTCAAGGACATTTTTAGTACGTTAGTTCCTTTTATGGAAATCTAGTACCTTTTACGGAGGTAGTATCGACGCTCTTCTACTGCAGTAGAACAAGAAAGAAATTGATAAGAAGTTTCAGTTTTCTTGTTGAATTCTGTGAACAAGTTTTTAAGAAGGTAGATTTTAGTGATCTTATTTTATGAAATCTCTCCGTGTCGAACTAGACAACTGCAAAAGAGATCGCAATTTCATCAGTATAATCCCATTAGCTATATATTTTCCTAATGTAATTACAGAAAGTGCTTATGAAGTTAGATAGGAAATGGTCGGTAGCAAAGTCCACAGAAATTAAAAGCTTTTCAGTCTGCCGAACATACATGCTCAATATAATTATTACACTATAACATGCCTGAAAAAAAAAAAAAACACTATTAAACAATAGGCCCTATTTATATTGAACTTGTGTGTTCGACAGACTGAACGGCTTTTAAGTTACATTTAACTGAGTCGACACTGGAAAGTATGGCTTCCTTCTCAACAAACAAGTCCACAGAATCGCTGAAAGAGAGCTAAGACT